>NC_134587.1:13386562-13696250 GCF_037038515.1 Microtus pennsylvanicus
GTTAATTGAGTTTCTGGCTACATGGTGCCACAGTCTTTCAGACTGAAAAAATTTTAAAATAATTGATGTATATTTCTTAATTTACTGGTATGTAGAGTATCCAAATATAAACACACGTTCTTTTATTCACCCAAGAAGCATTTGTGGATGGTCCCTCTTAGGCATCATGCTAGCGACTTGAGAAATTTACGAGTGGAATTTCCAGGCAATGAGGAAGGCGAGCACTAAACAGAAATAAATAAAGAGCACCCACCGTCCAACCAATATTTACCCTGGCTTGTCTACTGGCCTGTTGCTGGTGTTGGCCTGGGCTAGAGGACAAGAGGAGGCCTTGCCTAGCCTCTCCAGCTACCATTCCAGAAGGGAGAGGCTCTGGGTGGACCTCACTGAGGAGCATATGCTAGTAGAAAGTGTGGGTCAGTCTGAAATCCAGAAGCCAACACCTTGATGTTGGCTTGTATGAAGAAAAGCCAGAATATTAACTTCTTTACTGATTTTTCTCTTTCTAAAAATAGTTAGACAATTTGTTGTTGTCTAAATATTTTGTTGACAGTTTCATACACACCTACTTTGGTCATGTCCTCCCCACCCCCCTCTCCCATGTACTTCAGACTCCTTCACAACAGTCCCTCCTCCCTCCATGGTTTGTTAAAAGATCCACTGAGTTTAATCAGGGTTGCTTGCCTGAGCAGGAGTGGGGGGCTGTTTACTTTACCAGAAGCTGTGACACGAAGAGAAATGACTCCCTCCAGCCCCCAGCCGCCATTAACTCCAATAGCTCACCAGCAAGCAGTGAGATTTCAGGAACCTCTCCCCAGTCCATGCTGGAATGTTGGCAAGCTTGATCTGCTCACGTCAACAGAGCTGCTGTGAGTCCATGACCACCAAGGCCACGTCCCTTGACAGGAGACAGCTGTTCGCAGTACCCTGCGGAGCCTCCAGATCTTAGGTTCTTTCTGTTACCTCTTCTATGATGTACTCTGAGCTTCATGGGGGGGGGGGTGACATAACTGAACAAAAGTCCACTGTGTCCACAAACCGCTTCTCCATTGTCCAGGCGTCAGGCAGTAGACATCTGGGCTGATTCCGTTTCCTTGCTATTGAAAACAGAGCTGCGGCGGGCACGGATGCACAGTGTTCCCACAGCAGGAAGTGGGGTCCTTTGAGTCTATGCCGACAGCACTGTGTCTAGGCTGCTTAAGGTGCAAACCTTAGCAAAAGTGGGATCAAGGAGATAGTCACACAATTTCACCCAGACCATTCTAGCCACTACAGAAAGATTCTTGAGTTCCAAGAGAACTTTCTCCTCAAAATGGCTCTGCTACCTACTGACCATGTCCTCGGCAGCCTGAAGTCACATCCAGCCTCTCTGGGGCTCAGTTTCATTGCAAAATGAGGGTTGACAAAGATGACCTTGAAGACCTGTTCTAGCTCTAGCAACTGTGAATTAGTCAAATCAGGAAAAGCAACGATTCAGCCAGAAGCCCTTACCCGCCTTGAGTGCTTCCTCTGACACTGATAAAGACTTCATTTCCCATGATTCTTCCAGTCAGCACCGGAAGACCTGGGATGGCTTTAGACTGAGCAATCAGACTTTCGATGAAAGGTTCTACAACTAGAAAGTGGGATCTAGCTGCTGGAACCCAGGGCTGGCTTGTTATTGATGTTCCTGGGGGCGGGGCGGGGGTTAACGTTCACTAAGAGAGTGAGGTTGAACCAATCAAGTTCTCCTCTCTCTACTGTAGATGATTTCAACTCGTCCTAACACAATTACCACACACTCACCCTTATACTTAGAGGTCTTGAGTCTGTTTCTAGTCCGCCTGTTTTTATCTCGATATACTTCAAGAATATCATATTCATGGTTTATTAGATCACCCCAGAGACGTGTATCTATTAAATGATTGTGCACAAATAAAAACATGGTTGCTAACCTACCTAAGCCTCCATATACAGCTAAACTATAATATGTGTTTCACTTTCTCTGGGTCTGTTTGGAATGGAAGCTGGGCCAAGTGTTGAAGCAACTGCAAGCCAGGTATAATACGCTGGTAACACATAGACACAAGAATCAGCCAGTCCTGAATGGTTTTCTGTCTCTGTGGTATTTGTGTGTACTTCATTAATATGAAACAAGAAGCCTACCTCCTGGGTTGCTGTGAGAAACCTAAATTAAATTAGGATCTAAAGAAGTCCTAATTTAAGATTAGTTAAGCCATGCATTTGACATCTGACACATAGAAAGAAGTTAATGATTCCTTTTCTCCTTAAACAAATGTCGCCATGACAAAAATAGAAAGATGTGTTTCTGAACCACAGCCAGTCTAAAGACAGAGAGTTCTAGTGGTGCATAGCCCTTTCAGGCTGCAATTCAAAACTAAGAATGTACAAAGAACCCACGGAACAGGATTTTGTGGCAGAATGACTATGGGCAAGATGGGAGGCTTAATACCGAGTTAACCAGTCGTGTGGGTTTTAACACAGCTTCTCTGTCTGGACCCTGAGAACACAGACAACATCATAAACCAAGGCACACCCAGGAGAAAGTCACTGTACCTGAAGCTGGCAACTGGGAGTTTCCTTATTTATGAACAACTCCCAGATGAATGGACTCAGGCCAATGTCTTGGTCTTTGTGGCCCTAGCTGTCTATGAGTTAAGTAGGTTCATTTGTAATTCACACAGACAGTATGTGATTTTTGTGGGGAGAAGTCATTGGCACATAGCAGTTTGAAGTTCCAAGAATATCTGTATAGCTGTTTAAAAAACCCTCAAATTGTAAATTCTTTGAACTGGTTAGTTACACAAGTCTGGCAGGAACTAATGTGGCATCTTAGAGCCCATTTTCTAGAAGTAAAGGCTGCAGAACCTTTCAGCTGTCCTAGATCTAGTAATCTCTCTCTCTCTCTCTCTCTCTCTCTCTCTCTCTCTCTCTCTCTCTCTCTCTCTCTCTCTCTCTCTCTCTCCTTTGCAGTTTGTGTACAATCCTGGAACAGCATTTCCTTTTTTTTACCTTTTCTCATTTAAAATATATTTTTTTAAAATGTCATTATAGTTGCCTTAGCTGCTCTGTAAAACCTGGAATTAAAACAAAGCAAGCAAACAGAAATCCAACTCATTGAGCACACAAACATTAAGTCGAAATAATGGCCTCTGCAGAACCATTATCGCCAAAGCACTATAGGTTTTAAAATAAGACTCGTGTTGACGCAAAATGAAAGGAGAATGCGTCAGACTTGGGAACCTTGCTTTGATGATGGACAAAGGGAGATGAGTTTGCTTCCTGTTTTCAGTACATCTGGTCCTGGTATCAATCTGTTAATGTAGTATTTATTGTCCTGAAACCTGTATTTTCTGTTTCTCTGTATCACTTGAACCAGAGACCAGACACACAAACACAAAAGGGAAACAGATTATTCTTTGCTTCGCAGAAAAGATTTTGGACATACCGTTTTTGATGAGATTTGTGTGGTACACTGTAGGTACTCAGCAAATGTGTGTTAGATAAATTGTTTCCTTTGAGAGAACTGGCATTGTTCTAGCTACTCAAACTATTTCAGAATTGTTGGACTGGAGCCAATAAACTTCTTGCCATGCAAACATGAGAACCGGAGTTCAATTCCCAGAATCCACACAAAAAGCTAGACGTGGTGACACATGCATAATCCCAGAAGTGGGGAGACCAGAGGGTCCTCTCTAGGACTCACTGGCTGAATTGATGAGTTCCAGGTCAGTGAGAGAACCCGGAGAGAGAAAGGGGAGAGGGAGAGGACAAGGACTTCTATAGTCTCCAGTCCACACTTTTCCTGGCTTCTCCCAGTTACTTCTTTTAGTCTGCATTGCAAAGATTTGTTGTGACTAAAATGCTTTTCCCTGAGAGCTTTCCCACCACAAGACCCTGTGTAGTTATGGCAACAGCTTGGTTCTCAGCTTGGTGCTTAAGTAACTATCAGCAAATTCATCACAGATTTAAGAAAATCATTTACTGATCAGAATAGACCTCAAAGACCCTATCACTCTGGGTGGTGGTGGCACACACCTTTAATCCCAGCATTTGGGAGGCAGAGGCAGGCAAATCTCTGTGAATTCAAGGCCAGCGTGATCTACAAGAGCTAGTTCCGGGACAGATAGGGTTACACAGAGAAACTTTGTCTTGAAAAACAAAAACCAAAAGAGACTCTAGTCACGATTTCCATGGCCTTTGAAGAGAGAATAGTTCCAGTTTCCTGTAGGACAACAATATCAGACTCAGATTTTACTTTCTTTCTTTTCTAGGCTAACAGTCAGTTGTGCAACAGCTGGCTGCTTTAGAAATTAATTAATATATATATATATTCTATACTTATACATATAATTGTATATAGGTATATCATTATATAAATGTATAATGTATAATTATATAATAATACAGTATAATTTTATACTTATATATAATATATATTTCATACTTATAAACTAGTTTTTATGTGTAAGATCAGTAAAATAAAGGATATCTGAGTCTAAAAATCATCTTTCATTATTCAAGCAAAATAATAGGTGAAATAATAACCATTTTCCCACAGACTGACATTCTCAAATTCTCAACAATGTCCTTCTGTTTCCCTTTTCTTCTTTTCCTCCTCTTCCCCTTCTTCCCTCTTTTTCTCTCTTCTTTCTTAAGGATACTTTGATCTGGATATCTTTCCTTTTCACTTTTTTATCAACATCAGGGAAAAAAAGCTAACACCACTGCTTAAATCAACACAGCGGGGGCTGGGGAGGACTTCTGTAATGGCTGCCATTGGTTTAAATTTTTCAGGAACCCTGCCACATAGGGGATTAAAAATAATACACCATAATGTCCATTACTAACTTTAGTTTAAAAACTAGTGTGTTTAAAGTGAAGCCATTTTTTAAAAGTTTCACAGCAAAATTAAGAGGACGTTCCAGAGATTTCCCTTATACCCCTTGCCTTCCTCCATCACTAACATCCTAGGCCACAGTGGCCATTCAGTACAGCCGTGCTGTGCACCATGTAAAGATCCTCTCATCTCTATATAGATCGAGAGTGAAGTTCACTCTTGCCGGACGTTCCATGGGATTGGACAAATGTGAAAACTTAATCGAACATACAAAATGTATTTGTTTTGTTATTGTTTAGAATAACAAACTTCCTTCCCTACTTCTTATCTTCCAAAGATTTTCTCACTCACCGATAAAGAAGAACAAAGGTCAGAGATTTACAACATGTGTCTGTTTTTTGTCGTCCTGGGCTGTGTATCCATTTTCACGCAGTTTCTGCAGGTAATTTTATTTTTCATCAAGGGATTTCCCTATTTCCTCTCCTTTTTTCCCCCTCATGTAAAAATCTCATCAAAGGCTCCTTCTTTATGTTTTAGGGTTACACTTTTGCCAAATCTGGGGAGCTCCTTACGAAGAGACTGCGTAAATTTGGTTTCAAAGCCATGTTAGGACAAGACATTGGCTGGTTTGATGACCTCAGAAATAACCCTGGAGTACTGACAACTAGGCTTGCTACAGATGCCTCCCAAGTTCAAGGGGTAAGTCTTGGGAGTGTCTGTCCATTTCGGATGTTATAACAGAATATCTTAGACAAGGCAATTTGCAAATTATAGACATGTTTTCCTCATAGTTCTGTAGGTTGGAAAGTTTAAGATCAAGGCAGGGCAGGTTTCATCTGGTAAAGGTATATATCTCTCATTTGAAGATGGCATCTTCTTGCTCCATTTTCCTGTGGTAGAAGGTTAAAGGGGCTGGAATTCTGTCATCATTTTCTTTTATTCTTGTTTTATTGCACCTGTATGGGAAGAGAGATTTTCAATCCAATCGTGCCCAAAGGTTCTGACAGTAACACCCTCCAGTGGGAATTAAATTCCAACATGAATTTTAGAGAAACACATTCAGCTGTAGAACAGTAAGACTGTATGTATTACACAGATGTTCTTACCATAGAATGTTCTGAGAATTCCCCATGTTTCCTCTGGGGTGAACCTGGTAGGGCTGGGATAAGACAGAGCCTTGCAACAACAGCTACTGTACAGTGTCCCGTAGGCAGTGCCTAGAACCAGTGTTATGACACACATCAATATGCTAGGATTTGGGATTTCGTCTTCTGAGTCTAGCAACAGCTGTTTTCTCAGACGTTTCTAAGACCCACAGGCTTGAATTTTACCAGAGTCAAGTGCGCCCCCTAGAGGTGGAAGAGGAAGGAAAAGGTACGCAGCAAAGTCTTCACCTGCTATCCAGAGTGATGTCCTGAACAGTCCGTGAACAATCCCCCTTGGGAAGTGGGGTAAAGAAGAGGTGGTTGCTGTTGAGATTCTCTCAAAGACTTCAAAGAACGATATTTCCAGGGACCCATGCAGACAAAGCTGTAGTTTCTAGATCTTACAACCTTGTTAAGTGATGTAATACACCTGCGGGTGATCAGCCTGGTCCTTGACAAAGCCAGGGGTTGGGACTAAAACGATGGGAGCCAAATTTACCTCCCAAATCTCTACCAACTTTCTAAGTGAGAAGAAAGCGAGCATGATTGATGGAGCTTGGGATAAAAAAAAAAGAAAAGAAAAAGAAACAACCCTCCTCATATTAGGAGTGTTGTGTGTGGTATGCCTCAACTCCATTATAAGGGGTACCTAAAAACAGACAATTCATACAGAGAGTAGAATAACGATTACCAGTGGCTCAGGGGAGGAAGGTGAAGTGATCATTTGATAGGTAAAGGTGGAGAGGCTGGAAAGATTGAGTGTGGATGTGATGGCCACACACCACTGTGAGTGTCCTTCGTTCGTTTGTTTTGTTGAAGAGTTGTTTGTTTTATCTTCATTTGCCTGCATTATGTACTTATGAATGTCTCAAAAACTAAATATCTGCCTATCTATTTTATCACAATAAAAAGAATTTACCTTTTGACATAAAATAGCTTTTCACATAATAGTGTCTAGTGAAAGGGACAATGTCTGAGATGGCCTGGTTGACTTTGATTTGCAGGCTGCTGGCTCTCAAGTTGGGATGATGGTCAACTCCTTCACTAACATCGCAACGGCCATACTCATTGCCTTTATCTTCAGCTGGAAGCTCAGTCTGCTTGTGCTATGCTTCTTCCCCTTCTTGGCTTTTTCGGGAGCCCTGCAAACAAAAATGCTGACAGGATTCGCATCTCAAGACAAGCAGGCTCTGGAGAAGGCTGGCCAGGTAACCTTATAGACCTATTTTCCCTACTTGTGGCTGAGCAGTTGTCATGGGAACCATTTAAAATGATAACTACCGAGAGACACACGTGCCTCTGCCTGAAGGCTATGACAATAAGGCTTGGGTGCATACACTTGATCAGGCAAGGAGAAGCTTATATGTTTGGTTTCCTCGGTTATCCCTACTACATTTTCTGTGTTCTCACTTGCAGAGGTGAGAAGTTCTATTAAAGTTGCTGCTGCTGTTCTCTTATATTGACGGATTACCCAAGGTTTCGTTATCCACACAGAAAACATGCTTTCAACTTTGACACTTTAGCATTTGCTAGACTAGTGGCAAATGTCTTTCTCAAATACAATCAAGAACTACAGAGTAGAATTTGAGTACCTTCAGGTTTTAGGTAGTCTAATTTTTATATTCTAATTAATATCTGAACATGAGAATAAGTGAGAGGATGATGGCATAGACATTTGTCAAATGAAAAATAAACACCATGGCATGGTGACCTAGCTAGCAGGGATCCCAGAATTTGGGGATGGAGATCAAAGGATCAGAAGTTCAAGGCTATCCTCAGCTACATAGTAAGTTAAGAGTTCAACCTGGGTACTAGATGCTGTCTCAAACAAAAATAACATACTGGAAGTGAAGAAGGGAAGGAGATAGGGACCAAGAGATCAATCAATCACATATAACATGCATTTCTTTTGTTTTTGTTTTTTTTTTTTTATTCTAGAGCCTGAACATAGGGACTAGAGCTTACTATGCAAAGTAAGCACATTAGAACTGAGGCATACCCCAATTCTTTCTTTTATTTACTGTCTTTGTAATTTTTTATTTTATATCTATCATCTGTTTATCTATCTATCTATCTATCTATCTATCTATCTATCTATCTATCTATCTATCTATCTATCTAACCAGGTTGCCCAGATGGCCTTGAATTCACATTGGAGACCAAGCAGATCTTGAACATAGTATCTTCCTTCCTTAGCCCCCCAACCATTAGCATTCTGGGCTTTTCCTACCAGGCCTGAGTCACACACTCATGCTTCACAAACTCACTCATGACTGCATTCTAGTTGAGACAAGAGAATATGATGCTGTCCAAGTAGACAAGACATTTTAGATGCCAGTGTAGAAAATCTCTAATAAGGTGTATGTAGAGTGGGCCTCAAACTGTAGTTACACACATGCTCACCATGTAGACTGAAGATTAACTTATATTTAACTTTAACCATATTCAGTTAGCTGGTTTTAGAGAGAATGGTTTGCCGGACAGCAACTTTTTAGAAAATAGTCTCTAATAACTTAAATTTTATCAAGTGCCTGTTTTGTTCCAGAAGACATCCAAAGACAATGTTTTAGACATTTCAAATGAATTAGCAGAGAAATGTTAAAGCATGTCCAGGACAAGCATGGGAGACCTTGTCTCACACCGTCTCCTCCTACCCCGGCCGTAAGTAGAGGCAGTGAAGCCCTATTAGAACCAGGCAGAGTCTAAGTGACAGATGGCCCCATGGTCCAGTTGAGTTGACCCCAGCAACTTCTCTGTGTTACTTTCTGCCATTTGTGAGCACTCTAATCTGTGAAATGGCTGAAGTGTCATGGAAAGAGACAGCCCTTTTTTTTTTTTTGATTCCTCGGACTCTTCCCTTTTCAGATCACCAGCGAAGCCCTTGGCAACATCCGCACCGTTGCGGGGATTGGTGTGGAGAAGAGATTTATTAAAGCGTTTGAAGCTGAGCTGGAAACGTCATACAGAACAGCCGTGAAGAAGGCGAACATCTACGGGCTCTGCTTCGCCTTTTCCCAGGCCGTGTCGTATTTCGCCAGCGCTTCTGCCTACAGATACGGAGGTTACCTCATAGCCGAGGAAGGGCTGCACTTCAGCTATGTTTTCAGGTGAGCCATCTCCGAAGTGACCACACGAGATGGACACTCCAGGGGGAACGCCTGGGTCTGTCCCTGAACTTCCTTGCTGCCCAGCAAACCATTTCCTCTAAAAGCAGTTGGGTTTGTTCTTTTTCAAAGTTCTACGGGGTGTGAGACACTTCCTCTGGACTTGGCTGCCTCACAGACTTTTCTGTGTGTGTGTTTGTCTCCAGAAGGCCTTGGTAGCAACTGAGCTTGCTTCCTTCATGAGTTATTTTAGGGGCTCTTATTCAACAGAAGCAGCATGTCCTACATTGTAAGCATGGTCAAGCCTCTTCATGTTTCATTTACCGAGGGCTCTTTGGCAAAAGAAATTCACACAATGAAGCCTAGGTTTAAGGATTTGAGACACAAAGCCCATGTTTGGACTGAGGAGTGAAAAAGAGAAGATGATCCCAGACAGATGAATCACCAGATGAATCATTGTAATTAAATTTATGCTTATTAAAGCTGAGGTCCTCAAAGCCTGGAATAAGATGGGCCCAAGGAAAGTTGTAGTTGAACTCTGTTCCTCGCTTGCAAAGACAACTGGTTTCTAGGCACTTCCTCTGAAAAGAGACGGGGTAGGCCAGAGGAGGGAATTCTGTTCTTTGAGGCAGAGTCTGCTTGCTTCCCGAGGGGTGGGCTTAAGAATGAGGTCTCATCCTTACATGAGGGTGATAGTGGGAGGTAGTGAGGGCAGAGGCAATCTTAGGTTTGGAGGACGTGATCCTCTCACCTGATCCCTTCCATCCAGAACTTTCCTGCTAGCCCACTATACCCACATCAACTAGGAACATCTCTTCTCTAAGCCCTTGCATGTTTAAAGCTGTTAGCCCAGACCAGGAAACAGCAATCCTTGAGTTCTCTCTGCCAGTGCATACGAGGTATGGAGCAAATTCTTGGCCAGTATGTGAGAATCAAGAGCCTAGAGAAAGCTTCCAACTGCTGGTGTTGCTTTAAGAACTAGACAGACATCCTTAAGCATTTCCTAACGTATCCCCAAAGCTTTCATCCTCTTCAGCCTTCTCCTGGGCTCCTGGAGAATGTGGGTTTCCAACCCCATTGAAACAATCACTGGTTACAAGCCGAGCAGTAAGATACATGCTTGCACACGCTCTACCTCTCATTCCACCCCGTTTCCACCCTCTGGAAGATGGCACTGATGGGAAACCATATGGGTTGCTATGCACATCAAGGGCCAGGCAGCAGCATGGTTGTCTCTCAGAACTAATTTAGTCATCTGCACATTCATTCCTGAAGTCTGTGTTGATATAGTTAGCAGCAGCTGGGACAAACAGAAGGATACAGACAACTGCATTTCCCCTATCCCACATGAAGCGTGCCTTGTATGTGCAGCATAGAATAGGTCCTTCCATTGACTGCACCACCTCTATCTTTTACACAGCTGTCAGAGTTCCGGACAGTGGGAAGAAAAGCCAGCTTAATCTGGTCATCAAATTTCTCTCTAAAATAATATTTTTTTTCAAAAGTCTCCTCCACTCTTCCCCCACCATCAAAAATGTTTTAATGTGGTACATCTAGGATTTGGAGGCCTGAACCCTATCCCAATCAGCCTAACCCTTTTATAGAGAGCATAATTTGAAAACCATGAATCTTTCTAACTCCCACAAGATCAGACATATCTAAAGTGACTTGCTTAAGCCGTTTGGGGATAGCACCCAAAACTTTTGCCTCTTAGGCCTTCATAGTGCCCACACCTCACTTCTCAGTTCCTGGGTGTTTGGTTGCAGGACGGCCTCTTCAGTGATGATGAGTGCAACAGCTGTGGGAAGAACCTTCTCTTACACCCCAAGTTTTGCCAAAGCCAAGATATCAGCCGCACGCTTTTTTCAGCTGCTAGACCGAAAACCTCCAATTAATGTCTACAGCGGAGCAGGTGAAAAGTGGGTAAGTACTGGACTGGGAGAGGTACGTGTGTGTGTGTGCGTGCACACACGCGCGCATGTATGTACATGCATGTTCATGCGTGCGCATGTGTTTGTATACAGAAAAAGCCACTGAAGATGGTCAGATGAGGTCATTTTGGAGTCTAAATTTTAGCAGCCTGTGTTCATCCATATGCACCCGGAATGGACAAACAAGGGATTTATGAACGTAAAGAAAGGAAATAATTGACATGAAAAATCAGACGTTACGTTGACATTTGAATAAGACAACAATGTGTAATTATGTTGGTCGTTTTTCCATCACCACAATTGGGAAAAAAAAGTGTCATTTTGTAGTGGTATTCACCTGCTTGCTTGTTTTGAAGCAGAATCTCCTTATGTAGCCCAGGCTGGCCTCCAGCGAACTCACTCTCTTCCTGCCTCAGCTTCCTGAGTTCTGGGATTACTGCTGTGTACCGCGATCCAGACTAGAATGTCACCCACTGAGTTGTTGTTTCATAGTGCATAATTCCATACCATTGTGTACATTTAGGTACATCCTCTGTGTTCTCTGCCCCAGCAGAATTACACATGTAATTCTAGTCCTCTCGTTCACAGGACAACTTCCAAGGGAAGATTGATTTTATTGACTGCAAATTTACATATCCTTCACGACCAGATACCCAAGTTCTGAATGGTCTCTCGGTGTCTGTGAATCCAGGGCAGACACTGGCTTTTGTTGGAAGCAGCGGTTGTGGCAAGAGCACCAGCATTCAGCTATTGGAGCGGTTCTATGACCCTGATCAGGGGAAGGTGGTAAGTGGTACCAATGCGCCTAACGATTTTGCTTTCTCAGTAAGATCTGCCCCCAGGTGGTCTCCAACGCTGCGCCTTGCCAGATCAGTTTGTCTTTCTCCTTAGCCCCATGGAGGTTTTCATTTCCTTCATTGGCTGGTTGACCTGATTCTGTTCCACAGCTTCTAACGGCATATTCTTCCCAGTTCCAGATGATCTGTTGACCAGTTAGGGAAGAAAACGGGACACACTGCAAAACTAGAGATGAGCATATTTGAGAGGCCTCTGTTTACCTGTAAATGGAGCAGAAATGTAGTAATAGGGGCGGCGGCGGGGCTGCATCCCCAATACCCCAGCCGCCTGCCCGGCTCGGCTAGCTTATGCCCCGAAATAATTACACACAAACTGTATTCATTTAAACACTGCTTGGCCCATTCTCTTCTAGGCTAATTCTCACACCTGGACTAGCCCATTTCTAATCATCTGTGTAGCGCCCCTAGGTGCGCTTACCGGGAAGATTCTAGCCTAAGTCCATCCTGGGTCGGAGCTGGGGCATGGTGTGCGTCTTCCCTGGAGCAGGTAGCATGGCGTCTCTCCTGCGTCTGCTCCCAAGAGAAGAGCTGTGGAGTCTGACCTCACTTCCTCTTCCTCCCAGCGTTCTGTTCTGTTTACTCCTCCCACCTATCTCCTAACCAATGAGATGGGCCAAAGCAGTTTCTTTTATTTTAATCAATGACCTTCCTCCATCATTTCCCCTTTTTCGGTTTAAACAAAAAAAGGCTTTAACTTTAACATAGCAAAATTACATATAACAAAACAGTTATCAAGTAAAAGTTACATCAGAAACATTTATACATATAACAAAATTGACCTTAAATCTCTATAAATAAAGCAAAATCTATACTAATGCAAATTATTCATACCTATATCATATCCCCCTTTAAATGTAAAAGAACATTTATAAACTATATTTGGGAACATGGGCGCAGTTTTTTCTCTCCAAACTGCTTCCTGCTGAATGGGGGCGTCGTTAATTAGGTCTTTCATGGTATAACCTGTGTGCTAGTTTCATCTCAGTTGGCAGTTGAGCAAAGCAATTTTCTGAAGATGTTCACAGCAACCCTTCTGGAGGACGTGGTCCATCATACCAAATCGGAATAGAAGAAATCCATAGAGTCTCATCCTCTGTGAAAACAAAAGAAGACTCTCTCCAAAGCATCATATCCTTAGACCCAAATTCTGAAATCGTAATACCCTTATATCCATTCTGGTTTATCTTGGCAGCCCATGTAATGAAATGTCTCTCTGTACTTAGCTCCTTCACAGTCAAAAATTTTAAAGAAAACACAATGTACATAATCCAGACTCTCTGTGAATTTTCCATCTTTACGCGGCTTATTTTTATTTATATCTATAACTATCTGTACTCTGTCTCTTTAAAGACTTTACTTTTACTTTTTTCTTTTTAAACCATTAACTTTATTCTCTATATTCTTTTTCTTCTCTCTCCCAAGCCAACGTACATTCATCCAACAGTGTGATTCATTTAGTGGTCTGAATCTGTCCTATTGTGAATCTGCAATTTTTTACTATCCAGGAGCACTTTTGATTTACGCCTTTAAATCACTAGACGCTTAAGAATCTAAGCTGTGACATTCCTAGGTTAACTTTTTGCTTTTTGAGCGTATATCTTTGACCTGGAATAACCCTGTAGACCAGGCTGTCTTTGAACTCTCAGAGATCCGCCTGTCTCTGCCTCCCAGGCATTGGGATTAAAGGTGTTTGCTACTACACCTTGAACTCGCAGAGATCTGTTCGTCTCTGCCTTCTAGGCACTGGGATTAAAGGCGTGTGCTACCACACCTTGAAGTCACAGAGGTCTATCTCCCTCTGCCTCCCAAGTGTTGGGATTAAAGGTGTGTACACACAACAACTCTCTTCCTTTTCTTTTTTACTTTAAGAACTTTAACTTTTAGCTTGCATATATTTTTAACACACAGTAAACCATTTAGAAATTTTCTTTGTCTTTGAATCTCTCTTTACTGTATATCTCTCTTTTTCTGACCACATGAGTCTTTAATTTACCAAGCAATATCAGTAGGACTAAAGCTGTGGCTTTGCCAGCTAGATCCAGTCCATTCCTTAGCTTTCCAGCCTCGTGGCGGATATACAGTCTGCAGCCATGTTTATAGCCACACCTCTATGGCGGTTCAAGGTCCCTGCCAGCCAGCAAGCTACAACAGACAACACTCAAATCCTCTCTTGGTAGCTCAAATCCTCTCTCGGTAGCCGGCCCTCCTGCCTCAAACAGTCAGAGTTTGCCCTGGCAGGACGGCCCAGAAAGCCGGCATTTTTAAATGGCACAGCTTTTTTCCTGCTACGGCTGAAAACCAAAAAGCATGCGTTCAGCTTTTCATCAACACCGTTTAAGTGTTTCGTGGCAGGACCTCTTAATGAGCTTCAGGCTTTGCAGCTAAAGCTGAGTCAGGAAGCCTCTTGGGGCTACCAGGTAGGAGCGGCACTCAGCACTTTAATTCTGAGACTGAGCGTGCAGCACAGAAATTCTTTTCATCCAAGTTACATCCAAATCTGCGCAGTCTGAAAACATGTCCCTGTATGGCAGCAGGAATCCGCCATGCTCTTCCGCCTGCCTAAGCCTGATTCTGCCTTCTGCCCAGGAGCAGGCGGGGAGCTCTGAGTCATCGTCAAGGTCTCAGAGCACTCTCCTTCCGATCCCAAGCCGGAACACAAACATAAAGCCAGAGTTTGCACTGGCGGCACAGCCCCAGGAAGCCACACTTTAAAATAACGCAGCTTTTTTTCTGCTGCTCTTGCTGAATCAGGAAATCTCTCTACAGCACGCCACCAACAAACAGCAAAAATCTGTGTTAAACGCTCTCTTCCTTTTTTTTTAAGCCTTCTCAGGTTTTTTAAGTGGGTTTAGTTAGCCACACGTCTGGGCGTCATTTGTAGTAATAGGGGCGGCGGCGGGGCTGCATCCCCAATACCCCAGCCGCCTGCCCGGCTAGGCTAGCTTATGCCCCGAAATAATTACACACAAACTGTATTCATTTAAACACTGCTTGGCCCATTCTCTTCTAGGCTAATTCTCACACCTGGACTAGCCCATTTCTAATCATCTGTGTAGCGCCCCTAGGTGCGCTTACCGGGAAGATTCTAGCCTAAGTCCATCCTGGGTCGGAGCTGGGGCATGGTGTGCGTCTTCCCTGGAGCAGGTAGCATGGCGTCTCTCCTGCGTCTGCTCCCAAGAGAAGAGCTGTGGAGTCTGACCTCACTTCCTCTTCCTCCCAGCGTTCTGTTCTGTTTACTCCTCCCACCTATCTCCTAACCAATGAGATGGGCCAAAGCAGTTTCTTTTATTTTAATCAATGACCTTCCTCCATCACAGAAAGAGCAGACTAATCAAGAAACTAATGGCTGGGGATGGAAAAAAATGGGGTAACAAGGAACACAGTGATAAGTAAGCAAAACAAGGGAGCAAGCATGAAAAACTTGAGACAATCCTGGCCCAAAAAGCTTAAGCCTAACTTATAGATAAACTCACACTGAAAAAGCCCTGGCATAGACAGTTGAAATATTGGTGAGCTGCTTTATTCCTTATTCTGAGTGTTTATTTCTCTCTTTTCCTCCCTCTTTCTTCTCAGGTAATATATTCACCAGACTTTACAACCAAATAAAAAAGATTTTTCATAAAAAGTCACATCCCTCTTTGTTTGCTCAGAGACAACTTTCTTCACCATTTCATGTTTTGAGTTCTCCTAGTCATTATTGCTCCTGTGTCTCTAAATGCTCTGATTTCTGTTTCATGAATTAGCTAACTTAGACTTTCTGCTGATTTTTTTTTAACTTTTCTCCAACACACCCCAGTATTTCAAAAAAAATGCTCCTTCTAATCTTCCTAAATAGTGTAATCTTCATTGTAACAGGAGCAGGTAACATTTTTAAAGAGAAATACTGAGAGAAAGATGAGGTTCTGTCGCATAGAGCAAAGAAACCAGTAGATATTAGCAGAATCCAGGAGGGATGAAAATAAGGAGTAGGAATTGATTCCTTGTGGCTCATGACCCTTGCTGTTATTGATTTTAGATGTAAAGATTTTAATTTATTTGCAAGTATTTGGTTGCTGATGAACTTGGAAAGTGCATTGCCCTGATCTCTAAAAGAGAAAGGGCTCCATTTTCCAAAATGTCGTCTCTGCCATGTTTGTTGTCCAGGTAGATGTGAACTGCTGCAGCTTGACTTCGCCATGTTTGGTCTTTCAAACTTAACATGTATACTAAGTATGTTTTGTTGCAGGGAGAGAATTTGTTGAAGGAGGGGATGCTTGTTTGTTCCCGGCCACTTAGCCCTGAAATAGTCACACAGAAACTGTATTAATTAAATCACTGCTTGGCCCATTAGCTCTAGCTTCTTATTGGCTAACGCTTATATCTTAATTTAACCCATCTCCATTAATCTGTGCATCTCCACGAGGTTATGGCCTACCAGCAAAGTTTCAGCGCATCTGTCTCTAGCGGCAGCTCTACGGCTTCTCTCTGACTCCGCCTTGTTCATCGCAACATTCAGTTTAGTTTCCCCTGCCTAGCTCTGTTCCCCTATAGCTCGGTTATAGGCCCAAAGCAGTTCCTTTATAAACCAATGGTATTCACAGCATACAGAGGGGAATTCAATGTTTCTCTTTTGCATACACTGAATTTTCTGCTCACTGGAAGGAAGCAATCATTTTATGATTTCTTGCATGTAAGAAGCACAGTATATTTTGTAAGTTCATTATAAAATGCATCTATGAACACTGTAAGCAGGAAAATACTGCTTTAATCAATTCTTAAAAAAATCTTCTTTGCTTTTAGAGAAGTTACCAAACACAGGTACCGTACGTTCAATATTTAATTAGGCATCTACACTATGTCCAGTACTATCTATGGGAGATTCTTCAGGAACGTGGACTAGAACTTCTGTTTCCTAGCACATATACAGCAGTTAGCAAAAAGCTCATTTCTGACTAAATATTAAGTTGTGCTTTTCAGAAATAGGTACAATGGGAAATACCTCAGGCCGAGTAAGGACTAACTCTTACTGAGGGCTGCTGCATCCAGCCTTTTCTTTTTAAATAGTGTTCCCCTTTTCCGTTGCTTAGAAATGATCTAAATTATATCCTGCTCACATTATTTGAAATAATCTCCTTTTTTACCTGAAATCCTACAGTCAAATGTTTTACGATTCATATTAGATTTCCTACACCTTTGGGATGCAATCTTTGGAATCTTACGTGAACCAGCTTAAACAGCATGTGTTTTGTGGCTGAACTTCCCTGACTTCTGGGCTGTGGGTTCCTAGGAGACAGACGCTGTGTCCTCACACAGCACCCAGAGGCTGTTCATGTGGTGCCTCCTGGGGATGATTCCATATGTGATCGTGGCTCAGTGAACAATTACATTTTCCCCCAGGCTTATTATCTCATCTGTCCAGGGAATAATGTCAATAAAGCCAAGGACACAGGCTTGGTCTTCACATTATCTAAGAGCATCTGTCTATCCCTCTTCCTGACTCCTCTCCCCTACAGGAGATTCACAGAGCCTCAGAATAGAAAGATGTAGGCATATCTGAACAGACTAGGCTATGCCAAACTACAAGGAGAATTTTTTTTCTTAACTAAATGCTTTTCTAAGATCCTTTCTCATTTATATACTACCTGTGGAGGTAGAATTTAGTAAAAACAACATCAAAACAACAGATTGATCAGTGTCAACTTTGAAGGCCTTTCTGTCAGAAACAAGTTCCAGAGGCCACAAGCAATAAGATTTATTCTCCCGGGCCCCTAGGGATGCTCACACTGAAGCGGAACAAATGCACTGCCCAGGACCTAACTCCACCATAGGAAGTCCCTCACTGCCGGCACGCTAAAACTTCCTGTCCTTCGTTGTCATCTCTTTTGGCAGATGATAGACGGTCATGACAGCAAAAAAGTGAACATCCAGTTCCTCCGTTCCAACATTGGAATTGTTTCTCAGGAGCCAGTGTTGTTCGACTGTAGCATCCTGGAAAACATCAAGTATGGGGACAACACCAGAGACATCTCCATGGAGAGAGTCGTAGCTGCCGCGAAGCAGGCTCAGCTGCATGACTTTGTCATGTCACTCCCGGAGGTGGGCACCACGTCTGTTCCGTACAGGAGCACAGTGCTGTGGGGAGGCAGGTTACCCAGAAAGTAGCAGGATTGTAGATAGAGTTGAGGTTCAAAGGCAACGTAACTTATTTCCCAGTGTCTTATATCATCTTCATCTTTTTCTAAAAAAATATTTATTTATTATGTATACAATGTTCTGTCTCTGTATATGCCTGAAGGCCAGAAGAGGGCACCAGATCTCATTACAGATGGTTATGAGCCACCATGTGGTTGCTGGGAATTGAACTCAGGACCTCTGGAAGAGCAGGCAATGCCCTCAACCACTGAGCCATCTCTCCAGCCCTCATCTTCATCTTTTAAGCAAAGCAAATAGCTTCCATTTCCTAACCACATGTTAAGAAGTATTATACTGTCAAAGAAAATGCATCCTGTAGAATTTGTTGCATATAAAACAATGTGGCCTTGTAGAAAGAAATACAGTGGTTTAACATAGGTTTGAAGGTAAGCTTTCTCATTTACCACCTGAGCATGTGAATTTGAGATGCCTACCTATCCAATCTCAGCTGCAAAACGCAAAGAACGCCCAAAATAGGAAAATGGGGGCATAGAGGTCAAAGGGTAGGGAAATGACTTACTGGTAAAGCTCATAGCCAGGATTACACAGTGAGACCTTGCCACCATGTAGAAGAAGAGGAGGAGGAGGAGCTATAGTAGCAACAATCCCCAATGCAAACTGAATACCTGTATGAGTGTTAACTATTTTTAACTTAGCCTTGCTGGGCATCTAGCTAGACATTTTCTTTCCTAATTTCATAAAAAAAAATGCACAGCAAATATGCATGCTAGATACTAACACTGTATTTTGCAGGTGAGTTTTGCAGGCTCAAAGACATTTAAACAAGTTGATGATGTTCACGAAGCTAGTAAGCAACAGAGTATAACTTCAAACCAGGGGTTGTGTCCCAGAATGTTCTCTCCAGGGAAGAGAAACAGAAAGCCTTTAAAGGCATCTCCACCCTTGGGATTAGCCTATCTTGCAAAGCTCTTTGGACGAAAGTCTAGAAACCAGAGAATCTCAAACCAAGAAAGATCTCTTATGTGGAATCTTAGCTGGACATAGGAAGAGAACAAAAGTAGAATAAAGAAATGCAGAAAACTGGAATTACAGCCCTCATTTTCCAGCCCAAAGCTTCATTTAATTAATATTTCTAACTAGATTTGATATATTTTATTGCTTTTAATAACTATTTTCTAAGTTCAAAAAAGAAAAAGAAAAAAAATTTAAACTCACAGAAGACCCATTGCTGTGGGCTCCAAACAGCCCAGGAGCAAAGACTGTGTTCTCTAGTTTTCAAACCTGCTGTGGTTTTTTTTTCTAGAAATATGAAACTAATGTTGGAAGCCAGGGCTCTCAACTCTCTCGAGGGGAGAAACAACGCATTGCTATTGCTCGAGCCATTGTACGAGATCCTAAAATCTTGCTACTAGATGAAGCCACGTCGGCCCTAGACACAGAAAGTGAGAAGGTATGTGTTAGTTTTCTTTTTTTAAAAAAAAAATTATTTTAAATTTTTTTTACTCATTTTACATACCAACCAGTTTCTCCTTTCTTCCCCTTCTCCTGCTTCCCCCCACCTCCCCCAGTCCATCTCCCATGGGAAGTCAACAAGCCCTTCCCCTCTGCTTCAAGGCTGAGCAAGGCATCCCACCATAGGGAATGGGGTCCAAAGAGTCAGCTCATGCATCAGGGATGGATCCTGGTCCCACTGCCAGGGGCCCCTCACACAGACCAAGCTGCACAACTGTAGCCCAGGTGCAGAGAGCCTAGTTGGGTCCATGCAGGCTCCTCAGCTGTCGGTCTGGAGTTTGTGAGCTCCCGGGAGCTCAGGTCAGCTGTCTCTGTGGGTTTCCCTGTCATGAGCTTGACCTCCCTTGCTCATATAATCCCTCCTCGTGTTGAGTTTCTAAGCTCTTAGGTTACTAGAGGTGTCTTTGCTGGAAGATTGGTGCATATAAAACAACATTATTTTCAGTTGCCTTATTCGTTTGTAGTAGAAACTGACAATATTTTTCTTTGGACACAGAAGATAGTAATCTACAAATAGAAATCTAACAGGGCTACTGCCACTAAAAAGAAATTCACTTTGAAATAATTGTTCTTATAGATACTTTAGGTTAAATGGCATTTTTCAAAGGCCAAGAAGTTTCTTACATATATTAAAACAACTTAGGTCATTTGTAAAACTTAACATGTTTTATAGTTTTTAAATTATGTGGCAGAGTAAGGAACCGATACACAGCACCTAAAAGGAGTTGATAGCCATGGCCAGTTTCCATAGTAGAACGTGTAGCCGGGAGAAGATCAACTGCGAAGCTCAGAGTTTATGATCAACGGCTTTAAAATTTAGATTCCGACTTTGGCGCATGCTAAAATGTCCTCGGTGAAGGGAGTATCAGAAACCATTAACCCCTGCTCTGCGATTTGGTTTTATCCTTGTAAATTGGACAATCCGGTATTGTGAAATTGCACAGTGACATAGTGTTTAGCTCATTCTTGCTTCCCTGAACTTTCTCTAGCGTGTGGGCTGCAATTTAAATAAAGCTGTATGTGCAGCCATTTGCTTAATCTCCTTTATTGCTCAGGCTTTGGGGTGACCTCTGAGCACAGAGCTGTTGCTCAGGTGGTGCTTGAAATGGACCCTCACAGGAGTGAGGTTGGGAACAATCCCGTGTCTTTCCACTGATCCGCCATCTTCTTTCTGTAGACTGTGCAGATCGCCCTGGACAAAGCCAGAGAGGGTCGGACCTGTATTGTCATTGCCCACCGCTTGTCTACCATTCAGAACTCAGATATCATCGCTGTCATGTCCCAAGGGGTGGTGATTGAAAAGGGGACCCATGACGAACTGATGGCCCAGAAGGGAGCATACTACAAGCTAGTCAGCACGGGAGCCCCCCTCAGTTGACCCTACTCAAGACCTTCACCCACAAGTCCAGGAAGGCTGCAGGCTGCTGTACTGATCCAGAGCATCGTAAACGTTATACAGATATCACCATTCGCTGGGACCCAAGCTAATTTTGAGTGACCTTCAGTGTAATAATTCAGTTTGAAATGTCTGTGTAGAAAAGAGAGAACCCAGGGTCAGAGTGAGTGAAAAGCCAAGGTCGGGCAGCTGCTTGCCTACCGCTGCCCTGGGTGGGAGGTGATCGCTGAGGCAGGATCACTGAGAGGGCCTGGAGTCTGCCTCGTACACTTGTGAAAGCTCCTTGTACACCGAGCCTGCGTGTACTCTCAGCTGTTGTTGGAGTCAGATCAAGGTCAAGGCCGAAGGACAAAGGCTACTGGTATTTCTTGATGAAGTTTTGTTTGTTTTCTGTACAGAAGCAGATCCATTTACCTCTAATCCTGCGAAAGGAGCCCGTTCACATTCTGGAGTCTCTCAGGCTTGGGGAGGGAAAGGTGAGCTAAGGGGTAGCAGAGGTTACCAGTCAGGTGTACTGACTTAGATTGAAGACTCGGATGTTGGTGTTGCCGTGCCCTACAGTCGGATCTGCCAGTGTGGAGCGGGGACTCTCTCCCAGGACTTCTGCTATCCCTTCCCTGCCCCACGTTGCCTGATGTCCCTTATTCCTGTGAAATCCTGATCATAGAATGGGAATGCAGCAGCTTCTGAAGCTGTTACATAATAATCTGGTTAAACGTCGTAGAAAAACACCCTTGGTTGTCATTTTCTTCAGAATACCACTAAATACCACTTCTTACCGTATCAAAGGAGGCATGAAGCCTTAGGAATAAAGAAAATTTCAAAATGATGACAGGAAAAAAAATGGTGAGCTAAATTTGTGACAATGGATTTCAAAGACAAGAGGAAATTGGCATGCAGTCTGTTCATCAGGAAGAGCTTGTAGACACATTTCCTACCACAAAAGGCTAAGAGACAAAAGTCTGGGGGTCCTTTTGGAAGGAGGAGTCAGAGGGACAAATGAGCCCAAAGTAAGAAGAATGGGCTGAAAACCTGTGTAAATCTTGTGGGTGCACAGCCCACTCTTGCAGCAGGCTGGTAGCCCTGGTTCAGGTCCTGAAGGACACTAGCTACTGCTTCCCTTGCCCACAGGCAGGCTTGAGTGTAGGGACATAAGCTACGACTGAAGGGGTGAGTCCTGTACAAGAGCCGAGGGCCTGGGTATAAGATTATAGATGAACAGAAAATCTTGCGGCTGCCCTGTCTGGCAGTGATCAAAGAATTACTCTCTGGCTGGAGCAATTGGTCAGTATAAAAGCGGAAGATCTATGGTCTGATGCTAGGAAAGTTCCCAAGGAAAATTTCCCGTCCACACACAGTCCTACCATGAAGTCCAACAGCTTGCATCCACTGAGTATGCTGTTTTCTGGCTGTACGGTGTCTCTCTCAGGAGGAGACAGACTGGCTGGGATTAGTAGAACACACTTTAACAAGTAAAGCAACCACAACAGGGCACCAGGAGATAGGAAATGACAGCTAACAGACAAAGCAGAGATTAGGGAAACACTGAGAGACAGACAAGATAATTCCGGCTATCCAAATAAAACTAGGGCTCTGTGAAAATGACCACACAGAAACATGTGCATGCTGGCACACTCACATCACACACACACACACACACACACACACACACACACACACACACACACTAAATATACAGAAAATAGCTCATGATTAAAGCAATGGAAAAATAAATAACAGAACAGCTCATGGGCCATACTGTGATTACAGCATCTCCCCCTCTTCCATCTTCCTCCCAAGTCCATCCTGCTTATAACTTCATCATCCCATGCCTATCAAATGACTCTGCCTACAGCCTCTTCCCATGCCCATCAAATGACTAGCTGCTTACAGAGGAAGACCAAGCTGAGATATTTCGAAATGGACAGTTACTGTTGCCATTGTTATGTGTCATTTGGTGTTGCCCAGTAGATAACTGCCAAGGTGGGCTAGCAGGTTAATCTGAAAGGTCAGACTTGCTGAAAGTGGGAAGCTGGAGTGGGGAGCAGAGGGCAGAGGAATGCCTCTAGTTGTTATGGAAAAGAACAGGGGTGAGTAAGTTCAGAACAAATGACTGCTAAAAAGGAACTAAGGCCTGTAGTAAAACTTACCTCAACTCTTGGATCAGGAAGAGTACAAGTCACTTGGTTAGGTTTGCAGAGGGTGAGGAGGAGCTGTGTTCTGCGAAGTCGCCTGTTTCCTAGGAAGACATCTGTGGAGTGTGTGCAAGAGGAATGAATAAATGTTATCCTTTTAAATAAAGCAATTCTAAGTATTTGACGGGAGGGAAAGGACTAACCGGACAAGTTGCTTCTGGCTGTGTTGTTTATCACAGCAATAGAAGCCTAAGTGCTACGACTGACCTCCTGATTCTTTCATCCAAAGCTCGTTCACTCCAATGGTTCTGCGTCTGCTCTGCGTGCACGTGGGCTAAAGCATCCCAGCGAAAGGAGGACCATGAGTTCAGCGCTGCATGCAAGCATGCAACTTTCGGCAATGGGGTGCTCATTCAGAAGCGGGGAGCCTGAATGTCTGATATTGTGTCCTGGTAGAGGGAAGTATATGGGATCCCAATTAAGAGTATTTTGTCATGTATTATTCAAGTGTTAAATTTAAGTTTCCTATCTTAAGAAATATTGGTGGATTTGTGAGATGGCTCAGCGGGTGAAGACACTTGCTGCCAAACTGATGACCTGAATTTGATCTTCAGGTCCCACATAGTGGAAGAGGAGAACAATAATAGATTCCTACAAGTTGTCCTTTGACACACAACACGTGTATGTGTGCATGCACACACACACACACACACACACACACACCCAGAGGGAGAGAGACAGACAGACAGACACACCAAATTAAAAAAGAAAAACATAATTTTTAAAGCTATCTGCCTTTTTTTTTTAAAAAAAAAAGAAGTGATCAGAGCATTCTCACAGGACTGGCTGGCTTTGAGTCTAATCTCATCTGTTTTCCCAAGGGCTTGGTTGATTATATATTTTTTATATATGCAAATCTCCCTGTAATCAGGCCACAGAAAGATGTCAGGAGAGAATTTTTAAGGAACTGCAGATTTCATTGCTGTTCCCTAGCATGCTTAGAGAGTGATTTGCATGCGCACAGGCACCGTGGTAAAATAGGCATTATGTTCCTTTGTATTTTCTGAATCTCGGGCGTCAGTGAATAATCTCACCTGCACAGGATGACAAGCCAACGGAACTCCCATAAACAACCAAACTCCACTGCAGTTCTTTCAAACTGTGCTCAATTAATTGCCCGATTAATTTAAATGGATAGACTGTAAATAAAATAATGCACATGATTATCATCTAATTAGCACTGGCCAGCATTAAAATGCGCTCATTAGTGAGCTGTAGAGTATCCTAAGGCTCACAATTAGTAATCAGGGTGGACGTGATTGGCATGGGTAGCTGCCGCGATGTAGCTACTCAACCCAATAAATCAGAGTTAGGGTGAAATGTGCCTTATAAAGGGGAAAGAGAAGTACATAGCCAGCTGGTGAATTGACATTTTTCTCCTTTCTGTGATTAAGGTGCAATCCCTACTCTCAGACACAAACAGATAAATCTAAGAACAATAGAACCTCTATAGGAAAATAAAAACGTACACTCAAGATGAAACAGGAATCCCAATGATTACCATAAAAGAATACAAAAAGGAAAAAATACACACAAAAGACCCCTTTGTGTTCATTAGCTGAGAGCATGAAATTCTACTAGAGTAAGTACAGAATAAGAGGAAAGATAAGCAAGGAATTAAGCTTTCATGCATGTTGAAAATTCCAGTAAGTGTAGTAATAAGGGGCGGCAGCGGGGTTGCGTCCCCAAACACCCCAGCCGCCTGCCCGGCTCGCTTATGCCCCGAAATATTTACACGGACACTGTATTCTTTTAAACACTGCTCTGGCCCATTTCTAATCATCTGTGTAGCGCCCCTAGGTGCGCTTACCGGGAAGATTCTAGCCTAAGTCCATCCTGGGTCGGAGCTTCAGAGCTTCATCGCGTGTGTCTGCCCAGGAGCCGGGAGCATGGCGGACGTCTGCTCCCGAGAGGAGAGCTGTGGAGTCTGAGCTCACTTCCTCTTCCTCCCAGCGTTCTGTTCTGTTTACTCCACCCACCTAAGGGTGGGCCTATCCAATGGGCCTAGCAGTTTCTTTATTGCTTAGCCAATGAAATCAACAGATTGATATATGACACTCCCACATCACTTCCCCTTTTTCTGTTTAAACAAAAAAAGGAAGGCTTTAACCTTAACATAGCAAAATTACATATAACAGTTATCAAGTAAAAATTACATCAGAAACATTCATACATATAACAAAATTGACCTTAAATCTCTATCAATGCAAATTATTCATACCTATATCATTTCCCCCTTTAAATGTAAAAGAACATTTATAAACTATATTTGGGAACATGGGCGCAGTTTTTTCTCTCCAAACTGCTTCCTGCTGAATGGGGGCGTCGTTAATCAGATTATTTAGGGTGTAACCTGTGTGCCAGGTTTATCTCAGTTGGCAGTTGAGCAAAGCAATTTTCTGAAGATGTTCACAGCAACCCTTCAGGAGGACGTGGTCCATCATACCAAATCAGAATAGAAGAAATCCATAGAGTCTCATCCTCTGTGAAAACAAAAGAAGAATCTCTTTTCCAAAGTATCATATCCTTAGATCCAAATTCTGAAATCATACCCTCATGATATCCGTTCTGGTTCCACTGGGCAGCCCATATAATGAAATGTCTCTCTGTACTTAGCTCCTTCACAGTCAAAAATTTTAAAGAAAACACAATGTACAAAGAATCCAGACTATCTGTGAATTTTTCATCTTTACGCGGCTTATTTTTACTCTATCACTTTACTTTATTCTGTCTCTTTAAAGACTTTACCTTTTTTTTTAAACCATTAACTTTATTCTCTATATTCTTTTTCTTCTCTGTCCCAAGCCTACGTACATTCATCCAACAGTGTGACTCATTTAGTGGTCTGAATCTGTCCTATTGTGAATCTGCAATTTTTTACTATCCAGGAGAACTTTTGAATTGCGCCTTTAAATCACTAGGCGCTTAAGAATCTAAGCTGTGACATTTCTAGGTTAACTTTTTGCTTTTTGAGTGTACATCTTTGACCAGGCTGTCTTTGAACTCTCAGAGATCCGCCTGTCTCTGCCTCCCAGGCATTGGGATTAAAGGTGTTTGCTACTACTTGAACTCACAGACATCTGTTTGTCTCTGCCTTTTAGGCACTGGGATTAAAGGCGTGTGCTACCACACCTTGAAGTCACAGAGGTTTACTTTAAGAATTTTAACTTTTAGTCTGCATATATTTTTTAACACACTTTAAACCATTCAGAAATTTTTTCCGTCTTTGAATCTCTCTTTACTGTATATCTCTCTTTTTCTGACCACAAGAGCCTTTAATTTACCAAGCAATATCAGTAGGACTAAAGGCGTGGCTTTGCCAGCTAGATCCAGTCCATTCCTTAGCTTTTCAGCCTCTTGGCTGAGGTACTGGCTGTAGCCATGTTTATAGCATTTCAAGGTCCCTGCCAGCCAGCAAGCTACAACAGACAACACTCAAGTCCTCTCTCAGTAGCCGGCCCTCCTGCCTCCAACAGTCAGAGTTTGCCCTGGCAGGATGGCCCAGAAAGCCGGCATTTTAAAACAACACAGGTTTGTTCCTGCTGCTGAGTCAGGAAAATTTCAAAATGGAGGACATACCATTTTGTGCTAGCTCTGGGGCCACCAGGTAGGAGCGGCGCTCAGCACTTTAATTCTGAGACTGAGCATGCAGCACAGAAATTCTTTTCATCCAAGTTACATCCAAATCTGACACGCAGAGCACTGCGCAGTCTGAAAACACGTCTCTGTATGGCAGCAGGAATCTGCCATGCTCTTCCGCCTGCCTAAGCCTGATTCTGCCTTCTGCCCAGGAGCAGGCGGGGAGCTCTGAGTCATCGTCAAGGTCTCAGAGCACTCTCCTTCCGATCCCAAGCGGGAACACAAACATAAAGCCAGAGTTTGCACTGGCGGCACAGCCCCAGGAAGCCAAGCTTTGAAATGACACAGCGTTTTTTCTGCTGCTGTTGCCGAATCAGGAAATCTCTCTACAGCACGCCACCAACAAACAGCAAAAATCTGTGTTAAACTCTCTCTCCCTTATTTTTAAGCCTTCTCAAGTTTTTTGTGGACTCAGTTAGCCACACGTCTGGGCGTCATTTGTAGTAATAAGGGGCGGCAGCGGGGTTGCGTCCCCAAACACCCCAGCCGCCTGCCCGGCTCGCTTATGCCCCGAAATATTTACACGGACACTGTATTCTTTTAAACACTGCTCTGGCCCATTTCTAATCATCTGTGTAGCGCCCCTAGGTGCGCTTACCGGGAAGATTCTAGCCTAAGTCCATCCTGGGTCGGAGCTTCAGAGCTTCATCGCGTGTGTCTGCCCAGGAGCCGGGAGCATGGCGGACGTCTGCTCCCGAGAGGAGAGCTGTGGAGTCTGAGCTCACTTCCTCTTCCTCCCAGCGTTCTGTTCTGTTTACTCCACCCACCTAAGGGTGGGCCTATCCAATGGGCCTAGCAGTTTCTTTATTGCTTAGCCAATGAAATCAACAGATTGATATATGACACTCCCACATCACTTCCCCTTTTTCTGTTTAAACAAAAAAAGGAAGGCTTTAACCTTAACATAGCAAAATTACATATAACAGTTATCAAGTAAAAATTACATCAGAAACATTCATACATATAACAAAATTGACCTTAAATCTCTATCAATGCAAATTATTCATACCTATATCAAGTAAGCATTTCAATATGACTGTAACGCATATTGTAATTTAGAGAGCACCTTGCCTTTATAATTTCACTGTTAGTGTGAAATCGCTGCAGAGGACAGACACAATGGAAGTTGCATTCATATCTAAATGAAGCCATTGTGGCAGATGCTGTTGATTGGCTACACTATTTTCCCTATTACAAGGGCTAGAATTTCTTTACCTTTTCAGACTCTCTTGCAGCTAGAGAAGGTCAGGTGATCCTGTCAGGCTTATGAAACATAGGCACCGGATTCTGTGTGGACTTTTCCTTCCTAAACAAAGCCTTTGTTTCCCTTCTTGTCTAGACTCAAGCAGCCACACTGTGATGACTTAGACAAGGACATGGTACACTATGACAGCAGAGCAAAAGAGACCAAGCCTGATTCCTGCATATCCCCCAGCTGGTTCACCAGCCTTGGCTATTTACCTCACCCACTTTGGTAAAAGAGAAAAAGGCACATTTTGATTGCATAAGGCCCTGGAATAGCTTGTTATTAACTATTGAATAAATAAATAGGTTGTTAACTATGAATAAATACAGCTTTAAGACAGGTTTTTATTCATAAGAATATTGAAGAATAAGTATATGGAAAATTAAACTATACTATGCTTAAATGACCTTCAGAAATGACCTTTATATTGAGAGATAGTCTAAAATGATTTTCATTTATTTTTGTGTTTCCTTAGGCAGGTTCTAGTTATTTGACTAAGTCTAGTCTGGAGTGGAATGGATGTCTCAAATTACCTAGCACTCACCTCAAATTACCTAGAACTCACGTTTCTCCTGCCTTAACCCCCAAGTGCTGGCATGACTAGCATGGGCGATCATGTCTAGCTTTTAGAGTGATCTCAAAGTTACTAATTTAAAGGAGGAACCAGTTCATCTGCTTGCAAGTTACTATTGTGGAAAGGATGGTGGATATCCCTGTAGCTTATGTTAGCTGTCTTCCAAAAAATATTTCACCTCCCCTGCTTTAAATAAAGGAAGCTGCTAATTAGGCATTTTATATTATGTATGGGAACTATGAAGGTTATAGTCTCTAGCCCTCATTAAGTATATTGGGCTTACATTGGGAACATCTGGATTCCATCTAGAGGCGATAAACCATTGGAAAGAAAGTAAAGGAAGGAGAGGAAGGAGATTTAAAGGCCAGCCTAGAAAGATGCGAGGTCACGCCACCAGTCACCTCACAGCCAGTTATGGCCTCAACTCAATTCCCTAAAGCCCACAAGCTAGAAGTATTCCTAGGATCTGGTAGAGCTGCAGTAGGTGGCTGGAAGCCAATTGGACACTCCTCAGGGCAAAGGCTATGGTACTCTATGATAGCTGTGTATGACCCTACACCTCGAGCACCCAAAGGCACTTGATTAATGTCAAGTGGATGGTTGAAAAGTTGGAAAAGAAAAACCCAATTTGATCCTAAAGAGATCTTTGAACAGTTTTTGAAACTGTTTCCTAATATTTCTTTTACACGGTCATTCTCAAATACCTCAGTATCGTAAAATTAACTTACAGAGTTGTGTTACATTCAAGAAGCGCATTTCAACTGCTTGAAAAATTAAAATATGACTTATCTTTCTTTTTTTTATTTTTTTGAGATCTACTTACATCGTTTCCCTCCTCTTTTTTCCATCCAAACCCTCCCGTATCTCTTTTAAATTCTTGGTCTCTTTTCTCAGTGGTGCTACATGCATATGTTTATACTTGTATATATTCCTAAATACATACGTGCACCCTGCTCAGTCTGGATATTGGTACTTGCATGCACGTTTTCAGGGCTGATCATTTGGTATTGGATAACCAGTTAGTTGATGCATAATCTAGTAAACACGAGTTTTAACAGAGTCACTTTCCTCACACAGCAAACATCTCCAACCCACAAAAGTCCCCTCTTTCACTCATCCCAGTATTTTTTATACCTGCTAAGTATCTCTTCTAGCAAGAATTTCCATCTTAAGGTGTCAAGGAAGAATGGAATTGGCAATTTAATTATAAGAACAATCAGTGGGCATGAAGTCTATGAATATACTCATGTTAATAGTGTTGCCTCATTATATCAGTTGAATTATTTCACATCTTCAAGTATTCCCTCTCATAGCTATAAAACTTGAATTTTAATTGGCATAGAATGTCTGAAAGGCCAAAATGTATTATATAGATCCGAAATTGTTTAACAAAAGAGCAAATTTCAAATCGGATTACAGCCCTTTTTAGAATTTATAGCCTTGTTCATCTCATTAAGTAAAATTAAAACAGTATCTATGAAACACATTTTACACAGCCTTTCATATCATCTTTCTTGCTCTTTTTATAGAGAAATGACAATACCCCTATACGTCTTCCACAAAGACGGTGCTTCGCAAGAGCCAACAAAAGAGGAATTTGAGGAAGGGTTACAGTTTGAATCTGAAATGTCCCCGATGAGCTCAGTTTGAAATTGCTGGCATCTACCCCCTGTATCCTAATGCTGTGTGGTCCACACAAATTGAGCTGCAAATGTGCCTCTCGATTGGCCGGGATGGGAAAAGCACAACCAGACCAAAGCCAAGAGAATAAGATGCACAGTAACAGCTCAGGACGGGCAGAATACCTGCTTCTCCTTTGCTAAGTCAAGGCAGTCCTTAGATAAGAAAGATTGACAGCTCCGCTATTCCTTCACCCGCCTTTCCAGATGTTCTAATGGCAGAGCTAGGGATAATTGTGAAGAAAAAAAAAATGGCCCAAGGACTACATGCTTTTATTGCGGAATTGCTAAACTTGGAGATGTCAGTGTGTGTTACAGGCAGTGGTGGGTAAAACACCATTCAGTAAAAGCATGGTGTGGGGTCACGGAACACAGCCTGGGCAACACTGTTTAGGAAGTGAAGCCCGGGGCCTGGAAAGTCCATTTTACAACGGGAGTTGGAGTATGACTGAGCCTACAGTGTGCTACAGTAGAGAGAGCTGGGAGCGGGACTATTGTCTTCATCTGGGGTGGGTTCTTTCTCTGGTACATATGTTACCTGCTCTCGCCTACATGGTTCCCAGATGACCCCAGGGAAGGGCTTCAGTCCTCATCTAGCCCAGCATTGGAAATAAGGTGATGGACTTTGGGAGCCAATGTAACCCCTGAGTTGTGCCTCAAACCTAACCCAGCAGGACCCCAGCTGCCATTCTTTCATCTCCCAGCAGCCTCTGGGGGAAGCAACACAGTCTTTGAACTGAAGGCAGAATTATATTCAGACATCATGTGGCAAAATGTTGGTGGAATAGGAAAGACCCCAAGAAATTAAGAATTCACAACAGAGCAGAATTAATTGGCTTCACGCTAACCTTTATAACTCCACTTTTGAGTTTTCTCCCTACCACTTCTGTGCTGCCTAAAGAAATGCGATGCGGTTCCTTTGAAATCATTACTGCGATCTCCATCAAAGGACAGCAAAGACAGTAATTAGTACTTTTCACAAACCAGCCTCGTATCTGACATAAACTCCAGTTGTCCTTTGTGGAGCCCCAAATGGAGCCTTTATTCTCAGAACTTTCCCATGAGTTGTTACTGGAGCCTTGTCTGGTTCTTTCTACCACTCAAGTCCGTTTCATGGAAACAGGATAAGGACTTTAAAGCACTAACAAAGTAGCATTACCTGACCTTCATGGGGGAGTCGCCAGATGACATTAAAGATAAGGGGGCAGTTAGGAATGGCTCTTTAGTTCCTTAGCAACATTAGATTCAGGTATTCATCCAAAAATGCTGCCTACAAATTACCAGGAGACCAAGACGAGGACCAAGTCTTCAGGGCAATGTGATCCTTGGGAAGCTTTTGTTACTATTTTCTGAATGACCATAGAAGCACTGCGATCAGACATCTATGTATCCTAAACCAGGAAAACTTGTTTATAAAGTCATCCAGTTATCAGAATATGGCCATGAATTATGGATAAAACACACAGTTTTGATGCCTTTGGGTTCCCAGACATGGTACAGGGAAGATGAACCCAGACTCCTCGATTTAGAGCAAGAAAGCTTCAGGGAGACCGAGGTGGCTAGAGCTCGCAGGATGGAATCAGGGGGAAAGGACCTGGCCTCTGCAGAGGTGCCTCTGGGAAATGTTGCCGAGACCAATGCTGACATGCTACAGAGCCCCCCCCCCCCCCGTTTCACCTTAATGTAGTTAGGGATAGGAAACAATATAAATTTTGTTTTGCTTTTCAAGGAAAAGCACAGTGGAGTTGGATTTGTAATACCCAATTCAGTAGCTACTAGACACACACTTAAATTAACTAAGAATAAATAACATTTTATAATACCTATGCTAGTTATTCTTTTTAAAAAAAGAAAGTGACTCGACATTCTTCTTGGTAGCTAGTTTTAGCAATAATAAACTTCCTTGCATTTTTTTTCAAATGCATGTTTGATTGGGATAGCTTCTAAGCCTCTTTTCTAGATCATATCATCCTGACAGCTTGGGATATTGACATTTTTCTCTTGAATATGCAGATATATTCAGTGTTCTGCCTGCATGTGTCATTGCAGGCCAGAAGAGGGCACCAAATCTCACTGCAGATGGTTGTGAGCACATGTGGTTGCTGGGAATTGAACTCAGGACCTTTGGAAGAGCAGGCAAAGCTCTTAACCACTGAGCCATCTCTCCAGCCCCACATGCTAGTTATTCTTTTTTTTTCTTTTTTTATGTATTTTTTTATTGATAAGAGGAGAATAAAGAAAAGAAAGAAAAAAAAACAAATTTCCACCTCCTCCCAGCCTCCCATTTCCCTCCCCCTCCTCCCATTCTTCTCCCCCACCTCCCACCCCTCTCCCCTTCCCCCCACTTTTCTCCCCCTCCCTCTCCAGTCCAAAGAGCAGTCAGGGTTCCCTGCCCTGTGGTAAGTCCTAGGTCCTCCCCCCTCCGTCCATATCTAGGAAGGTGAACATCCAAACTGGCTAGGCTCCCACCAAGCCAGCACATTGCGTTGGATCAAAACCGCGTGCCATTGTCCTTGGCGTCTCATCAGCCCTCATTGTTCGTCATGTTCAGAGAGTTCAGTTTTATCCCATGCTTTTTTTGGTAACAGTCCAGCTGGCTTTGGTGAGCTCCCAGTAGATCAGCTCCACTGTCTCAGTGGGTGGGTGCACCCCTCGTGGTCCCGACTTCTTTGCTCATGTTCTCCCTCCTTCTGCTCCTCCTTGGGACCTTGGGAGCTCTATCCAGTGTTCCAGTGTGGGTCTCTGTCTCTATTTCCATCCATCGCCAGATGAAAGTTCTAGGATGATATGCATGATATTCGTCAGTATTGCTCTAGGATAGGGTCATTTCAGGTTCCCTATCCTCAGCTGCCCAAGGAACTAACTGGGGGCCTCAGCTTGGGCACCTGGGATCCCCTCTAGGGTCAAGTCTCCTGCCCATCCTAAAGTGGGTCCTTTAACTAAGAAATGGGGTTCCGTGCTCCCCTATCCAACCTTCCTTTATCCCGATCCTCCTGTTTCCCCAAGTCCCCCGTCCTTTCCTTCTACCTTTTCTCTCCCCATCTCCCCTTACCCTCATCCCACCCCACCCCCAACATCCCACTTTTCTCCCCGGCAATTTTGTATACTTCCCTTATCCAAGAGGATCACTATATGTTTTTCCTTGGGTTCACCTTCTTACTTAGCTTCTTTAGATTCGCCTATTGTAGACTCCGTGGCCCCTATTTATGGCTAGAAACCAATTATGAGTGAGTACATCCCATGTTCATCTTTTTGGGTCTGGGTTACCTCACTCAGGATAGTGTTTTCTATTTCCATCCATTTCATGCTAGTTATTCTTATGTCAACTTGACACACAAACTAGAGTTATCTTAAAGGAGGGAGCCTCAATTGAGAATAAGATAAGATCTGGTTGTGAGGCATTTTATTAATTAGTGATTGATAGGGGAGGGCCCAGCCCATTGTGGGTGGTGCCAACCCTGGGCTGGCTGTCCTGGGTTCTATAAGCCAGGAGGAAACAAGCCAGTAAGCAGCGCCCCTCCATGGCTTCTGCATTAGCTCCTGCCACCAGGTTCCTGCCGTGTTTGAGTTCCTGTCCGACTTCTTTTGATGATGCACAGCTGTATGAAATGTAAGTCAAACAAACCCTTTTCTCCCCAACTTGCTTTTAGTCATGGTGTTTCATCACAGCAACAGCAACCCTAACTAAGACAGCATCCTTCCTCAGCTGTATTAGGCATATTTTTAAGAGTTTAGTAGTCACATGAGCCAGTAACTACAATATTATACAGAAGCAAATATCTTTATCATTCTAAAAAGTTCAATTAAAAAAACTGCTGGGGAAAGTAGTTTGAATATATTTAATGAATCAAAACTTTTTTTTTTTTTTTTGGATTTTCGAGACAGGGTTTCTCCGTAGCTTTTGGTTCCTGTCCTGGAACTAGCTCTGTAGACCAGGCTGGCCTGGAACTCACAGAGATCCGCCTGCCTCTGCCTCCCGAGTGCTGGAATTAAAGGCGCGTGCCACCACCGCCCGGCTTGATGAATCAAAACTTTTCTTAAAATGTTTTTAAACAAGAATTTTGAGTGTGGGTCCATTTTGTCTCAAAAATTTTGGACCTGAAAAATTTAGAGTCTGTTCTTGGATTTCAAGAATGTCTTATGACATGCTTAGGCTCGCTGTTGTGGGGACATGCATACAGAGATGGCACCAACTTAACCTTCTAAGGGAGAAGCCCAATCAATAGGCTATCAAAAGAAAGCGACTCGACATTCTTCTTGGTAGCTAGTTTTAGCAATAATAAATTCCCTTGCATTTCTTTTCAAATGCATGTTTGATTGGGATAGCTTCTAAGCCTCTCGTCTAGATCGTATCATCCTGACAGCTTGGGATATTGACATTTTTTCTCTTGAATATGCAGATGCGTAGACACTGAATAGATGGATATAGTGAGTCAAATGAGCTCAATTTTGCTTATTTCTTGTGAATAAATTGAAAGCCGAAGTCTTCTACATCGTGATTAAAATCAGGCATTTTCTCCAAGGCTGTACAGAAGAATCGTTCCTCTTGCTGCCAAAGCAATTTCAATCACAAAAGCAAATTGCCTCCACGTGGACTCCTCCAGGAGATTTCAACTAGATGGAAAGAAAAATCTCCTCACGAGGGTCTCAGAGGCTTCACGGTAGATGGGGGTAGAGTTGTTGGAGATTAATTATTGAAAATAAGCCGCGCCTCATCCCATTCCCTCCCCCCTGAGGATCGCATGCTGAAGAAAGTTCCTCCATGGCAACCAACCTACAAGGAATGCCTGGTAGAGTCGGCCACAGCAGCAGAATCCCCAGCCTATTGATGCCCCGTACCCTCAGGCCTGGGTGAAAGCAGGCTCAGAGTGTACGCGGACGGAAGATTCAGGATGGACATTATTGACTCAACAGGAAACTTTCAGAAAAGGCTCAGAGGGAAGCGGGCCTCTTACATCTGCAGTTGGAGGCGGGACATACAAAATGCAGTGTGCTGTAGCCTCCTGCAGGGACAGGGACAAGGAACGCTGAAGAAAAAAATAAGAACCATTCTCTCCTACTTCTCTCCCCGCAGCTCCCCAATCAACATGGGATGGTTTTATTCTCAAGTAAAAGCTTCTTTCTCCCTGAGCTTTTTTCCCCCCTAAGGAATCAATTGCCTTTTTTTTTAAAAAAAAAAAAAAAAAGAACGCTAATTAATGTGTCTTATAAAACCAACAGGACATTTTCTAAAAACACACTTGGAGAGCAGCCAGTGATTGGGTGTTAGAGATGCTATTTTCCATGACTACAACCAGCTGGTATGTTTTCATCCATATTTATGGCCTATTTAATACATCATCACCTAAAGTAATTCGTGTATAATACCCCTGAGAAGAGTTACAGACTGCGTTGAAGGAGACCACAGGCTATCAACATGTAGCGAAGACAGACTCACAGTCTTTGAGCTTGATCAGAAAGACAGGGTTATCCACTGAAAGTCTAGAATTCCATGAGGAAGAAAAAAAAATCCTGCTGAGAAGTTGTTGGTGTGATAGTACAGCCCACAGTTAATTTTCTAAAGTGAGGCACAGAGATTGGTCCGATGAGCCAATGCACATATATCTAATAGTTTTTCGGAGGTTGAAGAATTTGGTTTTCCTGATTTTACTTGATCCTAAAAGTAAAATATGGGGACGCCGCAGTGAAGACATTTTCCAGTAAACAGTGGGGTAACTTCAGCAGGGTTTTTTGACACACTGACAGGTACTTCTGTAGAACAGAGATCAGCAGTTGACAGTTTCTGGTCCAGACAGGAGCTGGCTCTGCTCATTTGCCCCGGATAAACTTGGGTGTCGCATATTCAGCCATTGCTGGCCTGGAAAAGACTCTGTATTCTGGATGTAAGTCAATAGATATGGCATTTCAATGCACTAAGCAGTACAAAGCAGCCACCGAGTGAAGCTGAGTCACGCAATAAGAACTTAGATAACCCAGACCGAAGGGCTGTGAGTTGTAGGGTCTTTATGAAGTCCCCCCAAAAGCACAGTATATGACATGATGGTTTGGAAGATGGACTTCGCTTCAGTGACACCTCAGAAAAGCCCATCTCACCGTGCAGTTACTCATTTACACAGTGAGAGAGACTGTGTCAGCATGAACACAGACGCTCAGGAGAGCAGAACATCACCTAAGCCCCTGTGGTAGCATTTGTGTTAGTAGCTTGCTAGAACTACCTCTGACACCAGAAACCTGATGACCAGGGAGCCCCTGACACCTGGAGCGGCAAGCAAAGCAACGGTGAAATCACACAACTAATCCTAAGAGACCATATTACTACCACGACTACAAGAATGACCTGATGGGGGAAATGTGTTGCTATGAACACTCTGGAGACACAGACGCCAACTTGAATCAACCAGAAAGCACTCCAAAGGAATGACCAGGTCAGTCTGTGATGGAAGAGTAGACACAGGTGTGACTAGCAAAGAAATCGAAACTCCTTACCCTTAGGCGTTGACACCCATAGTCCTTGCGGGAATCTCCCAGACACAACATAACACAATCCGAGAGTCTCTTTTCCACACACCTTCACATCTTCCATAGGATTCAAGAGCTTTTGCACAGGACTTCAGATGCCTCAATGCTATCTCCAAAGGCTTTAATAAATGTTTAAAAGGAATGTATGTAGTCAAAAATCTAAGCACGGGGAAGGGGTGGCAAGAGGGATGTGGATATAAAATTCTACTCCAACAGAGGAGCTACTGGCATTTGATAGCCATGGGGAGGGGGAGAGTTAGATTTGTTTTTTTAAGAGTGTGATACCTGCTAGGTCCACCATGCTCCAGTAAGGCTCCACACCCAAGAGCAGTTGAGTAACACAATTCCCTCTTAATGAGTTTAGGGGGGTAGAGGGAAGGAGAGAGTGATGGTGGGGAGAGGGAGTGGGGTGAAAGAGACAGAGACCCTAAATTGGATTTGTAAGGAGGTAAGGGTGGATCTGGGAGAAGGTGGATGAGAGGAAATTAATATCAAGATACACTGCATGAAATTCTCAAAGATATTTTTCTTTGAGAAATATTTTAATACTATTCTTAAAGAGGGAGACATTTGATGACCTTGAAATAGGGAAGAGGGAGCAAGGAAGATTCAGGTGTGTATGGGGGAATTAACAGTATCCAGAACAATCACGAATAAACCATGCAGATCTTTGCTCCCTGGCATTTGTGCTTCCTCGCTGCCCTCCACTCTCAGCTTTTCTTTGTTTGAAGAAAACACTAGAGAGGCAGCGTTCACTTAGGTGAAAAGCTCATGAATGTTCCACTGAGCCCATGACCTCTCTGTGTGTAATCTCACAGACTCTCAGTGACCTTAGAGGCCAGAAGAGGTTGTCAGATCCCCTGGAACTGCTCTTATGGATGGTTGTGAGCCATCATCTGGGTTCTGGGAACTGAACCTGGGTCCCATGCAAGATCAGCAAATGCTTTTTAACCTCTGAGCCATCTCTTCAGGCCCTACTCACTAAATTTTGATAGATGAAGAAAATATTGTCATTACAAATATCAAAAAGGAATAAGGATATTTTTTAGAACAAACATATTTTTCCAGAACTGTTCATTTGAGGGAAGAAAGGCCTACATAGACTCTTGGCTTACGTTATGCTGCGCTACTCTTAAGAAGTAGAATAGTATTTTCAATTCTTCATTTTAGAAGAAATTTTCTATACTGGTAATGGTTGTATGCTAGAGTTTTTAAAAGGTTGACAATGTTTTTCTTTCAATAACTAAATTTTGGTTTGCTTGTCAGCAACATAACATTTAAAGATCTTGGCATTCAATGCAGTCTTTTTCTAATAGTTGAATTTTAACATTTGATAGGATTTTTTGCATGTTTCTGGCTTCTAATCAAAACTGTACAATCTATGACTAAGGTGATGTCTCGGATTGCTTTAGTTACAAAGAATTTCAAAGAAAGAACAGAGGGAAAAGGCCAATTTCTACATGGTGTGCTATCTTAAAGTTCTGTAAGGGTCTCCACACTAAGATATCTGTTGGCAGTAAATCTAACAAGCGAGTTTAATTTTGCCTCTAGAATGTTTTAATTAAAAAGACTGCACAGATTTTAACAGCTAGAATATATTTTAGTGATCTTAAAAGCATTGGGTGTTCAGAGTAGGAAGCATAATTTCACTAGATAAATCAACGCATTCAAGAGCAACGAAGATTCTTAAATTTTTAAGTTAATCTTAAGGCAAGAGAATGTGCACACAAAAAATGTTTCCTTATGCAATTTTAGATGGCTTGTTTATGAGGTATCAAAATAATAATTGAATTTCAGAATCCCAAAGGCGTATTTAGCAAGTCATTAATCAGATAAACATTTCCAACTCAATTATAAAAGTGGTAATAGCTGTGAGCTAATTAGGACATTATCTTAAAGCAGAATATTCATTTCTCCTCAGCCTGCTACATGGGCTGTGAAAGAATAGAATAAGCACATTTCACTGAACAACTGAACATGTATTAAAATGAATATTTAGACACGACTTCCCGTATTCAACACTGTCTTGTTAATGCTACAGAAGTCGGGGCATGCTGACCTGTGCAGAGTGACAGAGGACTTGTCCATCTGGCTGACAGTGTTGCTTAGGACAGCTGTTACCATGACATACCAGACACACGATGAGCCCATTGCGTGACCAGATGGACTTCCTGTAACGAGCATTGTTTGTTCAAAAAGTGGTTAATTAAGCATCAGGATCAAAAATGAGACAATAGGATGTTATATTTGCCATATAAATTACACTAAAATAAAATAGAAGCCTCGTTGGTTACAGGTTAATATGTGCTGTACAGAAGTAGATAAAAGTGGAGTCAATTTGAGGCTTAAATTCATGACTTCAAAAGCACTGTTTTAAAAAAAAAAAGAAGGAACGGAGAGAAAATTGCTAGAAAGATCTGATTTTTCCTCTTGGTCCCTGGAGGAGTAGCCCATTCTTGATCATTTGTAATATGGATAATAATGGTTAGAGTTAAAGTTGCCATGTCAAATGTAGGTGACTTCTCAGACAATTCTACATGATGGAATAGGCCATGAAGTCCTAAATATCATGAACTTACAACATATACAATCAGATATAACTTTATGTAATTCTACATTAACTTTCTTTAATGAGAATGCGTTAGGTATTTTTTCTCTCTCCCTCCAGACTTTCAAGCTGACTGAATTCTGCAAATCAATATATCCGGGTATAATTAAGAGCATAGGCAGTTGCAGACAATGCTAACACAATCTTATTCATTCTTCATGTGTTGTTTTCAATTGACAAGAAAATTAAAGTACTTCTACTGGACCTTGAATCGATTTATTTTCCTTAAGCTAATAGGCTACCATTGTTCTGCTTGCGGTTCACCAATTGACTTACAAACAGCTGCTGTGTGCATGCAGAAACCAGAATGTACACGCTGTGGCCACTGCAGTGAGAATCTTGGCTAAACAATGGAGAATACAACCCACAAAGACACTAAAAGGGGGGTGTGACTTGTGACAGGAAACATCTGCTGTCAGGTGTTTCCTGTCACCGGCCTTTCCTTACCACCAAAATGGATGTCTTTCCTATATACTGCTAGTTTTGCTTTTAATTACTTTACTTAGATATTGGACATAACTTTTCACCCAGCAGAAAGCCTCTCAGGTTAAATACCAAGCCCTTGCTATCCTAGAACTTGCTCTGTAGACCAGGCTGACCTCGAACTCACAGAGATCCACTTGCCTCTGCCTGAGTGTTGGGATTGAAGGAGTGCGCTACCATGTCCAGCCATTTCTAGACTCTTAATGGAGTTCTTTGGGACTTCATTCTAGCTTACTGGTTTTTTGTTGTTTTTTTTTTCATTTGGTTTCATACCAAATCATTACTTCCAAAAGTAAATACCCAAGTAGAAATGATTCGGATAGGATTCTCCACACGTAATCTTTCACAAATAATAATGCAGAATTCAACTATCCATAAAATTCTTTCCTTCCTCATTAACAGTTGTTATAATAAGTGTTAAGCTTCCCCACTCATGACACGTTCTTTGAGATCCTAGCTATCATATGATCATAGGATGCTAATCATGCATAAAGCTTAGAATAGTGTCCGTAAAGTGAAGTCGCTTTAATTGTTACCTGGACCTGTCTCACATGTAGTAGGAAACTGGTCAAGACGTGGGCTTGAGTGATTTGGGTAAATCTGAGTTTCTTGGATCCACCAGTAAGGACGATGCCCAAATAATATCCTGCAATTAAAGACATACAAATTTCACCTGTACTTAAATATAACCGTTAACTAAGTAGAGACTTGTCATTCTTGTAAAACCTAACTCAAGTAAAGAGTCATGATTGAAATACTCTGATATAACTTGGGTTTTGGGCTCTCATCTTTACAAAAGATGGTAGTGTCTGGGGTTTGGGTACCCTTGTCTCTCATAAACAGGGAAGTCCTACGGGTGCTTTGGGTACTTAGAGTGGGACTATCAAAATGGTCCTTAGACTCATCAGTCACACTACTGTCCCGCTAACTCCTTGGTTAATCATAGCATATGTGTTAGTGGGTTTTGTAATCACTTATAATTCAGTCAAAGTAAGTATTTCTATTCTTTTTGTAAGTTCTACAAAAAGTAACCAATTTGTTTGGAATATATTCCAAGTCAAACTACATATATCTGAAACCTGATCATTAATCGAAAATCACAAATTTTTTGGGGGAAATCTGGAGAGAAGCCCATGGATTTCTTCTGCCTCCTCCTTTCCCATGAACAGTTGGACCGTGTTTGCTTGGAACTGTTCACACAGTTCATTTCCCTCAAGGGCAGACATTAGCAATCTCTATGCTTGGCTAGCAGACGACATAAATAATTATTCCTCGTCAAAGAAGCCTCAAAGCCATGCATTTTAATTTCAGATAGACTGTGGGTTTCTGACTAGTCTACTGTGTCTTTCAGGAAAACAAGAGAGCGATTTTTTTTATTTGAAATTTCTTATGATTCAACAGATTCATTTCTGATCATGGCTTTTGAGAAATAAATGATTGGGTAGATCTTCAGTATCAAAGAATGTCAGGATATGTATGGAGCAAAGACAAGATACAGCAAGTACATGAACTCAGAGGGAGATGTGGTGTTTACATGTTTGAGTGTAAGGCCAAAAAAAAAAAAAAGCAGACTTCTTTGACTTACTTAGGTTATAGAAATGTGTTAGGACTAAACTATTATTATAATTATCATTATTACAATGTATGTATGTCTGTGTGTCTATGGGTGCACAGATAGCATGGTGTAGTTGTAGAGGTCAGAGGCCAAAGTTCAGGAGTCAGTTCTCTGTTTTCGTGGAGGGTTCGAGGGCTTGAACCCAGGTCATCTGGCCTGTGGAACAAGCACCCTTACCACCGAGCCATCTCCCTGGCTCTATATTGCTTTTAACTGACTACACAATACAGCTGTGAGCTTTGGAAAACTGCACTGGGACAAAGGAACTGACTCCCAAGGGCTTCCCACCAATCAGGGATTTTCAGCCATTTGGATTGTTGAGAATTGCTCGTCAGAAGTAAATGAGAAGCACCCCCACCCCCTCACCCCCCCCCCCCCAAAAAAAAGCAGCTGGGGTGAAGAGAGTGCCGCATGGAGACCTAGAGGTCACTGTCAGGGTGAGGTTCTCTTTCTATCGAGTAGGGTTGGCGAGGAGTAAAGTCAACCCTTACAGGTGCTGAAGGTGCAGCCAGTAACACCCTACTCATCCCTCTGTTCAGACAGTTGTCTTTCCGGGTCAGAGCCTCCTTTACCAGAAACTCTCTTCACTGGCTGCAGTTGTCTCTGTGAGGCTCTTCCAGATATCCCATCATTCCACAGGAACAGTGTGATGGGCATGCAGTCCCTATGGGTTTCTGCTGATCTTTGTTGCCTTTCCTGGAAGAAATGTATTGACTGGCCATTAAAAATGTTTGGGGGCGCTTTACAGTGAGTATAGTTCTTCTGACAAGGGAGAAACATATGTGAACTTAGAAGAATTATTCTTAGCTGGCAATTAGACACCTCAGGCTATCATGGGCAATGACCTTGTCTCAACCCATATCTGCTGAATTCTACTGGTGGGATCTGGGCATTGGTTATATAAAAATACTCCAAGTGAGTGATTCTGGTGTAGAACCTGGGCTTAGAATGACGGAGCTCAAACAAGCCATATGCAGCATCTGCCTTGACCAACCAACATCTATGCTTCAGGCTTTTTTGTTTTGCATATTCAGGCTCTCTAATTTCCATAATTTCTTTAATGAGCCATGAGAAAGGACATAACTTCCCTTTATTCTTTTTCTAAGAAGTATCTGAGCTACATAATTCATGACATTCATTTTCTTCAGAAGTGTCATGTCCTTAAATCAGGGTATAAATGATATCAAATACATTTTGTCTTACAATTAAAAATTAAACTTCATGCTCATTCAACATTTCAGAGTCTATGGTCTGTGATGAAGTTGACTGCGGATTTGTTCTTCATCTTAGGTAGTTAATTTAGACAGACCCTGTGTCTCCAGAGAACACCAGTTCTGTAGATTATAGGATAATTAACAGAAGCAAAAGCATCTCAATGTCCTTTTCCCTTTAATACAATCTGCTGAATCTTCTTATTCCATCATAGCTTGCTAAGGCTTTGCTCAATGTGCTTTCTCAGCAGGCATTCGTTTTTAGGGCATCATGTTCCCCTGCTAAAGTTGCCATGAGAGCATCGGACTGGGTGGCTAAAATAAACACACATTTATTTTCTCATAAGCATGGAAAGTAGAAGTCATGATGAAGGAGTCAACACTATTATAGTTTGCTCCATGGCCCCTCCTTGGCCTTTGGATGGCTATCACCATCTCCACATGCCTTTACATGGTGTTCCTCTGTACCTGTCTCCATCATGCATTTGTCTTTTTCCTTTCCTTTCCTTTCCTTTCCTTTCCTTTCCTTTCCTTTCCTTTCCTTTCCTTTCCTTTCCTTTCCTTTCCTTTCCTTTCCTGTCTTTGTGCTTCTTAGTCTTTCACCTTTCCATCTCAGCCCTTTTTCCCCACACAAATTGTGAGGTTTAATTACCTAGACTCCTCACTATTGTTGTTGTTTGAAACAATGAGTCCAGGTTGACCTTGAATCTCCAGTTCTGGGGCTAGAGGTGTACTCTACCACATCTGTGTATTATCTGAGTCTTCGAATTGATTGTTATCATTACACTTCCTAGCCAAAGAGCAAAGGCATCTCTAAAACAGCCACAATAAACATGAAATGTCCAATGTTGCATTTGAAGATCAAGCCAAGGCCATTGGGATGGCTCAACAGCTATGAACGCTTGCTGCCAAACCTGGCAACCTGACTTCAAGCTCAGGAACACACATGGCAGAAAGACAAAAGAGACTCTGCTCACCTGGGCATACATACCCACCCACATACATATAAATGGAAAACTCCCACACAAAGCAAAGACTACTACACAGCCAAGCACCATTCCCTTCAAGATCAGTCTATCCTCGCCTTGCTGTGGGATTCGTCTCCAGTTATTTCTCTAGGCTTCCAACAACTAGAATTCTGCTATGCCAAAAAATGCATAGTGTGTGTGTGTGTGTGTGTGTGTGTGTGTGTGTGTGTGAAAAAGAAAATTTTTTCTTAGTATGTGGTTTGGGTCCAGTCTTGAACTTTCTGGAATCACAGCTAAAATGTTTGTCCTTACATTTCTTCTAAGAAGGTCACAGCTTTCTGCAGATTTTCAGTAGAAGCCCCGACCCAAACAAATTAAGTTTACTGGCGTCCCTGTTCTGTCTGTGTGTCTGTTCCCAGGATCCATCCCTCCCTGGTTTCCTTGGAGACTTCAGGATGCCATCCTCCCCAGAATGACTGGCTTGTGTTAATGATTTCCTTACTTTTAATGACTGCGTGGTGTGGTGTGTTTCCTTTCACGAATGTAGCCAGTCTCAAAACCCTCTACTGTTGCCCTGTTTCTAAGTTAGTTCTAGTAATTGACTATTTTCAGCTCTCTCCAGAATGTTCTTATTCTGCTTTATTTAAATTCTCGCTGGGTTTTAAGCAAGCCCTGCTGGTTTTAGACTGCAACCTGGAGGCCACAGTGCAGACTTTTTTCAGTATGTTTTGCCATAGCAAATATTAAAAAAAAAACTCACAAGATATCTTCTTGTCATAAAATGAACTGTTTGTCTCCAGTTATAGTTCCTGCTGCAATTCAGCGCCATGCAGACATGCTTGACTTTGGCTAGCGCTGCTCCTGTGTTGGCAGCAAACAAAACCAGGCCTTTAATGCCTTCGTGGGCTTTATCCCTTCCTAACAAACGCATCTGCCTCTTCTACAATAAATCATATTCGAGAACTCTCCAGCGTCACCTTGCAGAGTAAGTGGATTTATTTCAGACTCGAGAGTTGAGACTCTAGTGACTTTTATAATAATTACCTCCATTCTGGCTAGCATCCCAGGAATACTGGCATTCCATAATGACACTATTATAAACTGTCTTGCCACAGTTTTCAGGTACCCTTCCATTAGTCTCATTAGGAACTACTCTCTAGAACTGATCATGACCTACACATCCATAAGCCGAGGCTTGGCCCACAGGAGAAACCAACAGCGTTGCCCATGGAATAGTGCTCTTCATTCTGTTCTTCTTGGTGGAGCTAAGGTGTGTTGTGCAGCTGAGCGCATATGCGTTCGATGGCCGCGGGAGCACTTACTTTTCAACACAGTAGTCTCAAAGTCTGGTTTGCATCCTGCTCACCTAAACTTGTTAAAACCAAGATCCCAGGAACCCCTTTCCAGAGTCTTAGATGTATTTGTAATTGAGCGGGACCTGTGAATTTACATGTCTACTGAACTCCCAAACCGTGGTGATGCTATGGGTGTTGAACCTTAGCTTTGAGAAGTACTGACAGGTTCTGATAGTCACCTGTTCTGGGTAGGACAGAGGTAGATCATACAGCAAGGATCTTGTAGTCTAGTAGAGGCTTTGTGGCAGCCGCATAAACACCCATGCTTATGCCCGTAGACTTGAACAGGGAGAAGAAGAGGAACTTTCAGTCTGTGTGAAGGAGATTAGAAAGTTTTGTGGACGAGGAAGCCCATGACTGGGCCTTGCACAGGGAAATGACATTTGAGAATATAGTGGAGATAATACTATGGTGCTAACATGTTTGCATTAATTAGTAGACCTCATTTAAAAGCAGTAAAATAGCCGGGCAGAGGTGGCTCCCTCCCTCCTTTCCTTCCTTTATTTTGAAACTGGGTCTCAAGTTATAGCTCAGACTGGACTGGAACTCACTATGTAGCCCATGCCTGGTCTCAACTTCATGGCAATCCTCTTCCCTCAGTCTCATGAACACTGAGGTGAAAGATAAGAACCACCATGCCTGGCTTCAAATGACCACTCTTAAATTTAAGAGACAATTAAAAACTTTACTGGCAATTGAAGCCATGACTTTACACATGCTAGGCACTCATCTCTGAATTACAATCTTAATTAATACTTCTCCTTCCTCCTCTTCCAGGAGACAGGATGGCATGCTGGCCTCCAACTCACAGCAACCCTCCTGCCTCAGTCTCCCTAGTACTGGGAACAGGTGCAAACTATCACGCCTGACTAGCAACCAGCTTCTTAGAGAGAGAAAGTGGAATAGTGGCGGCCAGTGCCCAGGAGATGGAGAATGGGATTCTTGCCCAGTGGACACGGGGATGTGAGTAGCCGTGGTAGGTGCAGCTGTGTTAGTACAGCATCAATGCTAGGATGTGTAAAAAGAGTTGAGGTTGTAAATAATCTGTCATGTGTATTTTACCACATTTTCCAAAAGCTGAGGATTTTTCTTTTGGCATTGAACGTTTTCTGAGTATTGAGCAATGTCCTGTCTTCTCCCATTCTGATGCCGATATCATTCATCCTTTTTTTTAATTGAGTAATTTATTAGTGCAGTACCTCCTAATAGTGCTTTTCCCTATGAGATTATGGGATTATGGGGCTCAATTGCATTCAAACTATCACACCTCGTTTAAAATCTTCATTATTGTTATTACTTTTAAAGTATGTGTTTTAAAATAGCTTGGTGTCTCCTACGTGTCTCTCTTCAGGGAGCATGGGTTACTTTGGTAGTATTCTGGTTCCATTCAGTTTGAAGTTCTGTAAAATCTGGAAGCACATTGTTCTTGTGACCAGTAGTTTTAAAAGTCAACATCTGATGGATTGGCGGAGATAGTTTAAGAAAATGCCTGCTAAACCAGGCGGTGGTGGCGCACGCCTTTAATCCCAGCACTCGGGAGGCAGAGGCAGGAGGATCTCTGTGAGTTCAAGGCCAACCTGATCTACAAGAGCTAGTTCTAGGACAGGCACCAAAGCTACAGAGAAACCCTGTCTTAAAAAAAACAAAAAAACAAAGAGGGGTATATATTTTATAAAAGAATGCAGTTAAATATCAATTCTTACATTTTTCTTCGTCCCGTGGCAAGCCCTTCTTGCTAGCTCACTACAGACTCAGTCCAAACCTGTCTTAAGACAAGAACTACGAACCCCAGAATGCCCTGCTCCATGTTTGTTCGCGAGAATTCCTCAGGCCGATTTTAAGCAATCGTTGCACGGAGAGCCTTCGCCACCAGCCAATCAGAAGGCGAGTTGACTGGCGGGTAGCGGCGGTCCAGAGTTTGAAATCGAAACTCTGCGCCGCGGAGGAACGGCCTGCTGGTTCCTGCCCGACGTGTCCGGTCTGCAGAAGACGGTGGCGTTTCTGGCCGCCCAGGTCGGGGAGCTTGCCGAAGGGCTGCGGGGCTCGCCGCTCGCGCGCGGTGAGGGAAGGTCGGCTTAGGTCTGCCGGCGTTTTCCGCCGCGCCTGGAACTCGGGTCTGGGCTGTTAGCCCCGGGGTTCGGGTTGCGTCATCCGGTGGTCACCGGGTCGCCCCGCCCCCTTCCCCGCCCCCGCAGGCAAGGAGTTAGTGGGGTCCTGTTGGCGGCGGGGGGTCTCGTGCAGAAAACCCAGACCGTCGGTCCCCCAGCTTCTTAGGGTCTCCTTGCCTGTTATCGGGTCCTTAGGAGGAGAAGTTGACTTGGGTTCTGTTAAAAAAAAAAATGACTTGGAAGATTCATACAACATATTTGGATAATATTCCCCCCCCCCCACCCCGCACACACCTCCCTTCATGCTACTGCTCTCAGAACGGCTTTCACCATAGTTAGGCCCACGTGGCTGGAACTACCCAGTTGCTAGCTACTGGGGCTATTGATATTTTGTTGTTTTTTTTTAAACACAGGGTCTGGCCTGGAGCTCTCTGTTGACCAGGCTAGCCTTGAACTCACAGATATCCTCCTGCCTCTGCGTCTTTGTTGCAGACTGGACTAAAGGGGTACACCACCATGCCCTGCTGTTTTTAATTTATTTAGATAAGGTCTCAGGTATTTCAGGCTGGACGTGGATTTTGCTGAAGATTGACCTTTACTGATCCGTCTGCCCCCCCCCCCCCATTATGCTGTAACAAGGCCAAACTGCGGGTATATACTCGGCTTATTTGGAGTCCATTACAGTTACATGTGTACTCTGTTTTGCAGCGTCGGACATGATGTTCGAAGACGAACTGATCCTCTTGAATCAGAGCATAAATGAATTTGGAGATAACTTCAGAAACGGCCTCAGTGGGAATCCTAGCCAGATTCTGGGGCTCAGAGATGCCTTCAAGGACTCCCTTAGAGCGCTTTCAGGTACTGCCCTTACCTCCCAGCCTGCTCCCCTGGCTGTTCTTCTTACTGATGGACTTCAGCGGAATTGAGACTTCTATGGCAATTTGTCTTTCAGAAAAGCTGTCTTTGAAACTGAAGGAAGAAGAAAAGATGATTGAGATGTTTCTGGAATATCAAAACCGTACGTGCAGACCTGTACAGGCAGGAGGAGCAATGTATACATAATAAATCAATAAATCATAATTAAAAAAAAGAATCACTGTTTAAAAAAAAGTTGGGCGGTGGTGGCGCCCGCCTTTAATCCCAGCATTCGAGAGGCAGAGGCAGGCGGATCTGTGTGAGTTCGAGACCAGCCTGGTCTACAAGAGCTAGTTCCAAAGCTACGGAGAAACCCTGCCTCAAAAAACAGTAGCGGTAGAGTTGGCCCAGAGGCACCTACCTATATTATTTGGAGGACTGTCACAGGAGCTTTGAAAGTTCAAGGCCAGTTTCAGCAATTCAGTAAGAGCCTATCTCAGGATAAAAACTTTAAAAGTGCTTGGGGGTGTAGTTTGGGGGACGGTATGGAGTGACTGGTTTAACGTTTTTGTTTTTTTTTTTGAGGGTCTGGGTTTAATCCCCAGTAAAATAAAAAAAGAGGGTTACTTAATTTATATAACATGTTTTGCCAGTGCCTGCTCATATGATACATTTTCCTAATATTTTTATTATATCTAACCATATTTGCTTTTAGTGGATTGTTTTTAATATATATTTTAAAATATGTATTTGTTTTTGTTTTATGTGTATGGGTATTTCCTGCATGTATTAAATGTATAATACATTCATTCAGTTCCCTTCTAGGCCCGAAGAGGGTATCAAATCCTCTGGAAAAAGAATTACAAATGGTTGTTAGCCTCCATGTAGACTGAACCCAGGTCTTCTGCAAAAGCACAAGTGCCTTTAATCACTGAGCCAGCTTTCTAAGCCCCTGGATTTCTCTCTGTTTGAGAGTTTTGTATATTGTGTTTTGGTCATATTCATCCTTCCCCTCCCCACAACTTCTCAGATTCACAAGTTCTCTCCCCCCACACCCCCATCTTTTTTTCCCAAGCCTTTGAGTCTAATTTGTGTTAATAAATACTCTTGGCTGTGTAACTTTCTCTGTAGTGAAGGGTGACCTGACCCTCCTGCCTCTGACTCTTGAGCACTGGGATTGCAAGTGTGCACCACCACACCCAGTTTATGGGGTGCCAGGGATCAATGGATGTACCATGGTTCATGTCAGTTTACAGGAATTAGCTCCTTTGTCGTCATGTGGGACTGAAGTCAACTCAACAGGCCTGGCAGCGAGCGCCATTACCTACTGAGTCCTCTCATTGGTGCTGACTGTTTTACATAAAGCTAGCTGTGAGTGGAGACACAGTAGTGTCTACTGTGTTTTAGTCACAGGGTTATGCTGACTTCGTCAGGTTTGCCAATCTTATCACCGTTTTCTCCAGAAAAGCTTGCAAAGCATTAGAATTAGCTCTTCCTGCAAAGACTGTGCAAAGCTGTCCGGTAGAGCTGGACTATCTTCTGTGGTGGGCTCTTCTCTTAGAACTGCTGGGGTCATGAGCTTCTCATTTCCTGGTTTGTGAATTAATTCAGTTTTCTCAATTTTAGAAGCATTTTTTAATTTTATTTTAAAGACAACTAATGAAGCAAATTCTCTTATAACATTTATGATTTTTGAGTCACTACATGATGTTTATCCATCAAAGTACTTTTTATACTAGGGAGATCGAGGCCGAAGGATTTTGCGTCTGGGGCCAGCCTTTGCTACATGGTCAGTTTGAGGCCAGCCTAAGTTTACATAGGCTCTGTCTTCAAAACAAAGTACAAAAGGAATGTATTAGGAAAGTCAGTGATTTTTGTGTTTTTCTTAGTTATGTGTCAGAGAGTAGGCTGTGTGCTGTTAAATGCCATGTGTTTGTTGCAGAGCTCCGTAAGCAGAATAAGCTCATTGAAGAAAAGAAAGATAACCTGCTAAAGATGATCGGTGAAGTAAAAAACAAGAAGCAAGAATTGGAAGGGCTGACAGCAAATATCCAGGACCTTAAGGAAGAATATTGTAGGAAGAAGGAAAGTAAGTTTGTGGTTACATTTAAACTAGTCAGCTAACTTCAAAGGCAGGGTGGTTCACAGCCGCATCTTTCTGGCTGTGCTCCGTGTCTGTGCAGGCGGACGACTCTTCAGGGCGGAGCCAACCCAGCGTCTCTGCTCAGCGTCACTAAAGTCACCAAGCGGGCTTGGTTTTCTTTCTGTGATTATTGTCTTGCTTAAAGTGTTTTGTCCAGTTTCAGTTACAACCAGACCCCCATGCTGTGTTACTCTGAAATTGGACAAAGCCTTTAGTGTCTCATGTAGCCCGGGCTGGTCTCAAGCTTGAACTAAGGATACCTTTGAACTTCTGGTCCTCCTGCTTCTACCTCCCGAGTGCTGGGGTTACAGCCATGCATCACCATGCTGTACCTGCGTTGAAGAAACTTTTTAAGGACTTAAAAAGACTTAGCAGACATTTATGGTCCATAAAATTTCTGCCAGGCAGTTAATGCACAGACTCACAGCTGGTGAAAGTACAGAGAGTTTGTGGCTGGCCCTAGAAGGGACATCTGTATCACACTCCTCCTGCCAAGGCTCAGGGAGCGCCACAGAATGGAAGGCCCAGAGCTGGGGGAGGGGTGCTATGAAGCAGTGTCTTCTGGATGTGATGTGCGTGGCCAGTGCGCTTACAAGCTCTTACCAGCTGTGGTTACTGTGTGAGTGTGGGCCAGTCAACATAGATAGAAAGAAGGGCCCATGAGATCCTACCCTCAAAGAAGTACTGACAGTATTGGCTGTGGGGAAGGAATGGTCACTGCTGTCTTCAGTGGTGTAGTTACTGATAACAAATTGCGCCTGCCCCAATATAAACTCAACCTTTGCTCCTGCAGGAAACTCAGTTAACCTCAACAAGTCACAAATACAAGATGTGAAAGGTTAGGGAAGTTCACCTATCGAGAAGGAGCGGGGTTTCGGCAAGAGAAAGATGAGACTGCGTGTGTGTAGAACTGAAAGGCTAAAAAAAGATTCTTAATCTCTGTTGGGTTTAGGAACACTCATACTACAAAGGCCCTTTCTGTAAAATCTTTCATATTCAAATAAATGCTTTATTTAGAAGGGAAATGTACTGCCTACGAACTCCAAATCTCCTGGTTAATGCTTTCTTTGACAGTTCTCAATCCAAGACTAGACTGTGAACTTGTACTTCTCATCTGCCGTCTCTTAGTTAGACTTACTTGTTAACCAACATGAGATGAGGCTGAATTCTCGTGGGAAGCAGCTATGCCTAGAAGAATAAAGTATTTTCCCTTGAAGCAATTAGTATTTATTTGTCTAGCCAGTAAACAACAACAGGCTAGGTATACAAGTTCCTGGCCTGATTATCCGTATCTCAAGCAATCCTTTTTTCTTTCATCTCTTGTTATTTGTTAGTTGGAAGCTGAATAAATATAAACAGATTGCTATACCTGGTGTAACTTTTTAGTAGTTTTCAAGTTTCTTAATATTAATTCAGTAAGCCTTAGATTGAGAATTATCTGAAATATTGAACACTTTTTGAATTGTAGCAATTTCCACTGCTAACAAAGCTAACGGAGAGAGATTGAAACGGCTGCAGATATCCGCGGACATGTATAGAGATCACCTTGAACTAGAAATTAGAAAGATTCATGGTAAGTTTATTGTAACTGGTCTATAGAAGATTAGACAAGGTTTATCTAAAGAAGAAAAGAATCTAAGAGATATTTTTAACTAAACTAGTAAGCACATCATTAGGTTTTTAGGAAATAGGCCAGTGTCTGCCTTTAATCTAAATATGACTATTTTCTTTAGCTAGGATTCTGATGAAAGCGGTTTGACATGATTGTCAAAACAAATAACAGAAGGCATGCAAATGTTTGCTGTGGTTTTCCCTGATGTTCGTTTCATCTCCAGTTGCCTTAAGAATGGCTATTTGAGAATGCTGGTGAAATTACTCCTTCCATCAATGAAGCGTGATTTATTCTATTTTTTGTAAACTGGATTGCTAGGAGTGATTGGATTGTACCTGTTTGCTAACTTTAGAAATAGTGCATACACTTTATCACAAAATTCTCCTAAAAGGAGGGAATTACTATATTAAAAAGCACATAAATATTTTTATAGCTATTATATACATATATGTTAATTGGTTATAAGTTAGTATTTGGGGGCTTACCAAGATCACAGTGAGTCTTGTTGAGTCAGTGAGGGTACTCAGTCTATGTACTGGCCTTCCTTAATTCACAGGGAATATGTTTTTAGACATGTATGGGCTGGATGGTGGTGACACATGCCTTTAATCCCAGCACTCAGGAGGCAGAGGCTGGAGGGTCTCTGAGTTTAAGGCCAGCCTGGTCTACAAAGAGAGTTCCAGGACAGCCAGAGCTAAACAGTGAAACCCTGTCTTGAAAAAAGAAAATTTAAAAAGACATGTAGTAGATGCCTAAACCAGTTAGTTGTGAACCCTGTGTATATTTCCCCTGGATGTGAATACTTAACATAGATAAGATTTTATATTTTATTTATTTATTGCATTTAAAAGTCATTTATTGTGTGTGTACCTATGTGCCATTGCGCTCTTTGGAGGTCGGAGAATAGCTTGGAAGAATGAGTTCTTTCTCATGTGTGTTCTAGGGATTGAATTCAGGTCATCAGGCTTAGTGGCAAGTGTTCCCCCTGATGAGCCGACTCTCAACAGCCTCTTTCCCTCTTAAGTGTTTTATTTATCTATCTATTTATTTATTTATTTACAGTCTGTGTGATTATAATGGTGGGAAGGGCATAGTGTGTGTTTGCAACCAAGTAGCATCCTTTGCTATAAACTGGTAAAAGTAAAGTGTTTACCTGACTTATGCAGATCAACTGAACCAGAGGAGTGAGTGCTAACCTAAACAGCAGAATTGAAATAAATAAAAGGGTGACAAGCTGGTGTCCACTAGAGAACCGATAGATGGCTTGGTGCCCTGCAGGGGGACGTACCAACCCACAAATGGGCACAGAAGTCTCTTTGCCTGTTGGTGACTCTGAGAGAAGGCCCTCGTGTATATACTCGGGAAGAAAAAACCCAGGTTAAACCTTTCATTTAGTTTAGCTGAGTATATCACCAAATTTTCTTTGGCATTAACATTCTAAAATCTGGTGTGCTGACAGTGACTTCGTTTTGAAGTTGGATGTAAGATAAATCTTCCCTAAGTTTCTGAAGCTTTCCTTTTATAACTCAGAATTTTAAATAAGATTGCTTAATTTTTTATGCTATAGAAGAAACTAAAATGTGTGTGAATTTATACATTGTAGCAGCCAGGCATTTACTTCTTTGGAAGCATATCAAGGTATTTTTGGATAGTAAAGTAACTAGAAAAATGCAAAATAAATTCATTTAACAATATGGGTTTTATTGTAGTAATGTACGTGTAGCATAAAACTAAGCTTTTTTTTATTTTTTATTTTTTTGGTTTTTCGAGACAGGGTTTCTCTGTAGCTTTGGAGCCTGTCCTGGAACTAACTCTTGTAGACCAGGTTGGCCTCAAACTCACAGAGATCCACCTGCCTCTGCCTCTCAAGTGCTGGGATTAAAGGCGTGCGCCACCACCGCCTGGCTCCCAAACAGAAATTTTTTAAAAGCTCTCAGTAACCTTGACTTTATTTTTAAAAGCTCTCAGTAACCTTGACTTTATTTTTTGGTTTCCATGAATTTATCTTATCTGTTGTAGCTATTTTATATAGTTGAATTGTACAATATTTGTTCCTTTGCATCTTAGCTTTGTATTTCCAAGGTTTTTCCATCCTGTAGTTATGTATGAGAAGTTCATTCCTTTTTATGTCTGGGAAACGTATGTGTGTATATATTGCGCGTGTGCATGTAGTGTACACATACACAGTGTTGTGTTTAACTGTTCCTCTGCAAGGGGAAGGAGCTGACACTGATTGTTTACTCTTCTGGTTACAGTGATCTTAAATCTCTTAAAAGCTTTTGTGTTTTCAAATTTTTAGAGTTTTTAAAAATGTATTCTGTGCATTCAAGCTTTAGTGGGTATTTGATTTACAAATATTTTCCATAATTTTGTGAGTTTCATTTTCTTGATAATATCTTTTGAAGGAAAAAAAGGTTAATGTCAGTGACGTCCACCTCTTCTGTTCTTCCTTTGTTGTCTGCTTTTAATGTCATTTAGACAAATTTGTAAGTTCTGTGTTTGGAGATGCTGGTTAAGTGGATACACAACAGTGTTCATACTGATCAAAGAAGTGTGTGTGTGAGTTTATCTCTACTGAGAGCCTTGGCATTCTAAGAATTCTCATATTAAATGGTTTACTCTCTTCAGGTGATAAATTGCAGTTTATATTCACTGATATTGACCCTAAGAAGCCTGAGAGACCATATATGTTTTCCCTATGCCTAAATGAAGCCAGGGATTATGAAGGTATGTATTCCCATCTTTTGCTTTTGTTTCAGATCACTGCCCTCAACTGTTGTTTGATTCATAATATAAGGAAACTACTGTTTGCACAAGCTGTCTCCTTTTCAGTGTTTCTTCTTGAGGTCCAGTCCTCTAAAGGATGTTAGATAGTTTTGCCATGTAGATGCATTGGGGGCCAAAGCTCGTTGTATTTTATATGTAAATTTGATTGCCCTTGCAGGGAATTTAAAGCTGAAACTGACTGGCAGTATGAATAGTTTAGTCATTGCCACTGTGTGTAAAATAACCAAAATGCGGTCATTTATTTTGCTCAAAATATTTTCTTTAAAGGCTGTTTCATCCCCAACGCAGGTTAGTAACTGGTTCTGCAGCAGGTCAGAGAGCCTTTAGTTTATAGGGAATGTGTGTGTGATCGCTAACAGCGTGAACACTAAGCAGGTACAAGTATGTTTGTGTCGTCTTAATTCTAGTCCTTGAATTGTTGGTGTTCATAAAAATGATCTTACCTGCAGTGTCATTTTAAAGTTGTGTAGCTGGCAGATAGATGCCCAGCGTGCTGCTCGGCTCCGAAGCTGTCATCCTATAGACTCTTCATCCACAAAATATTTGAAGATTTTCTCTTTAGTAATTGTCTTTTAGTCAAACAAGTACTAGAGCAAATTCCCAAACCCTCTTTCCTAGTTTTTCGATTTTCTCTAAATTGTGTATTATTGGTACATAGGCTGTTTGGATGTTAGTGTGTCACAATGATCATGTGCCGTGAGTCATTATCGTGATTGTGTTGATTGAGGCAGGAAGACCTTAAGGTGCGTGGTGTGGAGCTGAGCAGGGGCACGCATGCATCAGTACCTCACCACTCTGTGCTTCCTGATTGTGGGGATCAGGTGGCCAGCTGCTGCATGCTTCTGTTGCCCTGACACCCCCACCATGGTTGATTGACCTTTGAACTGTGAGCTGGAATAAGGCCTTTCTCTGTTTTATCAGAGTATCATAGAACAGGAAAGACAACTTAAAGACCCTCATAGTGTTTGATAGTATATTAAATTAAAGCTCCCAGAATGAATTTTGAACCAAGTCCTCTGCTCCTCTGTTATGGTCCTGTCCAAGCAAACTCTACCAAAGCCAGAAAGCTAATGTGGCCAAGTCCTTCCTCCCGAACAAAGGAGATGATTGATGGTAGGAAGAGCGGGATTGTTCTTTTGGCAGCTCTCAGTGGAGATTGCTATAGTCTACTTGTGCAGCTGACACAAGGCTCTTTGTACCTTGTAGCTTTTGCCTCATTTAGTTAGTGGACTCTGTAAATGCCACTCTTGGAACAGTTGCTGTGTGAAAATCTTGGATATTTCTTTCAAAAATCATAAATTATTAAGAATTGGCATTAAGGCCAGGTATGTGGGCTCCTGTCTTCAATTCCAGCACTTAAAAGGCAGAAGCAGATGATCTACATAGAGTTCCAGGCCAGTCACACCTATATAGAGAGACCTTGTCTCAAAAAAACAAAGATAAAAAGAATTGGCATTAAAAGTGCTTTTTTTTTCTTTTATATTGTGACAAGAAACGTAGAAGTCAAACTGAAGGTTTGCACAGAAAATGACTTCTGATAGTTAAAACAAAACGTGTGTGAAAGATGGCAGAAAGAGCACCGAGTGTACTCGGCTCTCGGTCCTCTGTACCATGCTCAGATTCAAGGTGGGACCGAATCTCACAGTTTGAGTCCTTAGGGATTAAGGAAGGAAAGGACTAAGAGATAACTATGAAACTCAAGTGTGTTAGTTTCTGCCCAGCATTTCAGTAAAGTGTAATTGTCGTTGAGACCAGCTTAGAGCCTACATTAGAAACCTTCTCCATGGTATAGAGAGCCCCTCATTTAAAGTGCCTTCTTCTCTCTTCCAGTGTCCGACTGTTCACCTCCTCTTGAGTGCATAGCAGAATTTCAGGAGAAGGTCAGGAAGACTAACAATTTTTCAGCGTTTCTTGCTAATGTTCGGAAAGCTTTTATAGCTACGGTTCATAATTGATGTAGAAATAGTAGGTTTGTTCTGCTTTGTTATTGTATATATACCCTAAAAGAATTTTTGTCTTTTGCCTCTCTGCTTCTTCAGTGTTTTGTGTGGTATGAAGGAAACTAGAATACATCATCCCAAAACATGCCCTTTGACATAACACTTGTGGGCTAAAACCAGTTAAACAGCAGCAGAGTTAGAAACGGCTGTGCCCTTCCTGAATTTGCCTAAACACGGGACCTAAAATGATAAGGTATCTAGCCTCATACCCACAAAGAAAGATGGAAGTTAACCGCAAAAGAGATCGCTTACCTCTTCAGACATGTCACCGGAGAGACGGACAAGCTAGCTTTATTAACTTATTCCTGTAAACTTATTCTCCACAATTCCCCAAACTTTGGAAGCCAGAAGTCCAACTTGTCATGTTTGTCAGATCTCACTGTTCTCTGTTGAAGATGCTGCACAAACGTGAGGCTGAACCTTTTTGGTGTTCTTTTATTTGGGGTCTCCTGTACAATATACATGTGTGTGCTAATAAATGTGATAGTTTTCTCTTTGAACCAGTCTTTGTCTCTTCAGTATGAATTTATGAGGGTCGAAGGGAAATGGTTTCCTCCCTCACAGGTATATTTCTGCAATTATTTTCATTAAAATCTTTGAGGAAGATTGATAAGTAAAACATGCCCTTTAAAAGTGAAACAAAAATTCATGAGCTAACTTACTAGTACCTGTGTCCAAGCCTGATGACCCACATATTAGGGTTAATCCCATGACCCACATATTAGAGGGAACGGACTCCCCACAATTGTTCTCCTACTTCCCCCCGTGCCACGGTATGTGTGCCTACTTGCATGCACACAACTCAAGAGTTTTTAAAGGAAATATATATCGTAGAATTCATTCATCTTTGTAAGTTAAACACACGAAGAGGTAAACAACAATAATATATTTTGGTCCTTTAGAAGAACAAAAACAATACATTACCTAATTACAGGAGGTTTACTGGGTTGGCTTGCATGGTTAGAGACGAGTAGTTCAAGAGCGGTGTGCATACAGGAGATGCCAAGAACTCAGTAGCTCTTTAGGCCGTGAAACTTGAAGCCCCAGAAAATGGGAGACCAAGTGCCAGTCTCAGGCTGAAGGCTGGGACACTGGAGAGTAACTGATGTGAGTCTCCATGGAGAGGTTAGTGTCCATGGGCAGTGACAGCAGCGGCATTAGATTTCAGGAGGATGGCACCGCACTCTTCCTACCTTTGTTCCGTCTGGGTCCCCTACAATGGTGCTGGCCTAATGTACCATCTCCCCTTAGGCGTCTCTGAACCCATGTTGTCAATCATCCATGGTCAACAGTCTAAAAACATTAAATGGAAAATTTTAGAAATAAAAAGTCCTACAATTTTTCGCTTCTGCCTCTCTCCCCACTTCTCCGCTTCCCCCTTCTCTGTCTCTTTCTCCTCTCCTCTCCTCTCCTCTCCTCTCCTCTTCTCTCTCTCTCTCTCTCCCCCTTTCTCTCTGTCCTCTCTTCACCCTTCCTCCTCCATAACCCCCTGAATAAACATTCAACCTCACCCTGCATGTCGTGTCTATCCATGTCTTTGTCTCCTGCCCGCCTGCCATGTGTCTCCCTGCCTAGGACCAGCCACTGCTTGGAGACCAGCAGCAGTCTCTGCCTGGGACTGGCTGCTCCCAGAGCCCACTGCCTGCCGCCACATGGCCCGCTACCACCATTTGGGACCTACAGCATTTCTGATGCCTACTGCCACAGGGATCTTGCAGCATTTTTTTAAAAAAGAATATTATTGGTGCCGTGACTCGGATGATTCGCCCGCCCCGGACTTGCACCCGGGGCCGGAGTTCCGGCTTTAGGGGCCATCCAGGACTCCAAGCCCCCTCCCGGGGCAGAATCAGAACCTGAGGACCTTTTCTACAACGACCCACATGTTCCATCTGCCTGGATACAACTCCTCCAAACAACACCGGCTTCTAATCGGACACCAGACATTCCCATGCCATAAAAACCGGTCAAAAGGAGACCAGCCATGCCAGGATGTGACCAGCACCCAGCCTTCTGTCGGGTTCCCCTTCTACAAAAGACAACACCCACGATCAGCCAGAAGCAGTCTTGAGAATTCGCCACCCCAATTCCTTCAAACTGGAGCATCTAATTTGCTTTTTGATTAAAAGCAAGATGTGGGAATGTTATTCTTTTGGTCCCTGCCCTAGCCACGCCCACTCCTTTTTTACCTCTGACCTCCGCCTGTCATCTCTCTCTCTTTTGTTCTCTCCGGGTGTACACACGGCTTTGCCTCCTCTCTCTCTCCCTCTCTCTTTTTCTCTCTCTCCCTCTCTCCTTCTTTTCCATTAATAAATGCTGTTATGGCTATAAAAAAAAAAGTCCTACAATTTTAAACTGTATACTGTTACTGAGTGGTGGAGTGTGACAAAATGTGGCACCACAATGTGGCATCAGGTGAGCCAACCTTGCCCAGCATATTCACACGGGACATAACTGCCCACATTAGTTGACGGAGAGCTAGCTTAGATATCAACTATTAGAGTATATCAGTGTTGTGTTCGAGTAATTCTTAACAATGACTTGTCACTATTGCAATTGATCTATTTTGCTGGTAGTTACTACAGATGACTCATTTGATTGGCAACATGGGTTCAGAGACGCCTAAGGGGAGATGGTACATTAGGCCAGGGCATTTCCCAGGAGGATGGCTTGTTTTGAATAGGGTCAGCTAGCACCATTGTAAGTGGTCTTTTAGTTTTTGCTTTTTTTAGTTTTTTTTTTTTTTTTGGTTTTTTGAGACTTGTATGTATTATTAATTTTCACCTAATACACTCTTAACTTCGTCCTAAATCCCAATTTGTATGACTGGAAAATCTTCACTGGCTAAAAGCATTTTGAAATAAGTCTGCCATAGCAAACTCTATTTGGATTGTACTTTAGCTAGAGTATTGGGAAGGAGCAGACTGAGCCTGGACTCTTGCACATGCCCTTTGCCATGTTTCTTTGAAACTTACATAGGTTTCGTCTGTCAGGTTCCAAAACCATGACATGAGTCTCAGATCACTGGACTTGAAATGAGAAGCCACCTGTGACTTTAAATTGAAGCACCTACCTCTCCTGCTACTCTTCGACCAATGAGGTACCCTGGGAGAAGAAACTGAGCTTGGGACTCAGTCTCCTCACTCTGGGTCCAGGACACACTACCCTTCCTCAGGCTGTCTGCAGGGTACTCTTGAAAAAGTCAGAGGAAAAGGGAGGAATATACTAAAGGGGGGGAGACATAAAAAATTATATACCCCAGCTGCAATAACATTTTTTCAGCAGCATTCCCAAACAAGGAAACCATTTGCATCCTCACGAAACACTACAGATGTACGAAGAAAGGTCCCTCTGAAAATTTCACTCCGGGCCCCCATTATCATTACTTCCTATATTACGTCCATTCACGGGGAATGGACGTGAGTCAAGAAACAGGGCATGAATCCAGTTGTTTTCTCGGTCTAACTCTGCCATGGGCTTTTTGTTTTGGGTGATGGATAAGTACATAAACATATTTGACAGCGAAAGTGTAAAATTTAACAGCAAGCGTTCAGAGCCGCCATTCTGAATGCCTGTTCTAGCTGTTGAGTTGTATAGACTTTGCATCTGGTTAATTTTTGTGTTATGTTTTTATTTACTTGCAAGTTTTTTTGATTAATAAGGTTTATTTTAAAAACCAACTAACAAACAAAGAACAACTTTGGAGTGCTTTCCTAGGTTTTATGTTATGTTTCATATAGTAAGTTGTACTTGAATTCCTTGAGGCTCGCTGTCTGTACCAGACATTATTGTGTTAGTTATGCGCTAGTTAGGGATGTAATGACACATTGACCATTGATGTTCCCCCATTTGAAAATTTCCCTTTAAAAATGGTGAATTAATGAAAAAGGTGTAGGGCCATATTATACAGGTCCATATTTCTACATTATATGGCGGCCAGATTTGAGGCCACAGTTTGCTCCTGGCCACACAGAAGGTGTGTGGCCTAGCCTTTCCAGAGAAACTGACACCATCCTAAACAAAGAGTCAAGATAAGCCAATGCCACCTGCTTCTTCTTTGTAACTATGAAAGATTGCCCAGGGAAAAGGTGTTAATTCAGTCTACATGACAAAGCAGCCATAGTTGTGGACGTGACCTAAATCCCCGCTACCTAGGAAACGGAATGCTAATGAATTTCCCCTTCCCTTTATGTTTTGGTATAAAAGCTGTTTGGAGAATAAACACGGGTGAATTTTGAAGATGTGAACTCAGGATTTCGTGAGGGATCACTGAGAACTCCCTCCCAATAAAATGATGTGAGTTGTGTCTTTATTCTCACGCCTCCCCGCTGGTCCGAGAGATAATTTATGTCGAGGCTGGACCTCGACAAAAGGAGGGCACAGGAAAATGAGAGGATTTTAATGAATGCAAATATAGATGCTTTGAAAGCATATTCTTTTTGGCAGAGAAGTAAGATGCGTGTCTCCATCAACATCCTAAATCTCATTCCCTAGAGTGTGTGATCTCCATTCTCTGCAAGCGGCTGACTACCGTAACACATCCATTAAGTATTGCTGCCCTTTGGGGAGTTTGCTTTCTTTCTCAAGCTTCTTATTAAATGTATTTGAGGAAGCTGCATACATGTCCCTTTTCAGCCTGTAATCTCGGAACTTGGGAGGTGGAGTCAGAGGCAGGCAGATTTCTACAAGTTCAAGGCCAGCCTGTGGTCTACGTAGTGAGTTCCAAATAAACCAGAGCTGGGTAGTAGGATCCTGTCTCAACACACACACACACCCACACCCACACACACACACACACACACACACACACACCCCACACACACACACACCCCACATACACACACACCCCTCAGCGCACCACACCATACAACAACAAACATTCTATTTTGATGGGCAATGTTGGGGTTCCACTTTCTGCTCCAGCTGAGTTCTTATTGGCATTAGAGTTCCTTTCAGGAGAATTGCATAGGGTATTTATTGCCTCCACAATGACCCAGTTTCCCAATTGGCAGAGGATGTTCTGCTACAGGAAAGGAGGCGTGAAATCCCACACACCACCTTCTTCCTTTCCCTTCCTGTTTGCTTTTTCTCGGTTCCCAAGCCTTTCTTGGCTTGTTTTTAACCTCATTCTAAGAGCTGTTGGTGGTGGGCAGGGGCTGGGAGTTATCTCAGAAGGTCATGGCTCTGGCTGAAACTTCATTCTGCTCTGAGATCCTCTGAGGGTCTCACTCCCATCCACCTCCCTACCCCCAGCCTGTTGGGAGCAGTGAACCCCCAGATCCTGAATTTCTTGTAAACAACTTGTTTTCCTCTGCTCTGAGACAGCCTGCAGCTGCTCTGAGCATGAGATCCTTAGGAGTTCCTGATGGCAGGAGAGTGGTTTCTGGTGGGTTTGGCTGGGGCGTGGCTATCAGTTAAGGATCCCTATGTAAGTGGCGCTGGTATGCAATAAAGGGGGCATTCTTGGGGCATTCTTGTTTCAAGGATGACCCATGTCTCTGTCTGTCTGTTTTGCTGTGTTTCAATCTGCAGCCCCTTGCCCAGTTCACGAACTGTATGGTAGCGCATAGAGCACAAGCGGGCACAGTGCGCTACACCAGCCCAGTGGACTTTGGAGCCTGGCTCCTGATCCTTTATTCTGCTTCCCAACCCGTGTCTATCATATTGCATCATGCTTCTCTGTCACGACTAGATTTGGCTTTGGTCTGCGTTCTTTCTTATTTCCCAGGCTTTGCTTGACCCCTCATAGGTCTGCTGGTTCTCGTCACCACCCAAAGCTAAAGAGGCACCTAAATCTTAATTATTGTGAACTCCCAAATAATGATGTCACTGGGCAAGTGGCTGAAGTCACTCTGGATAACCATCTCTGTTTTGTCATGAGTGGGTCGTCTCTAGGGTCTTAGATTTTAGGAATTCTAGGAACCCATAAACTTCTGTGCTTCATTCAATCCAACTGTCTTTAATTTAATTCTGTTTTGAGCACCGAGTACTATGCAGGTCTCTACCACCACTGCATAAGGAAAACTCGCAAAGATGATAACTGCCTCTTTATTCGCAGCACATCACTTACTGAACACGTAACCCCCCCCCCCCCCCCCGCAGGTGTCCAGTCTTGTTTTATGACTGCGTGGCTGCGTTCCCAGCCTTTGCAGGCAGTTCCTCCACATAGGCAGCAGGAAAATGGCCTTTCTTCCCATTCAAAGAGCCAAACCACCATCCTTCTTCCTTCTTCTCATGTAGGGTCACAATGTCTCCTGCGAGGACACACACTGAGTTAGACCAATGGTTCTGGGTAGCCTGAGCACATGCCACACAAAGTTGGTAAGAGCTTTGAAGAACAGTTCCGTACCCAAGAAACTGCTTTCTGCATTTGATTCGGATGAAGCACAGTTTGCTGAGTGCTGTGCATGAAAAGCTGAGAATGTTAAAGAGAGTGAAATAATGAACTACCAAATGATGTTAAGGATTTGCATAAAATCAGAATGGTGGTAAAATCACACAGCTGGCTTCTTTTATGTGCAGTGAACGGCTTGTCAACAAACTTGTTGACCATACCGTAAGGGTTATACATACTGGTGGCCATGAGAGTTGAGAATATTTCATTGGAAGTGTGTCTCTATTAATAATTTTTCTTGAAATTGTGATAACTCCCTGTGTCACATTTGGCTTCAGTCTCTGCAGTTTCACGTAGAAATCTAGCCTCCATTCATTAATTTAGACGACTTTAATAATAAAACATCAATTTGGAGATAATCATTTGAAGGAAATGAGTAAAGCCAAACTCCTAACAGAGTTCTTATCTAATTTTTGGTTGCCCTTTAAAAAAGTAACCATGGTCTTAGTAACTGTAAACTTGGGTGGGTGGGGCCAGCACACTTTAGTTAAGCCTCTGGCTTGAAAGAACTCTTTTTCTCTCTCTGGGCATATTATTTGCTTATGAAGCATCCCCTAATGGTCTGTGCGCTGAAGGTTTAGTGCCCGGACAGTGGTGCTGTTGAGAGATAATTGGATATTTAGGCTGCTGACTTCGTTAAGGCGTTCATATTGAATGGCCTGTTCAGTGATCTGTTTGCAGGAAGGTCACTGAAGGGCTTGCTTTAGAAGGTCAAGGTCATCCCTTCCCCTGTTTTCTCCTTTCCCCCATCCTCCTCCCACCTCCCAGCTGGCTGGCTATGGAGAATGGGGCAGCTTTCTTCCCTTGCTACAACATTCAACTCTCCAATTTTTGACCTCCCCACAGACCCGAAAGACAACCAAACAAACCAAATCCCTGGAATCTAGGAGCCAAACTAGCTATTGTGTCTCCTCAGCTGTTATTTTTCAGGCATTTTGCCACAGCTTTGAAAAGCCGACTACCAGGCTGCTTCCCACACATCAAGGTAGAAACACCCACTTCCGGGTCCAGCATCTGCTTTTCTTTAGCCCGGGTCTCACTGATGTCTCCTTCTCTCTTTCTTCCCTGCCCAGCCCAGGTCTGGAGGGACAGGTGGCGGTACCGTCCTATCTTCCCAATCATGGTTTTCTCTTTCTTCTCACAGGAGCTCATTCTGATTCTGAGTTCTCCCTCTCCAAAGAATTTACTCTGGCCAGTAGGCTATTTGGTGAAATGTAAGCAAATTCAGACAAATGACTTGAAATATTATTGTTACAGTCCCCCAGCCTCTGGTGCCATGTTTCATTGAAAAGAGCTACTTAAACTTTAAAATATAGGTGGGCTTTGCAACCAACAGAGAACTGATATAAATAAGATAATTAATGTAAACTTTGAAACATGGGATTTCTTGAGTAGTCTCTAAGAAATGTATTTTTTTTTCACTTTTAGAAAAGGAAAATGATAGCTAGGAGAAATCTGATTGGCCTGTGGTATTTAAATCTGACTAGCTTGTGGTAACTAGAATGTTTCCTCTAGCCGGGCGGTGGTGGTACACACACCTTTAATCCCAGCACTCAGAGGCAGAGGCAAGCAGATTTCTGCGAGTTTGAGGTCAGACAGGTCTACAAAGACAGCCAAGGCCGTTACACAGAGCAACCCTGTCTTGAAAAAACAAAGAAAGAAAAGAAACATGAAATGACTGTTAGCTGTCATTTGCTACAACATTAATCTTGATTTTCTTTTTGTTCTTTCTTCTTCTTTTTTTCTTTTCTTTTTGTTTTTTTTCTTTTTTCTTTTCTTTTCTTTTTTTTTTTTTTTTTGAGACAGGGTTTCTCTGTAATTTTGGAGCCCCTTCTGGAACTAGCTCTTGTAGGCCAGGGTGGCCTCGAACTCACAGAGATCCTCCTACCTCTGCCTCCCGAGTGCTTGGATTAAAGGCGTGTGCCACCACTGCCCGACTCTCCATCTTGATTTTCTATTGCTCTGGAAGCCATGGCCATGGATAATAAGCTTCTCTTATGGCATAATTCTTTCTCATGGGCACATTTCTAGGTCTCTGCCTTAGCTTGGACATCCAACCATAGAGACGTGCAGAAAGTGGAGGCTGGACATTTGTACTTAGGAGTATTAGTTTATATAATCTACTGGAAAACACTTCCCTGGGAAATACTCTGACACAAAGGGACCTGATCCTTTAGAGGGGCTCCAGGGTTCTTTTCTGAGAAATGGGGAACAAACATTAACCTGGGCACCAATGGACTCAGACTCAAGAACTTTCTGTCATACTAAGGGAGCTATTACTTCACTTTTCTGTAATTCTCCCCTCTGAAAAACAAAAAGGTGGAGTTCTGTCTTCAGTGAATCCCCACGAGTGGCATCCTGCCCCAGTATAGCACTGTGGTTAAGGATGTGACTGAGTTCTGAGCTCAAATCCTCCACTGCTCCTGCTTGTGATTTTAGTCTAAGTACGGAACTTTTCTCTGTGACATTCTTCTCAGCTATAAAACGGGAATAAATAATGTCTGTCTCAGAGGGTTCTGTGAATAATAATTGAACAATATGCTCCCAACAGTGCCCGACACACACTTAGAAACATGAAATGACCTTGTGTAATTAAGGTTACACAACCCTTAATTTCATGTACTTTGTCTCTATTCTGCAAAGAATGACTGAAAACCTCAGCCAGGAACAACTTAACGCTGTCCCTGAAAGACAAATTTTATTCAAAGGAAGCATCTCAACATGAAAAAAACAATTAAAATACATGAGAACGAGTCTTACCTTTTTCCAAATTCAGCTCATCATCTTGCCTGGCTTGGAAGGTATACAAGGCCTTGCAAAGATTGTTGCTGACTCGGGACCCAGAGGCTAGAGTTTGGGATGAAGCTGTAGTTACCATGGTGACTCAGTAGGCAAAATGAGCACAATCAGAAATTATTTGTTTAACAGTATGGTGCATAATTTGAATTTTCTGAAAAAAATTTATAATTTTATCTAATATTTTTTCCTTGGTCCAATAGCATCTATAATATACCCAACATGTATATGAACTATGCATATCATATAATGAAGACTCAGATTATGCAGGAAATATTAATTCTGGAGGAAAATTACTGTTATTATACTAATAACAATGGCAATTTAAAATTATTTGCTTTCCGTGTGCACATGGTCGATAGCATTCGGTAATGCGTGTGGTAGCTGCAGTTTTTCTTTTTAAAACATGCCAGCTTTGCCCTCCAGGTAGAGGAAGGGAAGAGTTGAGCGTGTGTGTCTCATTAGCCCTTGTTGATTAGGAAACTGTTTTCAAAAAATTCACTGGTGGCTTTTGAGTAGATTGCGCAACCTCAATGCCTTGGGTCTTACTAAAACTCTTTTTTAATAAAACAAACAAACTGGAGAGCTGAGATTGTGGTGTGTAGCCGAAGGACAATGACCGTGTGTATGTATACATGTGTGCACATGTATGTATGTACGTGTACGTGTATATATGTACGTACACGTGTGCATACATAGCTTCTCATGTTATAAAATGATGTTCCCAGCCTGCACTCTTTTGTAAGGCCTGCCTACCTTTCCTTCTACGTTTGTACACAGAACTACAGACACTGACAAATTCATCACTCTCGGCTGAGAGGTAATTTCTTTTTAGTAAATATGGGTGAATGTAGCTTAGAAATCATATTTAAATATAGCGATGAACCCTACCCAGAGGACAAGCTCACGATTATTTTGGGCACTGGATTACCTGAAGGTGAAGAACTAGGGCTGTTCTGCCAGCCAGAAGGTGCCTTGCTCACAGTTTTCTCTAATCTCGTCGTCAAAAGCGGCCGGGATATTCTTACGTAAGTGTGAGAGTGTTCCTGTGCAAATAGAGTTTATAAAAAGAAAGTCATTTTAAACAACCATGCTATAAATATCCATGTAACACTGTTCTCTGTATGTCAGTTCCTTGGGATTTATGTTTGTGGGTTTTTTTTTTAAATGGGGATGATGCATAAATAATCAAACTATTTCTAAGACCCCCTGTGTTTCAACTTTCTTTGTTCCAAAGGCAAAGTAGTTTCAGAATGAGATGATTGCTGTATGTTATAGTCTGCATTTCCAGTTTGGACCTATATGTCTGGGCCTAATAGAAACATTCACAGCAATTCTGGAAACCCAAGTTTAATGGGTCCCAATATAATGATTGAACCAATAAAATGATTGAGGAGAACGCATGACTCTCCTCAGAAAGAATACTGTCCCTTCGTTGCTGGGTGTTTGGCTATACTTCCCTTCAGAATGTCACGAAACTAGCCACAAGCAGTAGCTGTCTGCGTAACAATTCCCAGAGTGTGGCCCTGCACGGACACCCGTGTGTGTGGTGTGGCCACGTTATGTACTGGGTTAAACATTTCCACTGTGCTAAGATGAACCTGAGGCTTGCCATACGATCTTACAGTCTAGGTCTGTTGGAATACCAACATTTCAAGTTAGTCGGAGGTTCCACAATAGCACATTGTAAAGCTAAAGTTAAGGACTGAAGAGAGAGGAGAAATCCTGAGTTCTTCATTTGAGCCACTGAGTCTCATTCCAAAGGACGTGTTTAGTTGGGTTTAGTGCCAGTGTGCTCAACAGAGATAAAAATAAGTTTATTTTAGTCACCAGAGCAAGAATTGGGGCACAGGTACAACTTGAAAATTATGGTGGGTTTTCTGCCTTGACTTTCTGGTAAGCCCTTCTGCCTGGCCAGTCCAGCTAAGCCATCCCAGTGATCTCCACGTTACCTTTTCCTTCCACTTGAAGATGCAGGCGCTACAGGGGTGGCTGGGTTTCGGCCTCTGCTCCAGGTCTGCTAACACTGACGACAGTTTGTAGGAGTTCGCTTGCAAAAGGTCTAGTTTCAAACTGTTCTGTAGACACATCGTGTGGCCATGGGAGGAAATGTCAAGAGAATGGGGCACAGCCGGTGAACAAAGGAATCTCAGGATCCCTTCCAAAGGGAAAGAGGTCTAGAAACACACACACTCAGCTCACATATGAATACACATGAAAAACACTGAAAGAACAAGACCCTTACCTCTCCAAGAACCCGGATACTACAAAATACTACGAAATCTGTCAATACCACCCCTGTCCCTCTCCCCCGAGGTGAAGAGTTCTGTGGGATTTGGCATCCACCACTTGAAGCCTCATGCTTGCTGATAGAGTCCCAAGCTCGGGAGTTAACTCGTCTCTTTACTTCTGCGTGAGCTAGGCTAGTTTGTGAGCAAATGACGCTAATGCGTGTCTAATGCTGGCAATGAGAGAAAAACTCAACACAAAGACAACCGAAGAGACGAGGGCCATGCTTTTTATGACTCTACTTTGGTAGATATCCTTTGCATTGAATTAGTTAATTGAACATTTTGTGCTGTCACACAAAATATCCTACAGTGTGTTTTAAGATTTTCTGTAAAATACTATACCCACATGTTATTGCAGTAGTATTTCAGATCTCCGCTCCCAAGCAAACAGAATGAGATCTTTCTTTTCATAGGAAGTATTAGGGTCATTTCTGCAGCAGCCTTCCCACTAAAGGAAATCTATACTTAAAACACACACACACACATACACACACACACACACACACCACAAATTATAGTTGGCCGCATCTGCCGGTTTTCACCAAACCACTACTCAAACTCCCAAGTTGGTCAGAATTACTAGACAGCTACTTCCTCAGGAAAGTTAGGTTAGGTAAAAAAAAAGTTCTCTAGGTTCTTATATCCTTTAAGACATTACTAAAAATGTCCACCCTTCCTGAATTCTTCTTGTATTAACAGCAGCCCATGTCCCATCATGCAAACCACAGCACAAGCCCTCTTCCAGCCCCTTCTCACTCTCACCCGAAGTCCTCCAAAAGTTTGCTTCTAAAATACCTCCCTGCTTCCTCAGAGTCCTTTGCCACGCCCCACGCCCCCTTGCCACGCCCCCACGCCCTCTTCCCGATTATAGCCGTATCTTTTTTCTTGTTTTTAGAGGATTCTGATGTCAGTTGAAGGAAAAAATGGAAAGTAGAATCTTATTAATAACTTTAGCGGCCCCTCTTCATGATGAGGTTTCCTCCTGATATGCTCAACGTTAGCTGAGAACTGATGTAATGCACCCAGCCTGCTGACCGCCCTCGCTTGCCAGCCTGAGGCCGCTCAGGATCTTACATTAGCTTACATTGGGCAAAATCACCCGGTGCAAAGACCATTTCATAACAGAGGACAGTCCCTCATAATGTATTGGACATTATACTGAAAGTACAAAACAAAACGGCTACGTGCATATACTATCCCACCACCGTCAATGGCAAATAATCATTAAGTCGAACAAGCTTTCGATCAGCTTTTGAGCTCCTTCTCTGAGCACTGCGGTGGCATTTTCTGGATAACAATGCATCCTCAAAAGAGCTCTGTGGTATAGTATCCGTATTCCCATTTTGCAGAGGAGAAACAGTAACATTCCAGGTTTCTACGGCCAGCAAAGCTAATACCAAGAATCAGCTTCTGTGAATGGCAAGCCAGCGATTTGGTGATTACAGACACCTAACAGGGTCAAAGTGCCTCGGATTCCACTAACGGATGCTTCTATTTTGGAGACTTCTATTCAGGACACAATTGTGTCTCTCTTTTACAGAAGGTAAAGTAAACATTTCTAGGTGATAGGAAGCTTCCACAGCCCTCCAACAACCCGTCCAGGAGCAGGCTATCTCAGCTCTCCGACTCAATTGTTCTGATTCAGCAGGAAGGAGCCGCAAACAGGGTAAGCGGGCTGAAAAATAGTCTAAAAATAACCCTCTCTTTAGGAAATGCACTCTGCAAACGTTTACCTCGTCCATTAAGGCCTCTGCATCCTTCTGGCTCTTGGCATCAGCGAAGGAAGAGTTGCCGGAGAGTGTTTTAAGCTTCTGTTCCAGGCCTGGAAATGAAAGCCCATGCTAGGTCACCTTTCACCCAGTCCTAGTCGGGTGGTAACAGGGAACAGTCACCTTTAAAGAGATCCTGAAGGCTAGAAGTGATACCCATGGGATGTGCTGCTATTTCATTTGTATTTTATATTTTTCGTTGTGAGCCTAGCCTTTAACGGCTGAGCCATCTCTCCAGCCCTCGTTTGTATTTTAATAAATAAAGCTTGCCCGAAGACCAGAACGCAATACAGCCACGCTAGTCAGCCATGCAGGACAAGCAGTGGTGGCACACACCTTTAATCCCAGCCGCCACACTAGTCTGCCACAGAGGCCGGGCAGCGGTGGTGCACACTTCTAATCCCAGCGCTAGAGAGGAATATAAGGTGGGATGAGACAGGAACTCGCTCCCTTTCAGTCTGAAGATTTCATAGAGGTAAGAGCTCACTAGTGGCTTGGCTGCTTTGCTTTTCTGGTCTTCAGGTTGAACCCCAGTCTGTCTCTGGGTTTTTATTATTCGTGCTCCAGTGGGATTTCCTAAATGGAGGTGGATTGGGTGGGGGAAGGGCTTCTCTGTGTAGCTGTCCTGGGACTTCACTCAATGGAGATGATTAGTGAACAGACAGCTCATTTATTGCTACTCTTCTTGGATGAAATTTGAGAAATGCCGGTGCTTAAAGGATCTGATAGTATTTTTCAGGATAAGATTTTGAGTTTCTTTTGGCCTATTCCAATAAGCCTCACATTTACATGATCCTGCTAGGTTCTTCCTCCGTGTTCCTTTTAGGCCTGCAGCATTCCCTATCTTGGGTTTCCTTGTCACGTCAAAAGAAACCCTGAGATCCATGGCAAGAAACTGGATTGTGAATGTGAGGATGTTTTGTTGTCTGTCCTGTCTTGGAATTAGTTCACGTGATATTTCACCTCTGACTCCCGAGTATAGGATTTGGCGTGAATAACTGTTATAACATTTCAAACATTAGTAAAAGGACAGAAATGAAACCCCCAAATCATGTCTAAATCCCACAAATCGTCTCTCATCCCAGTCACTTTGAGAAACAATGAAACTATACATTCCTAAAGCAGAACAGTGAACTACTTACAAAATTCTCATAAATTGACCAAAGTGTCCTTTTATACTTTTTTGTCTTCCTTATTTTGATGTTTTGAGATTGGGGTCTCACTCTATGCTGGACTGGCCTTCAAGTCCCTATGTAGCCCAGCCTGTGTTTCAGCCCACAGCAGTCTTATTGTCTTGACTTCCTGAGTCCTTACCCACACCTGACCCTAACTAAGTTCTAGTGGTATTTCATCTGTATTCTAATAAATGAAGTTTGACTGAAGATCAGAGAGTAAAACAGCCACCCTGCTCACCCTTACAGACCAGGCAGTGGTGACACACACCTTTAATCCAGGTAGCCACACTAGTTTGCCATAGAAACTGGGCGATAGTGATACACACCTTAATCCCAGCAATAGAGAGGAATAGAAGACAGGAGGAGACAGCTCTCACACACAGTCTCATTCTGAGATTCCTGGAGGCAGGATCACTGTTTCATACTGGGGTAGAGATAGGAGCCAGTGGCTGGCTGTTTTCCTTTTCTGACCTTCATGTTTAACCCCAATTTCTGTCTCTCGGTTTTTATTAATCGTGCTACACTAAGTTGTTTTTTGAATTTTTTTATTTATCGTGTGTGTGTGTGTGCATGTGTGTGTGTAAGGCATGCGTACATGTACCACAGAGCATAGTGGAGGTCAGAGGGCACCTTGGCAGAGCTCTTCCCCCTTCACCTTCACGTGGGTTCTAGGGATCCCCTCACACTGCCATGTTTTCAAGGCAAGTGCTCTTACCCACTGGGCCATCCCACCAGCCCCACACCTGACTTTAAATTTTTTTTCCTTTGATTCAACGCAACTTAGATTTAATATGCAGTTCTTTAAAGAGAGGATCCCCGCCCTGCTCCACAAAAGCAGATGAACCCTAGCTCTGAGGAAAGCTCCCGAGTGTGATGTACTACTGTTCTTTATCCTGTATGGAATGACATTGTCACATGCCAGGCATGACACCAGCGTGTGTGCCAGAGCACGAGGCCAGCCTGGTCTGCTCCATCGAGTGAGTTCCAGGCCAGCCACGGTTCTGGGGCATGAAAATCACACACCTTCTTTGTCCCTTGAGGCCTTTTCGATGTCTTTTTGCAGTCTCAGCAATTTCGGTTTTATCAATGACTTCCGTCTCTCTTTATCCATTGTATTCTTTGGATCTTCTTCCTTTGGAAGGGGAAAAAATGACATTTAATAACTTAAGGGAAACAAATGAGAGTCACTACTTAGAGTTTTTCTGAGACTCACATTATATTTGATGGTTTTTACTCTTACACTATATTTGCTGGTTTTATTCTTATTCATCATATTTGATGGTTTTTCAGTCTCACCAGAGAGGGCGAGATTGAAAAATGAAGGTAATATTTGGTTCACACACATTGTTCTATGTCTTAGGCCTGATTAATAAGGTCACATCCTGTTCACAATTCATCAGCACACAGCTGAGCATTCTATTTAATAAAGCAAATGATTCTTGGGGGAAGAGATTTTCTATGGTGACTTCAGCTTCTGGATAAATAAATTATTTGCAGGATACCTCATGCTTCATGACATAATTGATATTGATTCAAACTCAAGTCTTTTAATCATCCACTGCAGGACTCTGCATGCCTAAGGTTAGGACTGCGTCAGGAGCGGAGCGTTCGCTGGATATTGCGCTGGCTAGCTATCAGGAGTTCTAGAGCTAGGACGCATGCTCAGCCCCAGATGGTGCGCGCTACCTGGTTAGTTCCCCAAGCACGATGTTAGGGGAAGCAGCCACTCAAGGCCACACATGTGCACGCACCAAGGCTGTAGACTGGTGAGGTGAAAGGAGGACCAAGGGCATTCTGCAGGAGAAACAGTGCAAAGAAAGGAAAGAGCAAGAACGGTAGAAGAAAACGGGGCCTGTATCAGTTAGATGAGAGGTTAGTGCGGAAGCTGCTACGTTTATGTGGTTTCATTTTGCTTTGTTTCATCTCGAGACAGAATCTCACTATTTGGTTCAGTCTGTTGGGCTTGAACATATGGCAATCCTCCTGCCTCAGCCTCTCAAGTGCTGGTATTACAGGCATGAGTCACAAGACCTGGCCGTGTATAAATTCTCATGTGGATTACTTCCGGGTTGGGTGAAAAGAAAACAATCAAGCTGGTGGGTCAGGAGGTGGCTGAACATGAGTAAACAGCAACCCACAGAGGAAGGAGGGAGCTGCTCCGGGAGGGGGGAGAACCTGGCTTTAGAGAAACCTCCACGAAGCGGGGGTCACGCAGGATGTGGAATGAGAGCATCATCCCCATAAAAATATGAGGTTGCTAAAAAGATTTTCTTTCTGTATCATACAAAGGAGGTTTCCCTGTGTCTTTATTACATCCACCTCTTACTCGGTGAGCTTGGCTGTGTTTCCCTCATCATACCTGTGACACCAAGATATGAAAGAAGGTTCAGGCTGAAGCCGGCAGGTATTCAGCCCCTAAACACAAAAATAATACTCCGACCCCAGATTCTCCACCACTGCTTCTTGGAGCTGCCTGGAGTAGAGGTCTCAACTGCTGTTGTACCATTAGGTGAGACTTGACTGAACCCTAAGGACACCTTACTCTAGTCCTAAGATCTCGTTGGAGGAATGCCATCACAGTGTGGCTCCCGCACCGGACCTTCTGGGGACACCTTGCATTTAAACATTCATTACCAGGAATGCCACCTCCTAGCACTTCAATAGAATCCCAGCCAAATGTCCCAGCATAGCCTTAGTTTATTGACAAAGGTGACAGTGGTATTTTAAAACTTTATTACGTTTATTTATTTACAAATGTTTGCGGAGGTCATAGGACAGCTTGTGGGAGTTGGTTCAGTCCTTCCTACATGTGGCTCTTTGGAACGAGCTTACAGGCAGGGCAGCGGTGCCTTCACTCTGCCTGCTATCTTGCCAGCCCCGTGGGGACATTGTGGCTACAGCCACCTTTCATTTTCATCCCTGTCTTCCCCCTTCCTTTCTGCTTTGAACAAACCAACTTGGGGACATGGGGTGCCTCCACATTCTGTCCTTCTTCCCCAAACACTGACCGGGAGAAGGGCAGTACCAAGAGAGGTGTGTCAAGCTGCAATCCTTCAGGTAGGGATTTTACAGAACTGACAAGTAGCTCCACACTGGTCAGTGGCCTTCCACAGTAGGAGCTCAGATTACTCTCTGGTCTCGTTTGCTCCTGTCTGAGTAAATGTCACAGCACTGGATAAAAGCCAGTTCATACTGCCAATGACTGCAAGGTCACAGGCTGGAAGGCTTAGCTTTAAGGATAGCATGGCAATCCTCGTCAGTCATCTGAGACAGATTTAGCCACCATGGTTGAATTCTAGGGGACCCAAGTTTCTCAAAAAACATAAATTCCCCTGAACATGCCCATTAGAGATGAACCGTCCTAACTCCTGATGCTGCAACGGAACCCTCGAATCCCCCAGAATACTTTTATGTTATTGATAAGTTAGGTGATGGAGGCATTTCATTGCCCTTTGGGAGAATGTGTCTAGAAATCCCTTTGGGAGGGGTGTCTAGAAATACCTGCTTAACCGAAGCTGGCAGGGAAGAGCGCCCTCCCTTTTTATTCCCGCCGCCTCCCGCAGCACCCTTCACCTTTGCCGAGGTAGGAAAGAAAAGGCTCAATAAAGAAACAGCTGGCTGCTTGGGTGACTGCTGGGCATGGGAGAAAGGTTAGTCTTGTCCTGAGTCAGAGCTCTTTTCCTCTCCCTTCTCCCTCTGTCCCTGTACTCTGAGCAGGGGTACTGGTTCTTGGCTCTGGGTCGGCTGTATATGCAATCCAGCTGGAGGGAATGAGTAGATTGGCTCAGCAGATCAGAGCCGGGTAAGAGCCCGGAGCGAGCTTGGAACCTGGATAAGTCCCAGCAGATAGCACAGGAAAGAGCAGAAGTCATCAACTCTTAGGTATAAGGTGTACAGCTCAGGGTCGTACGCTTGACTGCCGTGTATGGGGAGGGCCCTGGCCTTATTCACTCCTCAGCAGCCAAAAAAGAAAAGAAAAATTTAGGATCCTGGGGCCTGGCATACCAAGCATGAAGGCCAGGAGAAGCTTGGGGGGGGGAGTTTGGTTTTGCTCTTTTTTGTTGTTTGGTTTAGATCAGCTAGCTCCTGGAGGTCAAAGAATTTACTCTGAGAAGCTGAATGCATAGCTCACACCTGTAATACAAACATCCAAAAGACTGGGGGCGAGTAACAGAAGCAAGACGACTTGTTCTGCTGAGAGAAACTGGGCCATTTTCAGCAATAAACACCATCCTGTAGCAGAAACCCCCAAATGGCCTAAGAAGAGGTCTCAGGCAGTTTGGTCCTAATTTTTCAAGGGTAGGGATCTTTAAAAAGTGCCAATTTCCCCCGTACTCGAGACTTACATCTCTTCCACTTTGAGTAAGGGTTGCGCTTTCTGACTTCTGACACATAGACCATGACGAGAAGTCTCTGCTGGGACCAGTTACACAGAACTGTGCTTCCTCTATGAGTGTTATGGCTTGGGGTATCTTAAGCCACTCATACAGAGGGAAGCAGGCTGCTATGTGTTGCCAGGTGAGAGATGGGAAATTCACATTGCAAAACTTAAATATGTGTGCTGGGTGGTGGTGGCGCATGCTTTTAATCCCAGCACTCGGGAGGCAGAGACAGGTGGTGGATCTCTGTGAGTTCAAGGGCATCCTGGTCTACAGAGTGAGTTCCAGGACAGACTCCAAAAGCTACAGAGAAACCCTATCTGGAAAAATAAAACAAAACAAAACAAAAAAATTAAATGTGTGTGCGCACACACACACACACACACACGCACGTGCACATATACAGATTCAGAAAGTAGAGATTGAAAGGGAACGATGAGAGGGGAGGAAGAGGTGGGAGAATAAAGAGAGCAGAGGAACACATGTAGCCTGAAAGCAGAAGGGAAGTCTGCTTTGGAGGAGGAAGGAGAATAACAAGCATAAGGAAGAAGAAGGTAAGGCCATGGGGTAAAGGACAAATAAGAGCTAAGTATGCTGGCATCCATACATGTGTATATGTATATATGTATGTGTGTGTGTGTAAATATATGTGTAGATATGTGTGTAACTATATATGTATATATATATGCTGCAGTTGGGATGTATTGCATGAGAGAAGAATAAAAAAGATAAAAAGAAAACAGAAAAAGAAAAAAGAGAAACAGAGAAAGAAAGGAAGGAAGGAAGAAAGGAAGGAAGGAAGGAAGAAAGGAAGAAAAAGTCCCTCAAGCTGAAGTACTGAGAAGATTGACTTTCAGCAATGAGACATGAGGACTCTTCTTGTTAACGGACTAATGTCATTGTCATGGGAATGAGTTTGTTCTAGAAGCAAGTTCAATCACCCATATGATTCATTTTTCTGTCCTGTTATGATGCATCAAAGAAGATCCTCAACAGACTCAGCCACCCAGGACGTCCCAGCCTCCAGAACCATAATCCACCTAAATTTCTGATCTCTGTTAGTTACCAAGTTTGTTGTATTCTGTTCTGGCAGCATGCAAGACCGACCAAGACAAAGACCCAACAAGATTCTCAAACTCAGCCAGCCTTTCAATGGAGTATTGCTGCAGTTGTAACCCACAGATTATTTTTTATGATTATTTATAACTCTATGGAAAAAATAACATTTTATTTACGAAAGGAGAGAGTTTCATCCAGGCATGATGACACACGCTTGTAATCCCAGTCCTTGGGAGGACGAAGCAGTGCGATCAAGAGTTCAAAGGTCAGCTGTGGGCTACAGGAGACTAGGTTTGGGGGTGAGGAAGAGGACACTTGCTTTAGCATTGTTTTCACTTGACTTCTCAATGCATGGCCAAGGTGACCTGTGAAGGTCACTTCCTGTCGCTCCGTACTTACAAAGTAGTCAGTCAGTAGGAACTCAGATTTGTTCTCTGTCGACAGGATTGCAGTTTCTTCCATTAGAGCCTGGATATCTTTCTCAACATCAACCTTGCTGATGGCGCAGTGGATCTGTGTGTGGCACTGTAAAACCGAGCAGAGGAGAGTGGGGAGGGTGAGGAACCGTTTCTTTCCACCTTTTCCCCCTCCATCACACACACCAGGAATGGATCCATCTCTGCTACTCACCGTGGTCAGCGTTTGTCCAAAAAGAGAGATGTGTTGGCTGTACTGGTTTAGATTATTACATAAAAGTTGAATCCTTTCCTTCTCTAGCTCCAGCATGCTCTGGAGAGAAAAAAAGAAAATGAGGAAAGATCAAGCATTTGCTCCACAGAGCTCGTCACCCCTCCCGCATCATGAGATACCCTGAGCAAACTGTCCTGATTTGTCTTTCACTACGATACATCCAAACTGCAGAGCAAGGAGAATCCCAGGGCACGGATCTGACTTGCTGTCTGTCCTAATACTGCCATTGAAGATGGATTTAATGCCTAAACTTCCCTATGTTCCTCTGCCTGCACACAGCATGGGGGCAGACGCTACAAGTTACCTGCTGTCTGTGAGAAAGGAGAAAAAGAGAAATGAGGGCATTAAGATGCACCTTTGATGTTTTAGAAGAGACTAACTCCCAGGAAGACCCATCTCCGTCTCCTAGAAATGCTTCTAGACACCAAATACTTCCAAAATTGTTAACAATAGAAGCAAGGCACACAGAAGTAATGTTCATTCATTCTCTTCAGTTTCTGCTGCGCTGGCCTCAGGGAACTCACAGGGGATGCTGCAGGGCTTGCCTTTCCATTTGATCTGCTTTCAAACAGAAGGTGTATCCTATTTGACTCAGGATATAGTAATTTGATGTTTGGGTATTGAAGAAGTAGTTACTTTGTTTGCTCCTTGTTTGTATCATGGTAAAGAAGTCTTGCCTTCTCCCCACCTCCTTTTTGGATTGGGGTATTTAAAGCGCACGCTGGCAGATTCAGAATTCACCGGGTCGCCCTCCCAACGCTATTCTGTGTCTCTGTCTAGTTCTTTTGTGTCTCTGTTCTTTCCTGCCTAGCATTTCTAATCCACACATCCCCTACTCTAGAACATACAAACCATCGAGGCTGGACCCCCAATAGATGTCACCCCAATGCGGGACTCGACATATGAGTGTTTTGTCTGTACATATGTGTGTATGTCACATGTGTGCCTGAGGACACACTGTGATTAACCACTGAATCATCTCTCCAGTCCCCATTCTCTAATCTTCAAGAAACCATATGATAAGAGTGGAATCTCTAATTACAATGAGTTCTTAATGCTAACCTTTATTAGACCTTGGGGATCAGAGTCTATCGACTAAAGGTAAGAACACGACCTCCTCGTTTCATGTGGGGTAACAAAAATTCCACAGCTGCGTTTTTATGACTTTTAGCTAGCAAGGGTGAATAAGGAAGTGAGGAGCACATGCTTGTTAGCCTTGTTAAGGTTATGCGGATAGCTTCTCTGGCTATTAACATTCTAGAGCAAGTAAGTTACTGGACCCTTGGCTCTCACTTGCTGGTTTGTGGCTTTCAGGATGGATGGAGAAGTTCAGCAACCGAGGCTAGCTGAAGTGATCAGGGGAGATGTATAGGCCATGTTGGAACAGTGCAGGCTGCAGAATAGATGCCCAGAGGACTGTGAGCTTTGAGAGAGATTGGCAGGTGTCTGGGTCAACATTCTCCACGGGTGGTTTCGATAAGGTCAAGGCTCTGGGAAAATCAGTGGGTACTGTTGCCCCAAGGAAGAAGGATGACTGGGTATCAAGGCTTTTGGTAAGCAGGCGGGGCGGCACAAAGTCAAAGGTTGCCCCTGGCTTGATCAGTTGGTGTTCCTTTTACATCCTTGTGCTATTTATTTATCTGTTGGACATAGCCACCAACGCTTGCAGTTTGAATTTACATTTTTAGCTGAGATAAGGTTTACATAATATAAGCAGCCTCATTTGAAAGGTACAGCTCGCTACTCTGAAGAACATCTGCTTTGCTCTGCAGCTCTCATCAGCACCATCTCCCCACCACTTTTCATCTTGTAAAAGAGGAAACTCTATACCCGTGAAGTAATGACTGTCTGTCCCTGTTCCTCCCGGCCCCTGACAGTAGCGTTCTACTTTCTCCCTCTCTGAACTTGACCATTGTAGGTCTCAAGCAGGAAGAATCATCAAATGTATCTTTAAAGTCCACCCATGTTGTAGCTGTGTCTTTAAGGGGGAGTGATAATCCAGTGTATTGTATGCTATGATTTGTTTACTGGTATAAGATCATTTTAATGTGTCTTTAAATGGAAGCAGCCAAACAGTCAACCGCAACAAAACACCTCTGTACCAACAGGAATACAGATCCTCCCCCCCATCCCCAACATTTTGATGGGAAGCCGGTGGTTGTGCCCTCATAGCCACCTGATTAGATAGCTACACCGTTTTTTGTTAGTCAAGAGAGCCCAGTGCCTCTGCAATTGCCAGTCTCTCCTGAGACTTCCCCTAAAATCACAGGCATCAGCAAATTGAATGTGACCAAATGTCCTTCTGCCTTCCCGATAAAGAATTAAAGACACAGAGGAAAAGTCTTTCAAACAGATTGGTAGATTTAAAATTTCTCCTAACAAACATGCAAGACAAATGCAGTTCATCGGTTTGGATCACCTTTAAAAGGAATAAAAAAGGTCCTTTTCCTACTTTTAAAAACCTAGGAATTGGTTGTTGCAGTCTAGAAATGCAGGCAAAGGATGCGGGGTGGGGAATAAAAGTCAGGCTTCGAACACACGGCACTCTGGGGAGTCGCTCTTTCTTTACATCGCTAAGCACAGAACCAAAGCATCAATCTGAGATTAGAATAACTGGTGTCCTTTTGTAGAGATGGGGATGTTTAACAGCTTTAATTACATTTCAGGGAAATCATTAAAATGATTTGTGTTTGCTCACGAGAAGAGGCAGAAATGAATTCCTCTGTGCAAAGGGGAAAAATCCATATCTCATTTAATGAGTTATTGCTTCCTGGCGTCTTGTTCTTTCTGTACAGAAATGGTTGATGGAGAGACAAGGCATTCTGGAGGGCCTCCAGCTGTTTGACAGCATGGGGGAAAGAAGCGTGGTCAGAGAGTTACCAAGGGATGGCAGATTGAGAGCCTGTCTAGGCTCCTACAATTCGCATTCTTCAATTATTCTCTTCAGTTTCTGCTGCTCTGGCCTCAGGGAACTCACAGGGGATCTTGGAGGGGTTACATTTTCATTTGATCTGCTTTCAAACAGAAGATGTATCCTACTCTTTCCATAGCAGGGACTTCAAGCTACAGTATGCCTAGAAGTTACCTGGACCCTTCCTACTACCATCCAGAGGCTAATTTTAACAGGCACTCTGTGCTTTGAGACACTATCTTAAAGTCATACACACACACGCACACACACACACACACACACACACGCATGCACACACACGCATGCACACACACACACACACACACACACACACACACACACGCATGCACACACATGCATGCACACACACACACACTATACATTCTAAAGACTATTATAGTAACTGTTGTAGACATTTTTCAAAAACTTAGAACACATAGACAAAAGTGAAACATAAATATTCAAGTTCTTACCAAGCAGAGTTGATCACTGTTTCATATGATTATTCTGGTTACTTTTTGTTTTAGTTTGGTTTTGTCAACTTGCTAAAAGCTGGGGTCATCTTGCAAGAAGGAATATTAATTGAGAAAATGCGCCCATCCAATTAGTGTAGAGGCAAACCTTTGGGGGCATTTTCTTGATTACTGATAAAAGAGGGAAGACCCAGCCACTGTAGGTGGCTTCACCCTTGTGGAGGTAGTTCTGGTCTGTATAATGAAGCAAGCCCTAGAGAGAAAAACCAAAAGCAGAGTTCCTCCGTGGTCTCTGCCTGAGTTACTGCCTCCAGGTTTCTGTGGGTGTCCTCCATGATGAATTATAACCTGTAAGCCAAATAAACTCTTTCCTCCTCAAGTTGCTCTTGGCCATCCTGTTTTATTATGGCAATAGGATCCTAGCTGGGACAATGGTAATGTTTGTGTTGACTTGCAGAGTCCAGCAAAGCTGCGCTTCTGTATCTGAAGTAGATTTTAGGACTGGAAGTGGTTATATTGGTTTCTCAGGAGTCATTCACAAGCGGAATGGCTGTATATTGCAGCCCTGCGCTATTCCCTCCAGGAGTTCCATCTCCCTGGTTCAGCTCAGGTCTGGACACTCTCTGTTTACAGACGTATCAACTCGATATGCCTCAGGTGTGAGTTGAAACCTTTCTACGTGGATGTATAAATGATTTGTTTTTCCGTAATATCATTGTTTTGAGGCTAATTCCTATTTAAATATAGGCTTGGTTTATTTATAGCTGGAAATTGGCCTACTTTATAAATTAGAGCACATTTTAAGAGTTTTCTATGGACAGGCATGAAGACTGAGTGCAATGTTTTCTTACCGTCTAATTGTGAACTATCTTGCAATAAACATTCTTGTACCTAGTATTGAAGTACAGGTTAAACCTTACTTCAGGATGGATCCCTACAAGGAACTTCTGTATTATGGGCAAAACCACTTTTCTGTTTTCTCAGATACTGTTAAATATCTCATTACAAAGCTTCAAGAGTTTTTATTTTCTAACATCCTTGCTAATACTAGATATTCTCACTCCCTAATTTTGACACATGACTGTCTCTTCATGTGCTTAGCTGTGATTTTGAGTTTTCCTTTGCAATTTGTGTGTTCACATCTTTGCCTATCTTTGTCAATTTGACGCAATTTATTCTTTTACAGGCACCATACCCACACACATATTTTTTTTTAAATTATGTGTGTGGGTATGGTGCCTACATGTATGTATATGAACCACACAAATGCAGTGACTGCAGAGACCCGAAGAGGGTGTCAGACTCACTGGGCCTGGAATCACAGATGACTGTGAACTGACATGCAGGTGCTGAGAATTGAACCAGGAGCCTCTGGAAGAGCAGCCAGTGCTCTTAACCACAGAGTAACCGCTCCATCCCACAGAATTCAGAATTCCTCCTCTATGTATCTCTGTGTTACCAACAATCACTTTTAAGGTTCTGAGTTAGTATCTTATTTGTTGTTATATATTACTTGTTCAACAAAATGCCCAATGCAGAAAACTCCATACATGAACACTGAGCCTGCTGAAATTCCATTCTGAATCTCTAACACCTAAGTCTTAATTTACATTCTACTTGGATAGAACTTCTTTCATCTTGGCTTAGACTCCACTGAGAATTAGGAGCAGAAACTCTGGCTAATGGTGCATATGAACTCTCACTGGTAATTTTGCTCATGGAGAGATGGAAACAAGGAGAGGGAAGGCGGACTGTCTAACGCCATACTACAAGTGAGCATCAGAGCTAGGAAAGCAGATCTCGAGAATGCAGAGCCAATCAGAGCTAAGAAAGATGGCGGATCTTGTGAATACAGAGCCAATCTTTCTTCACTCCCAAGGTTACACAAACGACATCGGGAGAGGAAAACTGAACTCCAGATGTACCTTGTAGCAGGTCTCCAGCGTGCTCTCCCATTTTAGTCTAGTAGAATAGCCGGCCAGGTTTTTTTGGTAGTAACTTTCATCTTCCTTTTCCAACTTCTCAGTGGATTTTTTCAGTTTGTTGAGGAGCTAAAGTCAAATATCAGAGTCACACAGTCATCGGCACATTTACAAGAGAGCTCTTGGAATCCCATCAATCACAAGGGGCCCAGTGTTCCTCAGTTTCCGCTCCCTATAAATGATAGTTACCACAGAAGACAAAATCTAGGTTTTTGGAGGTTTTTTTTTTTTTGAAACTATTAAAGGACATTGAATGTTCTCTCAATAGACCTCCAGTATTATGCTTGAAGAAACTGAATTCTAACTAAATCCTCAAACATGAAGTGATCTGTCCACATCCCTCACAATAAGGCCAAATGATTGAATTTGACAGTTTACAAAGTAGGTCTGAGAACTCCACCTGCAATCTACTGGCACATCCTATGGCTTCCTCCTTCCTTCCCAGTGTGAGTAGAGACTTGTTGACCCATACACATTTCAAACCTATTTCTATGATAGGGAACCAAACCGCCGTTATACAGCTAGAAGCAGAGTTTTGGAATGAGGCACCATGGATCGGAAGTCTCATTTCTGTTGCAGGAGAAGTGACTTCACTTTCATGGGCTACAGAGACTGTTTTGCATCACTGATGGGGATGGCTGCGCCCACTTCTCTGAGGTGTTGGGAGGATTCAATACGGCAATACACGTGAGATACATAGTGCATCATGTATCTGACCCTGTTACAATACTAAGCCTGAGATCCATCCCCATGTTAGCTTCTCACTAAAGACAGGCAGACATATGGTTTCCTTTCATTTTGCTCTCCAGGATCTGCCCCTCCATGACATCTGCTTTCTGATTGCTAAGTCTTTGGGAAACCAAGGCAATGTCGAACTCCCCGAACCACAATTGCTGAAACGGCTAATGGAAATGTCCAGACAAGCAATTCCATTTCTGAGAGATGAGGATTTGGATTGCACGAATGATTCGCAACTTTCACGTTCTTAGGTATGAACTGGTATTTATAAAGTAGCAGCTTTGGGGTTGGAGAGAAGGCTCAGTGGCTAAGAGCACTGGCTGCTCTACCAGAGGTCCTGAGTTCAATTCCCAGCAACCACATGGTGGCTCACAACCATCAGATAATGAGATCTGGCGCCCTCTTCTGGCATGCGGGGCATACATGGAGGAAGAATGTTGTATACATAATAAATAAATCTTTAAAAATAAATAAATAAAGTAGCAGCTTCTAGGGCCCCCAGTAGAGATAGTCAGTCGTTAGCTAGCTCTGTAATGGGCTAGCTGCAGGTACTCAGGTGGCTCTCACACACCCTCCCGGTGTTAGCAGTTTAGAAGTTTCAAGGACAGGCTTTTTTTATTATTATTATTTTATGACTGACCCTCTTTATGTTTAAGGACGTTTTGACTAATGTTACAATAATGGAGAACATCCATTCAAGAGGCTGAATACTAAGACTGTTCTCTTTATTATTCCAGACAATACACTGCTGCTCTGTGATGTATGACCTATACCAGGCTCATTCAGCTTTGCATTTCAGGGGTAATGAGCCACATCTATCTGCAGAAACATGAGCTTGTGAATTTTAACCTGATAACAATATAGTGCCCTGATATGGGAAAGAATTGATGAGCCCCGAGGACCTAAAAAGAACAGTCAAAGACAATGGCGAACAGGAGGCAAGGTCAAGTCAGGGAAGGCCTTGCTGAGCCACGTATCAGAGGGTAACCCATATTGTGAAGTCACTAGACAGCCTTCAGAGGCTCTTCAGAAAGAATGAATGTAGATGACTTTAGTTTCAGGAAAGTCACCATGCATGTGAGTGACAGTAAGAGCCAACACTAAAGGCAAAGGGGCCCACTTGTTAGTTCCAGTAATCCAGGCAAATGATGAGTGTGCCTTGGTAATGGTGTCAGGGAGATGGGGATGTCAACAAATGGGGATGTCAACACATCCAAGAAGCAATTGGTTTAAGACTAGAATTGGAATGGTATGCCAGCTAAAGGTGTACAGGGACCCAGAAGATGCAGGGGAAAAGACTTATCTTAGGTAGAGAGAGATGATTTCTAGAGGTGCCAGGAGACAGTTTAGAGACAGATATGGCTAGAGACATAAATTTAGGCATTGTCCGTGTAGAAATTAGAGTTGAAGCCTTGGGAGTATATACGTTGAGAATCTATTATTTATTGAGTGCCTGATATTGAGAATCTTTTGTTGGACACTGGAGACACAACAATGAATTAAACAGACGGGCCCTGGGAAGAAATCCTCAGATACAGCAATATATAAGGGCCAAGTGGGAAAACATGACATCCATAAAGGAGGCAAAGATAAAATATCCAGAGATGTAAGGGGACCAAGAATGGGATACTGATAAAGTTGAAAGAAGAGAATGCCTGCAGAAGGGGAGATAGATGATGTACAATGCTTCTGAGAAGTTTGTGGGGTAGCTTGAGGAATGAACAGGGAAGTGGAGACAGAGCACAGACAACCCTTCAAATAAATCTTAGTGTAGGAGAGAGAGAGAGAGAGAGAGAGAGAGAGAGAGAGAGAGAGAGAGAGAGAGAGAGAGAGAGAGAAATGGGTAGGGTCATAAAAACCTCCCTCTGACTCTTCCTGCTCTCCCAAGGCAGGAGGTGCATTGGAGGAAGTGGACGAGTGCCTCCAAATCTGAATGTTGAATTTTAACTTCTCTACATCATTGCATTAGAAATTGGAGTCTTTGGGAAGCGTCCCAAGAGTGGAACCCTCATGAATGAGATCAACGACTTTACGAGAGGAACCCAGAGCTCTCTCCTTGCCTTATGAGGCTATGAAGAGATGACTGACGTCTTGGTTCTCACCAGAATCTGACCATGCTGGCTCCTGATCTCTAGAACCATGGCAATTCTGACTCTAAAGAAGTTCAGTAAGATGTACGCCCCGGGCAAGTGTTTGAGTGGCTTCCTTAAACTGTGTGACAGTTTTATTTGTGGGCTAGTTAAAGTCATTTTACTTAGGTTTCTGTTTTAAAGGCTATGAGAAATAGACCCTGTGGTGCCAGCTGCCCAGGCTATGGTAACTTCTTACAGCTGCTCACACAGACCATGATAGACCTGGGAATTCAGAAGACTGATGGGAAGAAGCATTGTGGAGCAGGAGGGGGTTGTCTAAGACAGGACAAGTCGGGTAACCACCAGAGGGTCTGGGAGGCAGGGGGCCATAGTCTGAGAACACGGGATGAACTGGGCTCTCCCTTGCACATTTGCAGTTAAAAGTAAGGATCTCAGCACTAGAACATGCCCAAGCCTTCCTACCCTCATCAGAAGCTATTCTTCCTTGATGCCAAGCAACAGCAGCAACAGAAAAACTGGTACACGTGAAGGGTGCATTTCTTCTTCGGTAGCAGCTTCCCTAGGGGTGAAAGCAGTGCCCTCCCCCACCTTCCTGCAGTGGGCCTGTGACCATGGCCTTTGCCTGTGATGACGTCATAGATCCCTCCCACAATCACTGCTTAAATTAGATCTTTGTTGTTGTTTTTGTTTTGTTTTGTTTTGTTTTGTTTTTAAGTGATCACCAGACCTGGCCTTCATTTCTCATGCACATTGGAAGTGCTCTATCATCAGCACTGCTGCTAGGCAGGTCTTCCTGTTCTCCTGCTTAGCAATCCCAGTTTTCTCTGAAGCAGAAGCAAGCCTAGATCCCATCCTCTTCCCTCTTCCATCCTCCCCACCCACTCCCAGAGGGAAAAGAAAAATCTGGGTGATGTAGGAAGATATGACAAGAACTTTCTTAAAAGTTCAAATTGCCAAGATGAATGGTGGAAAAGTAAATTTACATTTACTGAGATTCATTCCATACTTTTCCCTTGAGGGTATATTTTATTTGCATACTTACTTGATAATTATTTCCTAGTTATATGAACATATCATGGTTAGCTAATATTCTAAAATGCCATTTTATCTTTCTCTCATCTTATAAGTATTTCTACTTTTATTTTATACTGCTCACAGCATATTAGTGTAATATGCAAAGTGTTATATATAGTAGCCCATAAACATAAAGGATATATATTTACTTATGTGGAGAGGGAGCTGAGAATTTTTAAAATTAAGAGTCTCTATCAAAACCGTGGACACCGCAAGTCTAATATGCCATGTCCACGATATATTTCAAAAATCTTATGTGAGCCACAAATGACTTTGAAATCCCTTTTCTTACCTGACCAACCTACAGATCCCTACAGAGGATGAGCCTGCCAATTCTCTATGTCCTGCAGAGGGCAGGAAGCCACATCTCTAAGCAGCGTGCTCCTGCTACCAAGATGGCTCACCTTCTGCTTCTCCTTCTTGGACACAGATTGCTTGGAGCTTTCTACAAGGTGGAAAAGTGCTTCATGCTTCTTGGTACTCACCATTAATTTTTTCTTAGCCTAAAGACAGAAACATACAAGTAAGGGAAGGAAACAAAGCAGAAAGAGGCAGAAATGGCCATGTAGAGAAAAGCGCTTCCATTTTGGAATGAGCTCTGTTTGTGAATGACTATGAGATTTGACTTCTTTGTTCCCATCCTTTATCTCAATATCTGCCCCAAATACTACAGCAGCAAATATTTTGATAAGGAACCACTGTACATTTTGTCACGATATTGGGTACTATATGCAAGAGAGTTAGACATTTGCTAATTGACCTTGAACTCACTCTTTTGGGGCCTTGGCTTCCCCAGCATTGGAAATGCAGGCTTGCACCACCAAGCCCAGACTGAGAGTTCAGACTACAAATGAAACAATGTGTGTGTGTGTGTGTGTGTGTGTGTGGCAGGGAGGTTGAGGGAATCAGCGGTAATGCCTACGCCTACGTCCTTCCTTGAAACTTATGAAGATGCTATGCGAGGAAGTTCAAAGCACAAGCCGCTTGTAGCCCCTCTTTTAGCTCAGTCACGTGCCTGATGATAAATGGGCTTGAGTCAAGAGTGCTTGGTCCTTCAGAATTTGCAATTTTATCTCCCAAGCAGGCTGCACGTCAGGACTGACAAGTGAAGCCTCTTCTTGCATTGAAACGAGCGAGTGAGAAAATGATTACAACTCAAGAATTCCATGTGATCTAATGACTTTGTCATTCTTCACAAAACAATAAAATCATTTGATTTAGAAAAACAACTTATTAGAAACTGGGGAATAATAGGAGGTGGGGTTTTTTTTTGTTGTTATTTGAAACAAACAGTTAAAGAACATTGTCTCTAACCTTTGTTCTATTGTATTTGATCTATTGTTTCCTGTAAGAACTCAGAGTTTACAGATAATTGTTTTTTCAAAACAAACCTTTTTTAAAAAACTCAGAAAATCAAAAGCAAAATTAAAAAAAAACAAGTGTTTGGATGCTTTTTTTTGGACTTTGAGATGGGTTCTCACTGTGACTCTCTTTATCAGTACATCTACCACAAGGGCAGGAACTTGTTTGTCTAGAATAGTTCTCATCTTGGTCTCTGGAGTCTTCGATATCAGCAGAAGCTTCAGAAACAAGCCTGAGGCCAGCTGCTTCTCAGGACATGTCTGGTTATTTGGCATAGGCGGCTGTTTACTTGTGAAGGTTCGTTGGGGTCATTAACAATAGGAGATGGAAAGGAAGGGCTCAACTCTCAGAATGCACGTCTTCTTCAAGGACATGATTGGGTTTTCTCAGCAGATTCCTCAGTCTCTCATCCTTCTGACTCAAAGCAACTCCTACACAGGATTATTCTAGACTAATCTTCTGTACATATGGACCTCATCTGCTGTTTCTGTAGCTTAAGAACCAGCAATGGAGTTCTCTAGCTTCTTACATCAAATCAAAACTCATCTAGAGGATTTGTGTGCTGTTTCCTGCGCTTGCTAAGTTTTCAAGTAATTGGAAACCAGGAGCGAGCCTTAGTGTAGCCCGTGCGCTCTTGTAGAATTAACACACGTGTTCCCTTTGACATCAGCACACTCCTTACCGTGCCCTCTCCATAGCAAGGCAGAGATCACTAACTCCCCGTACAAATGAAAAACCAGAGCAGTGTTTGTTACTTCGCCGACATGTCAAACTCCACAGAGAGGCAGCCAATACAACAGGATGGAAAAGATCAATGACTCCGGAGCCCAAGAACTTCTAAGACGTCGTGGTTTAACCATTAACCAGTTTTAAACCCTTGGAAATAACCTTGACAGTCCAAAGTCACGTGATACCTTGGTTGGTACGATGACTGAACATACAAACAGGCAGCTCTTGGCACATAAGAAATGTCATGTAAGTATTAACCATAAACCATACCCATATTTCGAGTCATCCTCTTCTTTGGATTAGTTGAATGATGCATCTATAGAATAACTCAGGTGAGTGATTTGCTTCAATAGGTGCATTGAAAAGCGTTAGGACACACCAGTACGTGTGTACAAAAGGAAAGAAGTCCCATCCTCAGAACTGCATTTATGTAAAGGCTGTTTATGTAGACTTGCCTTGATTTGCTGGTTCCAGTTGTTAATAACAAGATTTGCCGTCTTTTCAACTTCATTATCAAGCTATGGAAAAGAAAAACAGAATAAAAAATGTTACTTTCTTACTTAGTCACTGTTATTAATTAAATATCTATGGATACCAAAACTCAGAGATCAAAGCCTATTCCTGCAGCATCATAGCATTTAGAGGTGGGACTCTGGGAAGTGGGAGGAGCATGAGAGTAGAGCCTCGTATGGACCTAAATTTGTGATGGTTTGGAGCCTCTTATGGATCTGAGTCTGGGGGGGTGTTGAAGGAGAATGGCCCCATAGGCTCTTGCTTCTCGATGTCTGGTTCCTAGTTGGTGGAATGTTTGAGTAGGCTTAGGTGGTGTGGCCTTGTTGGAGGAGTGTCACTGGGAGTGAACTTTGTAATTTCAAAAGCCCAAGCTAGGTCCTGGGTCTCTCTCCCTCCGTCCCTCTGAACAGGAAGGAGATAATGGGGACCGATGATTGAAGGATCATGATGTCAGCTACCCAATGTGTTGTAATAAATTATAATAGCACTGATTAATTTATGATATTGAATGCAGTTATCATATTATTATATAGTATGTAAAGTATTTTATAATTAGTGAAATACAGACTTGCTTTGAGTTTTTCTAAAGTTGCTGGCAAAAGTAGATGAGTATATTTATTTCAAGTAAATTTTGTCACTTTCTCTCTACTACCTTAGATAGAACATCCATTCTGGTGAAACACAAACATATATATATATATATATATATATATATATATATATATACAAACACACAAACATTGATTCTAGTTAATGTGTTTATATTTCATTTATTTCCGTTCCTCTTCCATCTGAGTTTTCCCAGATGGAAAACTTTAGCTCTTTAGACTTATAACCAACTTGACCCCACCCTCCACCTCCAAGACTATCTTTTCCTTTTGCAAGGATGGCCTACTGAGCCTCAAGCACTTTGTTCCTGTGCTTGACCCTGAGCCCACCTCATGGGAGCACAGCAGCATTAACAGCTACACTAGTTGTCTGGAAGCATTGTCTAAAGTGGCTAACCACTGTGATACACTGAGAAGGAGGGGGCAGAACACACAGTGAAATTGTCCTAGAAGAAACGGTGCATGCCCGGAGCAGAAGACATGCTCAAGACAGCCAGCTGTTCTTGAGAGGCATGCCTAATGCCTCCCTTGAGACTATTCGAGACTTGTAGCTATTATTACCAAATCTCACGCTGGTAAGTAGAAAAGTATCTTTTGGAACAAATTATGCATATGGGACTTAGGTGGAGTTCAGTAATAGAGTTTACAAAATAGAATAGACCATTTATAAAGAACCAAAAAAATTGAAAATAACCTCTAATTTTACCGTCTCAAAGTAATTCTTGTTAATATTTTGGGAAGGATCTTCTAGCTGAGATCCTATTACTCATTAGATTTCTTTCATTTTGTGTTTTCATTTAATATCATATGTGGAACTTGCTAGCCTAGAAGGCACAGAGATTCACCTTCCTCTACCTTACCAGAGTGTTTCACTTGTTTTTTAGGAACATTTTATTATGTCTAGGGCCTTGAGCATGCGTACGTAGCAAGCAGTTTTATTTATCTATTTATTTATTTATATTTTTATTTATTTATTTTTTTGCCACTGGTTTATACCCAGCCTTAGAAATCTTCCTTCTAAGAGGAAAGAGAAGCTCTGACTCACCGATTTTCTCTTCTTTTCTTGCATACTCAGGACCTGATGTGTTGGCTTTATTGCTTCTGACTCAATTGCTTTGCCAAGTTTTCTGGAAACAGAACATAAGGGTGCCCAGTCTCGTCCTGGGTTTCCATCCTCTGCCCGAATGCATTTCGGGGTAGATGAGTTGCAAGTCATAGCTAACCTATTTCGTGCAGGTCTGAAGTGGAATATTGGCCCCTGCCCACTCTAAATGTGTGGCACCCCCCTTCAGAGTAAGGGCAAAGGTGTGGGCGTGGGGTGGTGGAAATGGGTACAGGACCAGCATTACGGGAAGTACTCACTGATGCAGGTCTGCCGCCGATTTCATGCTCTCTGAGGCCCAGGCCCAGGCAGTGCTGAGACAGCTAGAGACACAAATGGGGGTGTGGGTGTCAATTACTAGTGAGCGCTGAGAAATCAAGCATGACAGTCCACAAACTGCCTCCCCTCATATTCATTCCCTTGCTGGAGCTTCAATTTCTCCGTGAGATTAAATTCAGCCAGTATATTTATTTGCACCACAGACATTATACACACTGCTTTTTCCCACTTAGATTTTCATCTTCTATTTTATCTATGCAGAAAATCAGGGAGATAAAGTGGCCAAGGAAAGGAACAGGTGAGGGAGAGGAATTTGGAAGACCCTCACAGAAAAGCTTTTCAAGTCCCTCTCTTTACAGATAAATAAACCAAGCCTGAGGATGTAAGTGACACGGGATTTGAGCCCAAGTCCCTGGCTCGTTGTGCGTGCTGATCTTGGGGTTGGAGTCCAAATCCTGCACAGTCTTAAAAATACAGCCTCACATCTTTCCCAGTCCTGGAGGCAGAGGGAGGACAAGGAAGCCTGACGTTCTCTTCTCCCATAGCAGGGGGTCAAGCTCTTAGTTATCTGTCAGGCATCCTTGGAAGTCAGGACAAATAGTCTTAGTTAACTGCAGGGACAGAGCCCATGCCACTTTTGATGGAGAGGAAGGGAGGAAGGGGCATCCCTGCCGGAATCAGACTGGAGCAGAAGTGTGCCTCCAGTGGCCTAGTCCGCATCCTGCCCCGGGACAAAGGAAAACCAGACCAGAGGCCCGGGTTTCGACAATCTAAACCTGCACCAGAGAGTGTCTACTGTGTGTTTCTAATGCAGGAAACCACAGGAAGGAGAAAACTAATCTACAGTCACATGACCGGGGTCAGTGGCTGTGAGGGCATGGACGCAAACAGGAAGAAGTGACTTGGGGTGTGCTGAAAATGTCTGACTTTGGTCGTGGTTAGTTAGGTAGTACACACATCTGTTAAACTGGATGGACCAAACCCTATACTTAAAATAACCGCCGCTGGATGAAGTGGCTCCTCATCCCCATAATCCCAAGCAACTGGAATGTGGAGGCAGGAGGATCAGTTTATCTGAGTTGACATAAAGAATTTGCGATTAGCTTGGGCTACAGGCGACACTAACTCCAACAGCAAATGAGTGTTTACTATTTTGTGTAAATTAACCCAAATATAATTGTGTTTATTAAGGCTATGAGGAGCATTCATTAAAGAGACCCTCCCAGGTGATTGCACAGCCACTGAACAGCATGACAGGAAGTGCATCATGTGACCCCAGAGAGCCCAGAACACAGGTCTGAAAAGCAGACATCCCTGTCCCTGGTTTCCTTTGGGATCCCTGAAGACTCACTCGGCTTTTCTGAGCCTCATCTAACGAACCTTATGAAATAAGACATTGGGATCTCTGTGTAAGCATCTAACACAGATTTTGACCTAAATTTTATCACTAAATACCACACTAGTGCTGGCTTGCTGGCCATTATGAGTGTGTCTGCCATTTTGAAGCTAAGGTTGCTATGGTGGGAACTGAATCATTAGGATCAAAATTAAAAGGCCATTCAGGGAGTTTCCCTCCTCATCCCATGGTCTGTTAAGCATGCTTGCATTACTGCATTTAATTCAGTAACTGCAGGGGATGGGTTTTATTTCTGTTTTTATGTTAGTATATTTATTATCATTATTTATGTTTCTTTCAAAAACATGTAGTAGCAGCATGGGCCTGAAATTCTTTGTGTAGCCTAATCTGGCCTCAAACTCATGGCAATTCTCCTGCCTCAGCAGATTAACTTCAGCGCCACGGCATGTCAGCTTCATTTTCATCTTAAAGAGACATTTAGACAGAAGATGAGTTGTCCCAGGCCACTCACCTGAAAAGAAGTATAACTAGAGTTTAAACTGGGCTGTCAAGCGGAAGTCGGTCTAAACCCAACCACACTACTGCAGGGACTCGTTTGTAATCTACCAAGATATCACCCCAAAATAAAAGTGGAACAATAACCGGAGCAGTTTCAAAGCAACTTGCTATTGTCACCATGGTGCCCGGGCAGGAGTGAGAAATTGGTCCTTTTCTTCCCCCTGAATTTTCCCTCTTTCATCATCAGCACGAGGACCCTCAGCAAGAACGCTGCGAGTTCAGAGTCTCATCTGCACACAGAAGTACAGAAGCAGCGTCATAGCAAGTTATCAATAATGGACAATTTTATTGTTGCAACATACTGTGTGCTTGTCCTCACATGTCGAGTCCTCCACACAGTTGGCTTCATTTATCATTCAGGCTGCACGTCACGCTACAACCCACGTACACACTCAAATGCGCACTCGTCTGCTCCCTGTACAGGAAGGCATGGAGGCACAGGGAGACCAAGATCCCTTGTCAAAAGTCACAGAATAGAGATAATACATAATTTACGCTTCCTGCCTCTAAGACCTTCTGGCTTCACACTCCTCCCTAGATGGCATTATCAAGCCAACTGTGGGCTCAGGAGCCATAAAAGGCCCAGGATGAGTCTAACAGCTCATTAACTGCATGATGGGAATTTTATTTCAGCTGTTCAGTCTCAAGTCCACATCCGTAAGGAGGATAATCATAAGAACTTTCAAGGATTGTTGTGAGGATTAAATAGGAATATCCACTAAGCATTTGAGGCAGAGCCTGGCCCAGAATAAATCCCCAAGATCTGGAAGCCACGCTTGGTAGGATTGTACCTGCTGTGCATATGGGAAAAAGCTGAGAGTGAGGTTTTTTTTCATTTTTATTGTTTTACAAAAGATTTTTGCCTTCCCTTTGTCACCATACTTACTTTTTCTTTGTGCTCTGTAGTGCTTTGCTCAGCTTGGCTGCCAGTTTCTGAAGTCCTTTGGCGTAGTTGATCTCCAGGTTGGCCCTATGAGCAAAGGACTTGTTATGTAGGATATAATGGTCAGAATTAGCAAGAGCACACATAGACAAAGATACACATGGAGTGGGGGAGGGAGGTATAGATAGATAGTAGATAGATAGATGGTAGATCGATCGATAGATAGATAGATAGATAGATAGTAGAGAGATAGATGATAGGGAGATAGATGATAATATAGATAGACAGATGATAGATAGATAGATAGATAGATAGATAGATAGATAGATAGATAGATAGATAGATATACAAGTATACTCTCTCACACACATATACTCAGACACAGACACATAAATACACACACTCTGACACATTAAAGGTCAGGATGAAAATGCAGTGTCTTCATGAGGAAGAGATATCTATTGATGTAAGGATTCTCTTGTCCTTTGGCAAACCCTTAAGAGGATCCCCAAGGAGAAAGTACTCAACTAAACTCTCTTTCCACCGATGCTATGGGTTGGATTGCGCCTCCCTCAAGGAGTACTGAACCCCAGCATCTTAGTTACTTTTTTATTGTGCGATCTGACCAATGCAATGTCAACAGAGAAGGCTTCATTTTGGCCCACAGTTTGAGCATACAGTCCAAGGTGGTAGGGGCATACTGCAGCTGATCACACCGCGTCTGCAGTCACAAAGCAGATAGAGCCAACCCAGGTACTCAGCTCGTGTTCTCCTGTCTACTTGGTCCAGAACCCTAGCCTGTGAGATTGTGCAACATGCGTTGGTCTCCTCACCCCAGTTAAGCCCCTCTGACAACGCCGTCATAGACATGTCCAGAGGTACATCTTCTGTGTGATTTTAGGTCCTGCCAGGTTGGCAATATTGACCACCACACACAGGCTATGTGAATGTGTCTTCTTTGGAACTAGGTTCTGTGAAGGAGATCAAGTTTAGACGAGGCCCAAACAGAATTTGATGTGTCCTTATAAACAGGGTGGGGAGGGAGGGGGCACTGGACACAGAGATGGGTGTGTGCGTGGGAAAAGACCCTATGAACAGGAAAGCGGGAACCAGAGGAAGATCTACAAGCTAAGGCATTATCAGCAAATCTCCAGAAGCTGGGAGGGGACGTGAGACAGCATGAAGTGTCTTCGAGAGGAAGAGGTATCTAGCAGGAACCAAACCAATCAAACCAATGAAGCCTTAATCTCATCAGAGCTCCAGTCTCCAGAGCTATTACACAGGGAGTCTCGTCCTTCACGCCCCCCAGTCTCTGCCACTTCATTAGAATAAGCCTAGACGCCTGGTACAGCTACTAAGGTGCATAGTCATCACTAAACCCATCAGCTCGAAGTCCTAAGTAGAAGCTGGAAATAAAATGATACGTATGATTGAGATAGCTGCATGGTACCTTCAGAGGGCGCCTGCCGCCTTTACCTCCCAAGGAACTGATTAGAGGCAGGTGCCCGGCTCAAGCGGCATTATGGTAGAAACCTGAGGGGCTCCTCCGTTACTTTCTATGCAGGGCAAGATAGCAGGAAATCATTGGTTCTTGGAGAGATCAAATTATCTCTTCTTAAAATTATTTTACCACTTCCTCGTTATAGGTCCATCTGTAGCTACAATGAGGTTATGTTCCTTGTTCACCTCACCTCCCCCCACACCCTCTTTTCCTTCCCCCCCCTCATCTGCTCTTCCTTTCTAAAAGATGACTTCTATCCACTATAAGTTTTAAAAAAAATATATCTATTTGTTTGTACATGAGTGTGAGCACACCACAGTATACACTCAGAGCTCAGAGGACCACTCAAAGGAGTCAGTTCTCTTCCTCCACTGTGTAGAGCCTGGGAATCAGAGTCCTTTGATGGTGATGAGTGCCTGAGCCACCTGAGCCACCCCTACAGAGCATTACCTCTGTGATGAATGCATAGTTTTTGACTCACAGTACTAGACACAAAACAAATAGTAAATATTAGTTATTCGAGGATGATGGTGGTGGTGGTGATGATGATGATGATGATGATGATGGATTGTTAGGTATCCAGAGGGCGATAGCCCAGGGTGAAGAGTGTGGTCCTCTGTGCCATTGTCTCCCCATAAGGACTTCTAAGCCAAGACGGGGGATACTGACAGGGACAGCTTCTCCTTCACAATTCAATTTTACTTCTAGAATGTTCTCACAGGCTCTACGAAGGGGCTCAGAGGCCAAGTGAGAGAGGCAACTACCCCAAGGAAATACTCCTTTCCTTAGCATTAGTAACATCATTAGATTCATAGGGAAAGAAGGTGGGGTTTTGGTGTCAGGAGGAGGCTCTTTGCTTGATTGGCAGTTTCTAAGTCTGTCAGTCTCTGCTCCTGAACACCCATCTCTAAGCATTCTCTTTCTTCTTTCCCCACCCCCTCTCCACAATCTCGGTTGACCTTGAATTTGATGTGTAGCTCGGGGTGACCTTGAATTCCTAATTTTCTTGCCTCAACCGCCTGGGTGCTGGGATTATAGGCACGTACCACATTAGCTAACTCTCCCAGGCTTTCTATCAAGAAGGTAGAGACCCACCTGAGGAGGTTCATTAGTCAAGCCGGGATTTCTTGCATTAGTATCAGTGTCAGGGCAAATCTGTGAGTCTCCAAATTAAAAAGCCGTCTCCCACACATGACAATTATGTATCAAATGCCCTCCGTACACCGAAGGGTGTCTACTTTGTGACTCCGCAGACACTTGACGTGTGCTCTGTTTATTCACAAAACAGCAACATCCACCCTTTATCGGGGCCGTTATACTATGCAAGACACTATTGTAAGCATTGTAGCTCTTTCCTCCAAAAAATTATTGGCTTTATTTAGCATGGGGAGGGGACACCACAGCACAGATTTGGAGGCCAGTGGACAGCTTGATGGATTTGGTTCTGTGATTTCACTGTGTGGGTCTGAGAATCAAACTCAGGTTGTTAGACTTGGCAGCCTGCCCTTTACTCGCTGAGTCGTCTCTCTGGCTCATTTTTATTTGTGTTGAACCTACAATGACTTGTGTGATGTGGACACAATCTTTCTGACCATTTCCAGGAGGGAGCACCAGGCCTGGAGTTCGATTGCTTTCTCTGCCGAGGACACGTGAGAGGGACGTGATACAGCTAGCTTCCAAATCCGAGCTACTTGACCATGCCCCTCCCCTGACTTAGATGTGGAGAATGGCTGTGGCTATTGCCAGGGGAGTCAGACAAAAGCGCATTTTAAAACTTCTAGTGCCACTCCAGTGTTAATTACGCCGTTGTGACTCACTGAAGCTCCCACGGTGTGGCCACTAGAAAGGCCACTGCCAGCTATCCCAGGGCACATGTTAAGACTCTCTGCTCCCGGGTCCTTTTCCGAGGCACTCGTGTATTGTAAATTGGTTGGGGAGTGGGGAGTGGGGAGAATGATGGTCTGGCTAAGAGGCAATGGAGGAGGACTCCGGTCTCAAATACCATCAGGTTACTTGTTGAGACCAGGCTGAGTCGGACCCAGTGTCTCTGACCAGTCAAATCGTGTTCTTTATCTCTCTGCTTGCAACTTATTAATGAGTCCTGAGGACTTTAGAATCAGCCAAACAGAGCAGGCTGTATCCATCCACTTTTGCCTCCTGATTTCTAGAGCCTACCTGCGGCAACCCAGAAGGAACTGCAATGGCAAACAGGGAGGAGGGGAAGGAGGACGTGGGATGGGATATTGTCCTTCAGGCCCTCAGTGGCTTTTACCTTAACAGATGTCCATGGCTAAATTCCTAGCCAATGACCAAATTCTTATCCAATGGCTGGATTTGTCATTCTCATGGGAAGTCATGTTCTAAGAGACAAATATAATGATGTCTGTCATTTTTGTAAGTCTGAATGATTGTGTGTGTGTGAATGGAAGCACAGACTACACATGTGGTGTTCTGTGATGTATGTGTAGTGGCACGCATTGTGTGTGTGTATGTGTGTGTGTGTGTGTGTGGTGTGCTGTGTGTATATGCAGGCATCCTAAAAGGATACCCTTCAAGTTTTTCAGGCTACCTACCAAATAGACTGGACGTTGGCATTTTATTGATGCAGCACAGAGACTGGTTTCATATTCTCTCTCTCTTTCTCCTTCCCCCCTCTTTTATCCCCCAGGACAGGGCTTCTCTGAGCATCTTCTCTGTAGACCAGACCGGCCTCGAACTCAGAGATCTGCCTACCATTGCCTCCCAAGTGCTGGGTGGGCACAACCACAGCCTGGCACCATCACCCACTCTTTTGAAGGGAGCTGCTTCACGTTCCCCAGTCACAAAGCAATACATGTGCAAAAGGAATCCAGAAGGGCAGAGCTAATCTCAAATCAGGTCTTGGAATTTTCTTTCTCTTGGGTAAAACAGCCCAAGGAAGAAGACAGGAAGCACAGCGAACTCTATATTCTCACCCTCTCCCATCGTTTCCTTCCACTCTACAGACATGATTTCTAACATGAATGAAGAGGCTTGTCTAGGCCACGGCTTCTTCATGTGTGAAATTGATAGTGTGCACGTATATCCCGTCTGCTGGGGATATATTTTAGCTCAAAATATTCCAGTGAATGTTAACGATTCTGAGCCAGGGAAAGGACACTTTGACTTTCAACCCATTTACGTTTTAGTTTCCTCTCAGCCTGCAAGGCAAGTCGATATATTTTCATTACTAGTCATGAGAACCAACCAATAAGTCAAAAACCAGTGTTTGACCTAGATCTTAAAATAAACCACGCCTTTGGCACGGCGAAGGCTGTAAAATCCGTGCTCTCAGATCTGGTATTTTCAATGCAGCACAGGTTAAGCTGTGAGAATAGGTGGCTGTGTTCAGTTCAGAGGATCCCGCTGTAATAAAACTTATGCAAAATCATTGTTTAAAGCCCTGTAGTTTCCTCTGTGTCTATAAAGAGTTCGTTGGAGCTGAATGAAGGTCTTCTCATGCTGAGGGAAGCAGACGACTGTGCTCTCCTCTGTAGGAATTAAGGATTTTAGTAATCTTAATAGATTGTTCCCACATTGTCTTCTACCTCACAGTTTGAGCCAGAACCGACTTATAGTTGGGGCTGGGTAAATGGATGTTTTCCCTTCAAGTCTTATCATTTTTTCCCTTAAAAGGCAGCTACAGCTCTTCTTACAAATAAATTGTACGTAAAAGTTACCAGAAGCTGGTCGTCTGGTGCATGCCCATAATCCCAGCACTGTATGGGCTGGGAGAAGAGAACCAAGCGTTAAGTCCAACCTAGTCTACTGATGTGGGAGTGATTTCTTATTAATAAAGAAACTGCCTAGACCCATTTGATAGGCCAACCCTTAGGTAGGTGGAGTAAACAGAATGGAATGCTGGGAGAAAGAAGCTGAGTCAAGGAGTCGCCATGGTTCTCCCACTCCAGACAGACGCAGGTTAAGATCATTCCTGGTAAACCAGCTTGTGGGCTACACAGATTAATAGAAATGGGTTAGATCAATATGTAAAAGCTAGCCAATAAGAAACTGAAACTAATGGGTCAGGCAGTGTTTAAAAGAATACAGTTTCCGTGTAATTATTTCGGTTAAAGCTAGCCGTTCGGGGACTCAGCCTGCCGCTCCTACTACTATAGTCTACAAAGTGAGTTAGAGTTCAGCCTGGACTTTATAGAGAGCAAGATTCAAGTGCAAATAAACTCCACCCACTTCCTAAAGGTGACCAGAGATCTTGGGTGACTGTCCTGCAACTGTGTAGTTCCCCTATGTCACAAGAGCATCTGACTGGGAGTAGCGTGGATGGAGACAGAAATACAATCCACTTGCATCCCTCTTATTAAGATGCTCAAAGCTGCATCTTCTCAGAGGAACTGCTGTTCAAATCCACGCAGAAATCTCTCAGCTTATTGGCTGCGGCCAAGTCCTTATCTTTAATGCATCTGTTATACGGAGAACTTGGAACAGAGAGTCCAGGATGTGGGGGATAAATGTATTTACTGGGCCATAACTGATTAGAAAAAAAATGTAGAAACGTATCAGGCAAATTGTGGGTGGGAGATGGGGAGAATAGAGACCTTTTACAACATTAGAAAGCAATTGCCTGGCCCTGTCTCCTGGGTCATATGAGTTTGATTGTATTTGATTAGTTAGGAGACGGGCAGCCCGTTGTCTTGCTAGGCAGTAAATTTTATACCCTCATTTGCCCCACCCGAGACTGCCCACTTAGAGTGAGGCACCAAGGTTTAATAATTAGACTCTAGTTAAACATGACATCATAAGTTACTGGGTCAGGCTCCATGCACTAGGGGTTTGATTGACCTAGTCTTGTCCTAGGTTACTATCCTGAAGCCCTGTAATTTCCACTGCGCACAAGGGCAGTTGGCTGAGGAGGGGGTTCAAGTATGTTGAAAAAAAAGGGATAGGGATTGTTTTTATATTTTGGGTCTTTGTTATCTCCAAGGTATTTTCTATTGTGACCTTGAACATTTCTTTCTTCCTTTCTTCCTTCCTTCCTTCCTTCCTTCCTTCCTTCCTTCCTTCCTTCCTTCCTTCCTTCCTTCCTTCTTTCCTCCTTCCTTCCTTCCTTCCTTCCTTCCTTCCTTCCTTCCTTTCTTTCTTTCTTTCTTTCTTTCTTTCTTTCTTTCTTTCTTTCTTTCTTTTGACAGGGTTTCCCCATGTAGTTTTGGAGCCTGTCCTGGAACTCACTCTGTAGACCAGGCTGGTCTCAAACTCACAGAGACCTACCCACCGCTGCAGCTCTTATTACCTTTGTCTTATGAGGCTTTCCCACCTGTGTCTAATGCAAATGCAATGTATCATTGATTTGTATGACATACACCTGCACATTTAAGAGGAAACCGCCCTGGCCTTGTAGCTGAGGGAAGACACTTAAGGAAAGATAATTGTACCCCTCTGTTTGGTTATCAAACGGTTGAAACAATGCACCTCGAGAAACTGAAATTTCCCAAAGTCTTAGACTGGAAACGAAAAGGCTATGACCCTGGTACCCACCAGAAGGGGTGCTTGTCCCCTTGAAATAGAGTTTTAGTTCAGACAATTCAGTTTGTTAGACCACAGTGCAGAACTAGAGCTGAGGCAGTGATGGGCCAGTGGTGGTCATGACCACGCCTTGACAAGAATGCTTAGTTCTGTGTACCTCTAGCCAGAAGTAGAAACTTCCAGCTCCACCTCGCGTCAGTCACCCTGGAGATGACCTTCTGGGTCACTGGATGTCCTTATTTGTATTCGCTCTCCTCAAAGTAGCCAGGATGAATAAATATCCTTTTTTTTGCTTTGCACTGTTGCTTCTTTCTCCACCCCCACATGTGTGTGATGTGTGTGTGTTTACTCAAGTTGCCACCGTGTGTGTGTGTGTGTGTGTGTGTGTGTGTGTGTGTGTGTGTGCAGGTCAGAGGACAGCTTTCAGAAATCAATTCTCTCCTTCTGACTGTATGCTGGAGACAAGGTTCAGCTAGTTAGGTTCAGTGGTGAGCATTTTACCTGCTCAGCCACCTGACCAGCTCCGGTTTTGTTTTTGTTTGTTTGTTTTTGTTATTTTTGCTTTGTTTTGTTTTGCTCGAGCTACAACCTCACGCCTGGGTAGACCTTGACCTTTCAATCCTCCTGCCTCAGTCTCCCAAGTGCTAGGATTATAGGCAAGCACCTCTGCCTTAAACAAGAGCCAGCCTTTAGTGGTTTATAGGATTAGGGAAGTCACAGAACGAGGAAAGTGAAACTGAACTAGGCCAGGTGCACAGCAATCACTGGTCCTTGTGGACTAGTTTTGTGCAGTTGGTTCAAGAACAGGGGGAAGAGGTAGCGACTTCCGAATCACTTCACTTGGCCCCATCCAGGGCTATGATACAACATCTATCTTTGCTAACTGACTCATAAGAATGTGGAGTACAAGTACACCATGAGGAAACATCCATACATTAATAAAGTATTAATAAAATATAGAAATGGTTCTCTGGATATGTATCCCTCAGGCTGGCTGCATAACTGGACAGTTAAGCCGACCCAGGGATCTGGCATTTTAAGTAGGAGGGGTCACTTCAAATGAACAATTATCAGGAGCCAGTCAATATCAAGTACCCCAGCAGTGGCATCTTGGTTGAGGGAAATAATTTGGCTGTTCCAGGTTAGTTTTACAAAATGTCTGTCATGTGGCCTTTCAGCATTATTTGAGGTCTTATTAAAGTGTTTATAGCCATTCTTCGCATTTAATGCTATGCAGCTTTTGACTCAGACATGTGTTGCAGTTTTGGCCTACAGCATCCGATAGATATTCAGATCCTAAACCTGGTCCATCAGGAAGTAAAACCATGAAGAGAGATATCTCTACTGCCCAAGGGTTCCACATTTGCCCCTTGAGGATGTGGAGATGGCGGTTTTCACATACTGAGAGGGCAGGTGGTGGTCTTGGCAAGGAACCCCGAGGGAAACACAGGGAGGAAGCCAGGGCTGTGGCTGTAGCAGAAAGTGAAGAAGTGGGTGACCATCTAGAACGGAAGAGAGTGGTGAGACGGAGCCTTCTCGAGTCCTGTGAGTTCACCCTGGAGCCTCCTGTAGTTGTGGCACATTTCTGCCTCCTGTCTTCATGGCTGTCTATCTGGCACTAATTCTGAACTCTTGGACACAAATAATCAAGACCAGTTGATCACTATCTCAGTCATCTGCATGGCTAATCAGTATATAATTCTTTCTGTTTTTCGGGGAGCAGAGACTTATCTAAGCAAAGAGTTGGATTTATAGAATAGTTAGCTGATCTTATTTAAAAACAATTTCCTTTGAGACTAATAAAAATCATTTCTCACAGAAGAAACATTGTCTTAGATTACCCCACCTCCCATTCTCTCTTGGAAAATCAAAGCAGCTTGACTATTAGAATAGAAATATTTCTCACTTAAACTTTTATTTTCTTTTTTATTCCATTTGACAAACTCACGTTTTTCTTCATAAAAACGTCTTTAGAGATCTCCTGGTCATTCATTGTTCTGATAAAACTAATGTGCTCTTTTGATATTGATTTGCTAATGAGGGATGCTCTTAACTCATGATCTCTTTTCTATATGATGCATATATAAAGTGTGCGTGAGTGCACAGTGCTCCGGGGATTGAACCATGGTCTCACACCTGCTGCGCAAGCACTTGATCCCAGAGCTCCATTGCCAGCGCTACAATATTTTAAAGTTGAAACTGTTTCCCTTTAAAACGCAACAACCTTTACTGGAAAAGTAGCTTTAGAATATTTATTACAGAGATAGCTACTGTAGAGTCAAAGCCTAAATGCCCCTTATAAGCCAACATTTTCCTCTGGTTCTTTCATTTTAAGCTGTGTGCTCCCTGTCCTTTATCGCCTGAGTCAATTTAGCGCCATGGACAGCTTTGTTTACAGTCACACTTGGTGTTAAGAGGAGATACTAATATTAAAAATGGTGACTTCATATCCACCCACCCATCCATCCATCCATCTATCCACCTACCCATCCACCCACACACCCATCCATCCCTCCACCATCCATCCACCCATCCACCCACACACCCTTCCATCCACCCATCCATCCATCCATCCATCCATCCATCCATCCACTCATCCATCCATCCATCCATCCATCCATCCATCCATCCATCCATCCACTCATCCATCCACCCATCCATCCACTCATCCATCCATCCATCCATCCACTCATCCATCCATCCATCCACTCATCCATCCATCCATCCACTCATCCATCCACCCATCCATCCATCCATCCATCCATCCATCCATCCATCCATCCTCTAGGAGCTCTACGAAGCTCTTATCATACAATGGGTGAGACCCAGCCCCTGTCTTTGTAGCATAAGAGAAAACATAAACGAATAATCGAGGCCAGTGTGAAAAGTACAATAATGGGCATACACATCAGATGTCAGAGTGGGCCCCCGGGAGCATGCTAAACTTAGTCTGAGGATTAGAGGCTTGCCTGGGTCTTCCTAGGCAGCGGCCCTCTGTGTGGTTTCCAGATCTTTACGGTGCCAGGTGATAAATGGGCAACGGAGCAGACTCATGATTCAACCCAATTTTTCCAACACCAAATCTAACACTGTGCTCTGGAAAGTGGCGCAGCTTCTAATGGCCCCTCCAGACATGTCGCTAGCTGCAGCCGCAGAGGAAGGATTGCTTGTCACAAATGCGCATTTTGTACCTTTGCTGAAGGACGGATGTGATCTGCTTGCAGAAATTCTCTCCATTTTGAGCCAACTCCTTCAGGCTCTTGTAGACTTTATTGTACTGGAAAAAAAAATGAGAGGAGAATTATGAGCACCTCCATAGATAGCATACCCATAATTCAGAACGCTGCTGTCATGATGACTGCCACTGTAAAGTACTGTGTGGCTGGGGGGCGGGGGAGGGCACACAGTTTGTGATGACTTCTTAACTAAACATTAAGTCTCCTCTGGCTGGCTATGAAAAAAGTCCAGGCAAATTTTTCCCAAACTGAAGCTGGCCTGTTTGTTTCTGTCTATCTCAGTTACTGTTCTATTGCTGTGAAGAAATACTGTGCCCAAAACTACTTAAAGAAGAAATCACTTAATTGGGAACTTGCTTACAGTTTCAGAGGGTGAATCCCTGACCATCATGGTGGGAAGCATGGCAGGAGGCAGGCAGGCATGGCCCTGGAACAGAAGCCTGCTTTGGGATTTTGAAACCTCAAAAACCAAACATTGAAATACAGGAGCCTATGGGGCTATTCTCATTCAGACCACACACTGTCCTATCAGATACAAGCAACCCAACAGAATCTAGTTTTGGAATTTGGTTTTCTGGTGTGGGACGGCTAAAAGCATACTCTACAGTACACCACATCACCACCGTGTTGTTCCCCCGACCTGAGCACACGACAAGCAAACAGTACAAGTTGTCTAAAAGAATCTGAAATTGAAACTGAAAACGCTTAAAGAGCCAAAACTTTTTGAGTTCTGATTTAATGCTATAAACAGAAAATTTCACGTTTGATTTAAATGATGAGTCTCAGTCAAAACACAGGCATGATAAAAATCTTGTGTGAGATCATCTCCAGGCTTTGCGTATAGAGTTATGGGGAATATAAATGAATTTCGTGTTTAATTTTGGGTCCCATTTCTAAGATGTCTTATTATATATTCACAAAACTACAAAATCAGAAGAAGAAGAAGAAGAAGAAGAAGAAGAAGAAGAAGAAGAAGAAGAAGAAGAAGAAGAAGAAGAAGAAGAAGAAGAAGAAGAAGAAGAAGTTCTAACTCAAATGCACTCTTGGCTTTCTGTACATTATGGAGCATTGTATGCTTCACAAAGATCATGGTCATGTAGGAAGTAATGACACATACCTACACACTCATCTAAATTACAAAGACATCAAACTTCTAATCTGCTCTTTCTGAGCAACTGTTTTCTCATTTTCATAATTTCTTTGGTTATTCTTGGACATTTATTCTTCCATATGAATATTTATCTAATTATGAGGTTTTGGAGGTTTTTTTTTACACCCCTGTCAGAATCCTAATCAAAACTGTATTATATGTGTGTTTATATGAATTAGAAGAAATTAACTTTTTAAAATAGTATCTAGATTTCCCATTCAAGAACACAGTGAAAGTCTTTTTATCTGTTTAAATCTTAGTTCATGCCGATAAAACTTAATAAACCTGCAGCTCTTTTATTTGATTTATTTAGACATAGCTCCTGGGATTACGCTGTATATTCTTATCATTTCTCCTGTCTGCTTATAGCAAAGCAGAAACAAAGGCCCCACAAGGAACCCAGGGACCTCGGGCAAGCTAGATTTGGCTGCTTCCTTGCAGAGTGGGGTTTACTGCTCTTAGGCAAAGATAATCTAGGGTGGAACCAACAATACTGACTCCCCCCAAGAAGTCAATGAAATGTATCTTAATGATAGTCTGCTATTCTCATAGCCAGGTGTGCTGCCCAATAGTCATCAGCTGCCCCCAGCAGCTGGAGAGAGCAGATGCAGAGACCCACAGCCAAACACTCGGTGGAGCCTGGGATACTCAGAAGACACCGAAGAGGGAGAGGAAGGATTATAGGAGCAAGAGTTGGGAAAGTAAACCAAGAGAACATGGCCCATGAAATCATCTAAGCAGGGCTCACAGGGGCTCGCAGAGACTGAAGCAGCCATCTCGGGGTCTAATGGGTCTGTGCTAGGTCCTCTGCATACACGCTGTGTTTGTTTAGTTTGGGGTTTTTGCGGGACTCCTAACATTGGGAGTGGGGGTGTCTCTGGCAGCCTTGCCTGCTCATGGAACCCTTTGGCCTCGTCCAGCCTTGAACTGAGGGTTTGTGCCTAGTGTTACTGCATCTTGTTATGCCATGTTCAGTTAATAAAATTAGGAGACCTGCTCTTTTCTGAAGGGAGATGGGGAGGCAGCAGATCTGGGGGGGGGAGGTGAGGGGGTCACTGGGAGGAGAGGAGGGAGGGGAGGTTGCAGTGGGAATGTATTGTATAAGGGAATAAAGACAAAGAAAGGAATGGACACATCAGATTCCATCACCTGAGGACAGCCTTCCCAGGCAGCCTTGCGGTGAGAATAGGAGACTGTGGAAGCACGGGAAGAATGGCTTCCCCATGGTTACTCTGAATAAGAAAATCACAGAACAAGTTTCTATACCTTGGACTCTTGGGGGTCACTGCAGTTTTTGATGTCTTAGGCCTTCAAAACCCTGTATGACATCTTTTACATTGTCTTCTTGGGAAAAGCTTTGGGAGGCCAGGACATTCTTAGGGGTTAATACCTCATTGTCCTCAGGTCCAGCAATGGAGCTGTGTGGCAAAGCAGATTATCTGTCATCTTTGTCCCTTACAAGTTTCATCTCAACTTAGTTTTTTCCCCCTTAGATTTATTTAGTGTGTTGTTTTAAATGTACGAATGTTTGGCCTTCAAACACGCACTATGTGCACACCTGGACTATGGAGGTCAGAATAGGGCATCGGAGCCTGGGGAACAGGAGTTCCAGAAGTTGTGTGTAGTGATATTTTATTTGTATCTTAATAAACATGCTTGCCTGAAGATCATAACACAAAGCTAAGCCACTAGAGGCCAGGCAGCGGTGGCACACACCTCTAATCCCAGGACTCGGGAGACAGAAGCAGAAGGATCTCTGTGAGTTCACGGCTACCCTAGGCTACATAAAGTCGATCCAGAAACAGATCCAGGTGGTGGTGGCTCACACCTTTAATCCCGGTGTTTGGAGTCACACGCCTTTAATCCCAGCACTAGGGAGGTGGATACAGAAGCAGTGTGGCTGGGAGGAGGGAGGAATATCAAGGGGAGGGGACAAGCACTGGAGTGTGGAGCCTGAGGTTTGCCTGAGACACAGTACAGTCTAGGCAGTCTGAGGGTTTCCCCTTCAGTCTGAGCACTGGTGGAGGTAACAGGTCTCTCTAGTGGCTTATTGTTCTGCTCCGATTCTCAGCTTTAATCCCTATATCAGTCTCCGGGTTTTTATTGTTCATGCTACAGTTGTGAGCCGCCATGAAGGTGATGGGGATTGAACCCAGGTCCTCTGGAAGAGCAGCTGGTGCCTTTACCTCTGAGCCATCTCTCTAGTCCCCAACTGAACTCGTAAGGAAGGAGGTTTCTCAAGTAAAGCACAGCTACGGCTTTTGTTGGCCCTTGAGTTATCGGCTGCAGGACTTCGGAGATGGTTAATTTACCATGTTTTTTCATAGAAAGTATTTGTATTGGAACAAGTGGTAAATGGACAACGTTCTTCCAGACAGAGAACTGGCCAGTGGTTCTGCTGCCTCAGCCACTCTGGTCAGATCATGGGTTGGAGGGATCCACGCCTCAAGCAAACCATTTCCTGAGTTCCATTGTGTCCAGGCAATATATCATATTGTCCTTAATTTAATGATCAGATAAAGAAGGATATTCTGTTTATAACAACATGGTGTAGAATCTTTATCTTTGACCTTATGTCCAATGTGCCGGAAACTCCGCAACATCCCTGATCCAGACTAAGATAAAGGAGACGTCTATAAATAAAAGAGATGCTAAGACTATTTCTATCTACTCAGCTTAATTTTTTATTTAGAGCCAATGGTCTTGGACCTTTCATTGTGTACCATTTATTCAAACTTGAACACAAACACAAGCAAAATTTAAAGCAGACTTCCCTAAAAGTTAAAGAAGATCCTATGATTATCTACTCGTGTGTGTGTGTGTGTGTGTGTGATCAGAAAACCTCACTGTTTCTGCTCAGAGGCAGTGAAATCTCATCACCTTGACTTTGGCTCCTCTGCGTCTGTCCTACTTCCCCTTCCCGCCCACTCCCACTCATCAGAGGGGACTTTGAAGAGGTCCCATGGGACACGCTATGAGAAGCACAGAAGCCCCACATCTTACTTAGAGTTAAGACTCAAAGAGCTAAAGATGACCTCATTAGACTATGGGCAGACTTGGGATTAGAAATGTCAGGTAATTAAATCAGCTAGACGATCCATTGGAACCAAATGTCTGCAAAGAGCTAATCAATATACTCAGACTAAACTTACACAGAGAGCTGACATGCCGGTTCGAGAGGCATCGATGGTTTTTTAATATTATCAAAAGATGCAAAAAAGGATTCGTTCTGGTGAAAGACATGTAGAAAGTATTTGAACTGTCTTTTCCTACCCATTGAGCTTTCATGGATCCCAGCCCCACAACATCTGCATCCCAGGGAAGAACTCAATGCTGAGTTTATATCGCAACATGAATTTATTTGTACAGGCTCTCTCTCCCCTGGACCATTAATTCACAAGATAACATATTATGTTTTTTAAATTCCCTTTATAAGTAATTGGTCTGTTTGTGGCCAGGATATTTAAGGACATTTCTGAGACTTAAAAAAAAAATCTTTTCACTTTTGCACACAAAGGCATGTCCTATCCAGCACTAGGACAATGTCTCTGATGGACACTTGAAAGCAGATTCTGTTGTTTAAATGCTGCTATTACAAAGCAAACAAGCAAATAGCCCACCAAACAGCAAAGCAAAGCATAGTCGTCTAGGCCAGCAGCGTGTGGCATGACTAGGCCGTTGAACTGTAAACATTATAAAACGCTGCTGTTGAACTTGGCCCAGTTGCTCGTTCTGACTTTACACAGTTCGAATGCTTCAAAAGACTAAATTTAATTGTTCTAGGAAAAACTGTTATTACCCTGGATGCTCATACGGGCTTTTTTAAAGGCACATGATGGTGTGATGGTTAGGAGTTAAAGAAGCCGTGAGGCCTGACTTGAATTTAGCTGCATAAGTTTCTTGGTGCTCTTTCTATGCCAGGCTGGTGCAACTGATTTCATGTGGGTCCTCACTCACTGGTGGTGATTGTTTCAAAACACTGCCCCTCAAATTAAGGCGTTACCTGTATTTATTAAAGATCTGTTTGGTATTTGAAGTGTTGTGGTAGGATTTCTTAAATCATAAGAAACAGTACTAAGGAAACAGTACAGTCTACCATCTCCTCGTCTTTTACAGCGCTAAGACAAAGGCCTAGGAGATGTAGGATGCATGAAGGCACTATGGACTATACATTATCCACGCCGGACTCCACCGGCCCTTTCCTGTCTCTCAGAGGGGGAGAGGTTCCCAGGAGCCATGGACCTCAGTGCCCTTGGAGTCCGTGCCAGCCACAGCTGGTGAGACAGGCTGAGCCAGCAAGCTAAGACACTCAGGATGCCATGTGAACCAGGTTACCAGGATGAGGAGCAGCCTGGTCTTATTTTGGCAGCTGACTGCACAGGCAAATGGGCTGATGTAGGAGCCAGAGGTGTGCTCTAACAGGCTCCTACCTGGCTTCTTTATGAGTACCTAAAATGCAAACATTTGGTGACGGCTCGAAACCTTTGCTCTATTTGGTCCCTACAGTTTTCTTAAGAGGAAGGGAGAAAGTGGTCATTTTTTTCTTTCCTTTATTTTTTTGTTTTATTTTTTACATGATTGAATCATTTCCTCTGGGAAGAACTTGATGCTATCAACTTCCTTGCTCATGGGGTTGAGGAAGATTTCTCGTGGCATAGTCTTAGGTCTCAGTGAGACACTCGCAGGCATCAGGCTTGGAGCCAAGTCTTTTCCTTTCCAAAATCAGAACTTAAAAAAAAACTTAAGAAATAAGCTCTAACACCCTCAGGATTATTTAAAAGCTGCTCTCTAGCTTCCTTTAGTGACAATCACTTGACAGCAGACTTGACCTGACTGCTGGAGGTTGAGGGGCCCCACGTAGCGGTTCTTTCTCTCACAGAAGCATGGCCCGAATGAGAGTTTCAAGGGTTTTTTTTGTGTGTACCAAACCTGCTTTCAAAGTTCAGTAAAAATATCTCACTTAGAATATTATTTTCAAATGCAAAAGGAAAACACCACAGGATTCCAAAGAAACGGAACTACATTGATATATATGTATATTTATAAAAATATTTTTAAGCTTATGATATTAGGTGGATGTTTATATGCACATACTAAATAGCAAGTGTTAAGAATTACCAAAGTATGTAAATAAGGCTGAGAATAAGCAATACTCTGACATCTATAATAACACTGTTATATAAAAAAATCTGTGCTTTTAATTGTTTATACAGGCCTAGATACTGTTAGTAGTATTGGATACTCAAAGTTGAAGAAAATTCTACATTTTAGTTAGAATCGTATAAATATACATCTTTGCCCCATTTATTTGTTTATTTGATTTTGCTCTTGACCCACTGAGATTGATACTCAAATCCATTGGTGTGGACCAAGTTAAGAATTACAACTTAAAACCAGGAGGTAGTGGTGCACACTTTTAATCCCAGCACTCGGGGGGTCAGAGGCAGGCAGATGCCTGTGAGTTCAAGACCAGCCTGGTCTACAGAGCAAGTTCTAGGACAGGTTCCGAAGCTACAGAGAAACCCTGTCTCGAAAAACCAAAGGGGGATAAAGAGGCTTAATTGTGCTTTGTGCAAAGCTAGGGCCTTTTGGGATGGATATTTTGGTAGGTAGTGTGAGCTTTGGAGTTTCTATAAAAGGTGTTCTTTCCTAAAACATTCCTCTGAAATCCATGTCCTCATTTTAGCATGTTCCCCACTGTAGAGCATTGTTCCCCCAAGTACAAGCCGAGCTTGTACCAGGAAGTCAACTTGAACATTTGATAAAGATGGAACAATTGCAAATAAATAAATAAATACTCTGTGACTTTAGAGAGTTTAGAAGTTCAGGCTGAAGGGATATCCGCCTCCTCTTGATTCCCGGATACCTTTGGTGGCAATGGGCCCATAGACATCGCCTTCAGTCATGGGCAAGCACAAACATCCTCTGGGATGCTCAGAATAGGGTAAGGCATCACCTAGCACCCCAGGAAGTAGAGCTTTGAACTGCCACAGAAGTGAGGGATAGGCTACCTTGGGGGCTACTTAAAAGAAAACATTTGCCCCTAGTGCTGACTTGAAGATAAGTTTTGCTACCTATAAAAAAAAAGGTGGTAGACATTCAATCTTTCTTTCTTTCTTTCTTTCTTTCTTTCTTTCTTTCTTTCTTTCTTTCTTTCTTTCTTCCTTCCTTCCTTCCTTCCTTCCTTCCTTCCTTCCTTCCTTTCTTTCTTTCCTCTTTTAAAAACTAAGTGCTCTTTCCTTCCTCTCTCTCCCTTTAAACTATTATATTATCTTTGCATTGACTTTCTTTCTAAATAATGGGTACCAGATTTTTGCATCAATGTATCCCATCCCTGTCCCACCTTACCACCCTGTACCAGGGAAAAACATCACTAGACATCCATAGTGAGACAGGAGAAGTTTTAAAAATGTCATAGGGAGCAAATTCAGAGAAAGAATGGATTTCTCTTGAAGATTATCTTTAACCACCAATACAGAGGAGACTGAGGATGGGGTGCAGTGGGGGGCGGGTCACTCAGTATCATCACGCAAGCACAACATTGGAAGGTTTCGTCATTAAGCATATCTTCTCGTGCTCACTGGGGCTGGTGCTACAATCTACTAGACAGTTAGGCGGTTGCCTCACCAGTCACGTGATTCTTGAACTCAATTAGCATAGTAGCAGCTACAGTTCTCTCTTTCCCAAGCCTGTGCTCTCCTCACCCTTTGGTTGACACCCTTTGGTTAAACAAAAGGAAAGCAGGAGGCAGCAACCCTCTGCTGGTCTTAAGTCTTCTTTACAGACTCCCTCGCTTTACTGGCTTGTTTTTAGTAAAATATTTGAATGATTTTATTGACTTACAATGGCTACAACTCCTGGCTTCTGAATTCACCAAATTCAGCTTCCCAACAATGCTTACTGGGGTAAGACATTTGAAATTTCTCGATTACTTTGGTTTTGAGATAAATATATCTTCCCTTTATTCCTATTGCATTCTGTCTCCTAGGTCAAATCTTTGCCACTACTGCTGATGACCTTGTTGTGTCTTTGGACTTTTGATCAATTTTATATTTGGGAGGAAGCTCTCAGGACTGGAGCAAGCACACTGGTGAACTGTCCACCAGGCTGACAGAAAGGGTGTCTGTTCTGTGTCCTGTAGAGCTTAAGATAGCAACTCTTTAATTGTTGGATTAAAAAGTGGGTTGGGATGAGGGACGGGGAGGCAATTCCTCCTTCCTTGATTTGATCTCTGAGCTAAAATGCACTATAGATAGTCTGTGTGCTCTCATATCTAGCCGACACACGATGTTGGCACTGTTGGTGTGTGCCTTAATGCTACTTCTCAAACAGCCCCGTCTGAATCAGACTCAGATGCGATCCACTCATCCAAACCTTTCCCCATCAATTTGAGAATGAGAGACAGCTAGGACTGCCACTTTTTTTTGAATCTATTTTAAACTTGACTGAAGAAAAACTACAGACTTTTTTGTACCTTAGCCAACATCTAAACATGCCTAGTTTCTGATTGTCTCAAATTTCTCTGCCATTAAACATACACACACACACACACACACACACACACACACACACACACACACACCCCACACTTGTCTACTCACCGAGCAATCCGTCAGTGGGTCCCTCATGTCGAAATGCTCTTTGCTTTGTCTTTTAGCTACGCTACAGCATTCTGGACGCTGCAATCAATCAGATTGGGTGTGTTCTGGACTTCCGGGATTCAAAGGGCTTAGAGTACGTCAGGCCTTGTCAAACACACCAAGGAGGAAGTTCCAGCCCTGGACTTTCATCCAGTTTGTTTCCTGAAAAAGCAAAGCACAGCTTGGGGTCAAAAGAGCCCCTGGGAGATGGTGAGAACCAGTTCAGCAAACACTCACGGGGCAGGACACTGAGGCCCTGAGGTGTAGCCTTGAGAAGAAGCCCAGAAGCTATGTGGTATTCCCCCGTGATCTGGACGTCCAAAATGCTGGTGGGAGCTCACATTTTTCCAGCTTGCTGGTCCAGTCATGGCTTAGAGTTTCTGTGTTTTATGTTGCTCTGACCTTTGGGAACTATACATGCTAGATAGGAGAAAAGTGATTGCCATAGCTGCTTTTCATTCTCCAGATGATGGGAAAAGGATGGGATCCAGATGGAGCTGTATAATGGTTTTCTCAACTTGACAAGATCTAGAATCATCTAAGAGACTAACCTCTGAACCTACCTGTGAAGAAGCTGAGGTGAAAAGACCCACCCTAAATGTGGGCAGCATCCTCCCATGAGTTGGGTCCTACCCTTGAATAAAAACGAATGAGTGGAACACTAGCATGTTAGCTCTCTGCGACCTGACTGCAGATGCAATAGGACCAACCCCCGCCCCCCCTTTCCCTGCTGTGATGGACTGGATGGTACTTCAAACTACAGGGCCTAGATAAACCCTTCCTCCCTGCCTTTGTCACGAATCTTGCTGCAGCATTGAGAACAGTAACTAATACCAGAGGTTAATTCCCAGGAATGACAAATCTGCCCAGAGCCCTGACTTTAATATGTAAATTAATGACCCAGACCCCCCCCCCCGACACACATATGATGTACCAAACCTCTATTTCTCCTGCCCCAAGCCACTCAGAGCTAGTACAAGCCTTATAGAACTGTTAACACTGAAGTGTCCAAAAGAGATTCTTAGGAAGCAAGACATTCAGGAGCCACCTCTCCAGGCCTAATTGAACCCAGATCCCCATTCTCAGCCCAGCAGAATCAAGAGGCTAGGTGTTGGTCCGGACTCCAACTCCCAGCCTGCCAAGCGCTGATCCCTCCCACAGGGTATTTAGGCAGTGCCCAGAGAAGGAATGCTGGGTTTGCCTGTGTGCCTTCCCTCTGCCTTCTCCCTGCCATAGTCCCTGCCACCCTGGCCACCTGGGAGTCCACCATCTATTAAACTCAGGCATTTAATTTGGCTTAATCTGGTCTAATTGGATTCCTTTGCGCCAGCGGAGAGGCTCTATTAGAAAATATTCCTAACATTCGGTTATCAATTTAAGCCTATGATTGGCCTTATCTTTCATTGCTCAAAAGGATGAACAGAGCTAGAAATCTCTTATCAGTGACTTATTTTATCACGGCTTTTCTACACCTTTTCTAATTGGCAGGCCCTAAGGCTTGTGATGGTCATTTGCAAGGCGTGAGCAGCTTCGCTCTGACTTGTGGGCAGGCAAGTATGGAGCGACATTTGACAGTAGTAGTAGCTCTGTCCACAAAGTCCCCTCAAACACTCCTGGCAGCTTGTCTATGTCTGCCCAGCTGCCACCCCTCCATCCATCTGCCTCTTGGGTCCAGGCTCTCTAGAAGGTACCTGTTAACGGTGTAGGAGGAGACAGTAAAAGAGAGTTTACAGGAGCCAAGAAATGAAGTCTGAGTCAGGAGACACCCTTCACATACCGTCGAAATTCTCTCCATCGGTTCAGGCATCATTACTGGGGGTTACGGCCCTGGGAGGCCATCATCATTGGAGGTCACAGCCCTGGGCGGCCATCATCATTGGAGGTCACAGCCCTGGGCGGCCATCAACCCTGGAGGTTACATCAACACTGGAGGTTACAGCCCGGGTAGCCATCAGGAGTCTGGACTTGTACGGAATATCTCAGCATGTGAAGCTGGTCAGCGTTAAGAAGCTCACATTCCCATTCATGTTTTCTTTAGTTTCAGAGTTTTCATAAACTTGATGGGCCAGAGTTTCAGGTTCTGGGGCAGCTTGTTATCACCTCTGTATTCCTATTTCATTTTCCTGACTTTTTTTCACTTTTAATTGAAAATAGATTTTTTATACAGTATATTCTGATTACAATCTCCCCTTCCTCAAGTCCTCTCAGATTCTCTCCACCTCCCCTTTCACCCATATCCACACTCTTTCTTTCTCTCTCTCAGCAGAAAACAAACAGGTATCTAAAAACATAATCACAAAATAAAATAAAATAAACTGGAATAGAATAAAGCATACCAATGTAAGACAAAGAACCAAAGAAAAGCAGTTCTTTTGATAGTTAAGACTTGATTTTATTTATGTTTTTTTTTCTTTATACTCTACATGTCCTTTGGGCATATATTATGGCTTCAGTTCTGTGTTTTTATGGAATTCCTGAGTGTGTGAAGGAGTGGGTTTATGTTTCTTGGCTTTTCCTTCTGTTCCTTTGTTTTGTTCTATTTCATGTGTTAGCTTTTGCTTTATCTTATTATATTTTATTACTACACCTTAGAAGTCTGTTTCTCTTTCTTGCTTCTTTTCTTTTTGCTTTTTTTTTCTTTAAAATTTTTGAGGCAAGTTTTCTCTGTATAGCGCTGACTGTCCTGGAACTTTCTCTATGGACCAGCTAGTTTTAAACCCGGAGATCTGCAGGCCTCTGCCTCTAAGGTGCTGGGATTAACGGCCTGTGTCACCACTGGGCTCCTGTGTATTTTCTAATGAGAGACAGAATGAGAATGGTTTCAGGTAGGAGGGGAGGTGGTGGAGGTGGTGAGGAGTTGGGAGGAGTAGAATGAGGGAAAACCATAATCAGGACACATTATGTAAGAAAAAAATCTATTGATTCATTGACAAATCCTCACATAAGCTGTCAGTTCCCAGGCTCTCCCTGGGCTCACTCACAAGGAGCAGGGCCTTGATGCATCTCTGGTGTAGCAGCTTTCCTGGGGTGCTGGGCTGGCTGTTGCTAGAGGCTGTATCTTATTAACCAGCAGCCCAAGCCTACAGTTCCAGGGTACATCACAGGAGCATAGAGTGTTAGTGGGAGTTCAAGGGCTTCTGAGGCGCAGACTCGCAACTGGCTGCCCAGTCACGTTAGCCATGCCTACCTGAGCAAAGCCACCATGGAGCCCACCCAGATTCAAGGGCGGTGAACTGAAAGTCCCTTGGCAAAAGGACATAGACACAGAGGGCGTTGGGAACTGGAACCACCTTGTCATTCAGTCTATCGCAATGACTGGTCAATATTTGCTCCTCAGTGTCTTGAGAGATAAAGGAAGAAAACACAAGAGGGAATGGCTGTTCTCTATCTTCCGTCCCTTCCTGCACTCAGTGGGGTAGGCTTTTGCCAAGAGCACAGACCTTGCATAGGTAGACAAACACAAGAACTGCAGGGGGCTGCCTGCAGCTTTGGGAGAGGACATTCCTCTCTGACCTCACAGGCTACTGTGGAGAGTCTCGTGGGGGTGGGGGGAGGAGTGTGGGGTGGGAGCGGTGGAGGGCAGTGGTACAGCAGGTTCTCTGGGGTTTCCTATCAGCTAAGCCAGAGACTGGCTGGTCAACCTTGACAAGGAGGCCAGGTCAACCTAAGTAAGTGTGTTCTGGGATTTAGGAGGAAGCCACAGACTCTGCCTCCTAGGGATGACTAGGAGACATTGGGAGTTGGAGCACGAACCCCTGAGTCAGCAAGATGGGCAGAGAGCCATATGGCTTTGGAGTAAATGTGAACATGACTCATTCGTAGCCCCAGCTGATGAGAGCTGTACAGATAGCGAGGCATCTCCACGGAGAAGGCTGATCACAGTCTTTCTGGAGAATCTAATGTCTCGGCATCATTTTGACCTCTCTGCTCACGTTGGATGCTTTTGGCCTGGATTCATTTCCTGGCTTCTTCCCAGTTCAGGTCTTCAGTTTGACTCAAGCTTGGTGCTCCTTCCTTCTTTCTCAGCTGTGCTCAGCAACCTTGTCTACAGAAACCAAACCAAAGGACACATAATGGAAGCTACTGTACAGGACTCTGCTACACCGTGTGTCTCATTCAAGGGGAGTTGGCTACATTTTGTACATTTATTAAGTACTCAGCTGGGGGAAAAAAACAGGAGCCCAAATATAGTGAAGGGTAAAGGCAATTCCCCCTGGGATCTCTGTGAGTTCAAGACCAGCCTGGGCTACAAGAGCTAGTTCCAGGACAGACTTCAAAGCTACAGAAAAACCCTGTCTTGAAAAACAAAAACAAAACAAAACAAAACAAAAAAAAACAAAACAAAAAAAAGCCCTTCCTAGCAAAAGCATGTAATACATTATGAGTGACCCAAACATTATCAATATATCAATAGAGCCCTAGTTGAACACCTTATGGTAAGAGGAATTCATGTTTAGAGGGGTTACCCTGAGTCCCAGGACGCCCATAAAAAGCTGGATTGTCTGTGTGTGCCTGTAACCCCAGTGCAGTGGGATCTGAGGTAGGACAACTCGGGTGGGTGGGGGTTGGGGTCTTATCTGTGGTAGCACAGGGCCAGGCTCAGCGAGAGACTGTGCTAGAGCAGATCACCTGACTTTTCCTCTGGCCTCCTCCAGCACTCACGGGCTCATGCCTCCCGACCTGGACACACCCCCCCCACATGCGCCACACTATGTCCACACATATACACACAGACACGCAAAGAAAAGAATGCCAATTTTAAGATAATTATAACAATTATTGGGAGCAGATATGTATTATTTTGATCCTTAGAGTACATAGGGGAACTGAGGCCTGAAACAGGTAAGTGACTCCCTCAAGGTCACACAGGAAGGGAGGCTGCTTTCTCTGACTCTGGTGCTTCCATGTTTTGGTCACCACGTCACACTGCCACTTACTCTCACAATAGATAACTAAGCGTCCAAAAGATGAGGACATCGTATGACCTTGGAACACAAAAACAAATGGTACAATTCGTGATTTTTATTCATCTGTGTATCACCAGTGTGGGCACTGAGACCTGAACCTGGGTCCGCTGCAAGAGCAGCAAACACTCTTAGCTATGGAGCCAGCTCCTCAGCCCCTTATTTCAGCTTTTCATAAGGGAAGAAACTGTGACCTCGTGGGCCATCGCTTCATGCTTCTAGGATTTTGCAGCTGCTCTTCCTTCTGCCTGGAGACTTCTCTTTATTTACATTGGCCTGGTTGACTTTTACTTATAGAGTCCAGTGTGTGTGTGACTTTTCTCAGACAGCACTTTGAGGTACTGGTATCCAATGCACGTGCCTCCTTTGATTTATTTATCCCATTGCATTGGATTATCGGTTTAATAGTCTCCCTGCCATGCTGCAAATGAGATCTTTATATTCAAGTACCTGGAGCAAGTAAATGCTTAGAAATAATTGCTCATATTTGATTGAATTCAGTGCTGGGAAAGTGACCCCCCATAGCTGGTTCCTCTTCACTGACAAGGCAGGGGATGTCACTTGTGAGTAGGGTTGTATCCTTAGCTATCCGGAAACTGAGGAGTTCAAAACCCTGAAAGGAAAGATAAGTGTGACATTCTAGTCAGGAAGTCTAAAATGAGAAATGGCTAAATGCACTTGGGAGATTCTGACACAGATTAAAATTGGCCTGGACAACTGGACAAGCAGGAAACTGAGAAGCACTCCACTGACTAGAGTCCCCAGGGGCCACTTAGAGAACTTTCTTGGAGAGTTTTGTTTTTCTTTTCTTTCTTTTTTCTTTTTTTGGCTTAAAAAGTTATAAACAAGAAAGGAAAGTACCAAGCATGAAGCAAGGAAAGGGATAATGTTGGGAAGACGTTTGGGAAGACTGGGGGTCTAAGATGAGCTGCATACTGGAAACCTTGCCAAGAACAATTAGAATGTTTACTATATTCATAGCAGGACAATTGTACAGGATGACAGCGAGCCTTCATCCAGGCTGCTGGCCTGTGGTCACTGATGGGTGAGTGAGTGGGCAGGAGCAGCTGGCCACGCTGCCAGGACTCAGTGGTTGGACTGGGCAGGCCAACTGGCTTTCAGTGGAACAACATTCCCCAAAGCGCTTTCCAGGAGAACTTGGGGAAGCATGGTAGCATGCCTTGACATCTTCCCAAGACCACATAACCCTTCTAAATTCTGGACGACACCAGTCCTTGGCCTGGTTGAGTTACCAGAGGAGCAGAACGTTCTCTGCAGCCATTAGGCACGTGTGGGAATCTTGAACAGTGTGTGATGAGCGTGACATCACTACCCTGCATCATCCTTATACTGCAGTGTAGAAGCAATCTTATTCTGATTAAATTACCTTTTATTTTTAGCCTCTGCATGAGGAAGTGATTAGTCTACTTATTTTCCATATCTCTCCAAAAACTGAAAAGCATTTCTGAAGCCTTGCCCGAATGCATACATTTAAAAACAAATATAAATTAAAAACAAAACAGAATGAATATTTGCCCAACACTTACAAGCTTGTGAGAGAAAAACAATAATAATAACAAAAAGGAAAAACCTTTTGTGCAACGAGAAAGCACAAATGAGGACTTTAGGACATAGTAGAAGCCTTGGGTTTGCATTGTAATGGTTGTTGTGAAGCCAGCCTTGTTTATAACACAGAAGGCAACTGAATGTTTCTTTGTTCTGTTTCCACTGTCTGATAGCTAATTTTGGTTTTCAGCTTTATACATCTGGAAGAAGGAAACCTGAATTGAAGAATTGCCTCCATCACATGGCCTCTGGGCATGTCTATGTGACATTGCATTGAACGATATTTGATGGCAGAGGGCTTAGTCCCCTCTGAGTGGTGCCGTTCCTGGTTGGGCAGGTGGTCCTGTGGTGACTAAGGTTTCTGTCCTGCCTGGTCTCTCCTCCCACCAGGTCCCACAGCTGTTTTACCCCAAAGAAAATCACACAGAGGTCTACATAAGTTATAAATTAATTGGCCCATTAGCTCTGGCTTCTTATTAACTCTTATAACTTATATTAGCCCATTATTCTAGTATATGTTAGCCACATGGCTTGGTGCCTTTTTCAGTGGGGTAGGTCACATCTTCCTTCTTCTGTGTCTGGACAGGACTGGGGAGGAATGGGCTTCCTCCTTCCCAGAATTCTCCTGTTCCCATTGTCCTGTCTCTACTTCCTGTCTGGTTGTCCCGCCTATACTTCCTGCCTGGCTACTGGCCAGTCAGCATTTATTTAAAACATAATTGACAGAATATAGACAATTCTCCCACCAGTCCTGGGTTGTCTAAGAAAGATGGCTGTGCACAAGCAGGAGAAACAAACTAGGAAGTAGCATTCCTCTATGGTTACTGCTTCAAGCTCAGTTCCGGCTGCGGCTTCCTTTTATGATGGACTGTAACGTGTAGGATGGTATAACCGTTTCCATCCCCAAACTGCTTTGGATCAGTGTTTTAGTCACACCAACAGGAAGAAAACTAGAACACACCGAAAATTTAAAAATTGTACAAGCTAAGTTTTCTGTTTCTAACCACTTCATAAGAAATCACTTTCTCTTCAACTCTACCTTCTTTCTCCCAGCATTCAGTTTATTTTTCTCCTCTAGCTCTATTCTGCTAAGCCACTGGTCAAAACAGCTTTATTCATTAACCAATAAAAACAATACATATACAGAAGGACCTCTCACAGTCCTTAATTTGCTTCTCAGGGGCATTTTGAAGGTCTATGCCTCAATGGTACGGGTTTGCTCATTCACGCATTCCTGGACCTCAAAGCCCCATTTGTTCGTCTCAGCCCTTATGAAGGAGACAGAGATGCTGGCACTATAACTCTCCATTTCAAAAACACAGTCTAAAGGAGGGGGTATATTAATTTGCGATAGATACTAGGAGAGATCTTTCTGGGAATGTGCTGCAACTTCCAGAGACCGACCCTACACGGTGTGGCTGAGGGAAGGAAGAAGAGAAAGACAGAATCGTGGGAGGAGACAGTGGGCCTGCAGGTGCTTGGAAAGCACACACTAATAGTGTTTGCATAGCAGAACGTGCTTTGTTATCTCTTGAAAACTGCAAATCTATTGAGAATGCCTTGGGTACACAGTTTTCTTTTTCTTTTCTTTTTTTTAAAAATAATTTCTTTATTGACTCTTTGGGAGTTTCACATCATGCACCCCAATTCCGTTCATCTCCTGGTTCCCCCATCCTCCCCTCTTCCCTGCCATAAGGAAACACATCAAAGCAAGCAAACAAACACAGAAACAAAAAACACAACAACAGAAACATCTCTTTGCTTCTTCTTTCCTGCTTCTCTAACACCTCTTCGTTCGTCCTGGTGGCAAAGGAGGCTTCAGTGTGCCATATAGCAAACCTCTTTTCCCCATCAGTTTTACTGGCAAATGTCTATTGCAGGAGTCACTGGTGTGGTTCAAGGCCTCTGGTTTCTGCCAGTCCTTCCACCACAGCCAGGATGCCTACTGGGTCCAAGCTGCTGCCAAGAGCCACCTCTGGGTCCATGGTCCAGCTCCAGCTGGGGTCTGTGTGGATGTCTGTGGCCTGTGTCACCTCTGGAGGCCCAAGGAACTGTGAGAGATGAAATTAGAGGGCCATGCTGAGCTGTTCATGCCTTTGCTGGTCCTGGGAAAGCTGACCTTGCCTCTCCTTGGGCACTACAGCAAAGAGCTGGCCTCTGCACGCTGATGAGATGACCCCCACCTCTCACCACAGACCAGGGGATCCAACCCCGAGGACATGCATGTAGGGGAGCTGACTTTACCTACCTGCCCGAGAAGGGTGGCCCCAGGGGCCCTGTCTGACCAGCTTCGCTATTATCCGAGCCCACAACCAGGCCTTGGGTTGACCCACCCTCACATCTACCTTATCTAGGACCCGGTGGAGCTGGTGAAGGGACTGGCCCTGTGGAATGATACCCGCAAGATCTCCAAGACTCGTGGTAGCCACAGAGTACATAGTTTTCAAGGGGCCTTGGAGAAGTGGGTTGCATGTCCTTGTTTCATGCTGCAGGCTGCTGCCATCGGACCAGAAACACGTGACCAGCTCATGGCGCACACGGAAACCTCTGAACCGTGAACCAAAGAAAACACCTTCAAAACAGCAGCTGCAAACCAACAAAAACCCACAAACCAAAACGACCACATTCTCACTTTACAATATAGAAATTGCTGCCTCCAAATATCTGTAAACATCACTTAAAACATTAATAGAATTAAATTTACATATTGATTAAGATAATCATAACATGACAGGCAAATTGCAAGTTCAGTACAGTTATGGGTTCTTTTTTCTGGAATAAATTGCTAATCAAATGTCTGGAATGCTCTGTTATTTTAGTATGTATTTCCTGTGAGTGAAGTTGCTCCCGGAGGCAACCACAAACAGCCATCTCAAATGGAAAATTAAAATTGATACATTACCACCGTCTGTTTTTCTTCCTTTTTTTTTTTTGGTACTAATGTTCTCCATAGCAACAGAGGCCTGTTTGGTACCAAGCCTTGCATTCAGCAGCCCTGTTCCTGTCATCTCTTTCTGGTAGATTTCTCCAGTTTCTGTGGCTTTTGTTCCTCTGACTGATTTGAAGATTACCAGCTGGGCATGGCACTGTGTGTAGCTCAGGGGAAGCACGCTTGCTTAGCATGTGCGAGGCCTGTGTTTGATACTAAGCACACACACACACACACACACACACTCGCAAACGTGGGAGCACACACATGCATATACATACATATGCATGTTTACACACAGATACTCACAGATATTCATGTGCGTGGGTGAGTGCGCACACACACTTGCAAACGTAGGAGCACACACATATACATACATACGCATGTGTGCACACAGACGTACACAGTTACTCATGTGTATGTGAGTGCACGCATGCACATGCGTGCTCACACACACACAGGATGATTGGGAAGGGGCGAAGAATACTAGTTAATTACTTCATAAAACGTCTTTCAAACTGGGTGTGTCTGATGATTACTCCTGCTTAGGAGACGGCTCTGCATGCTTGCCAGGAACACCACAGAAGCAGAGCTTTGGGAAGAAGCACTATGCTGACACTGCAGCCGTCTGAATGACTCGGTGTCACGGTGCTGATGCTGATTACCGGATCCAAATGTGCCAGTCTGGCTTCGTTATTCTTCAGTCACTGCTTTAATCTTTGCAGTTAGTGAATATTTTGGTGACATGCGCCTTGAAATTAGGCAAATACCTTGCTCTTCATCGAATTTTCAGTTAGCTTACTAATTTATATTATTTAAAGCAATACTTTCCTATTTCAGTCAAAGCATCATTAATCTATCCTGTTTGACAAAACATTCTCGGTTTTGCTGGGGAGAGCCTCTTCACGTTGGTTCCATGTGTTAATAGCACCCTAGCCTTCCCTCAGTACCTGTTAGGTTTTTTGACTCACAGTTTATTACAAACACAGCCAGCACTGCCACAGCCCAGACTGACTCAGCTCTGTCTTTGGGACTAAATATTAGGGCACGAGGAAGGACATGTTGCAGGAAATGGACACGGGTTATGGAGAATGAGAGCAACTTGCTCTCCTAGTCCTAAGTGTGCATGAATTTTTCATTGGGGGGGGGGCTTGGATAAGCGTGCAAGGATGCATGTGATGTTCAACATGTAACCAGTCTTTCATTGTACCCATTCTGACAGCCAAGCTCTGACCTCTGGTTCTAGGCTATGCAGGGACTGTCTCCTTATCTGGCTTGGGCTTTCCTACCTTGTGAGTGCCCCCCTCACCTGTGTGGAAAACCACTTCAGTTTAAGCCTGGTTCTCCTTGCATTCATGTCTTACTTGGCCCCCAATACCCTACATTGGGCCACCATGACTCCATGACTGGGCACAGACAGAAACAGTGCTCTGAGGTTTTCAGACTGAATAATTTAGGAAGAAATAGAATTGGGTGGAAGAGATGAAGAGGAAAGGGAAGGTAATAACTATGGCTAGCATCCTTAAAAGTCTTTCTTTGTGTTGCTAGAGATTGACCCCAGGGCCCTGAACATCGTGCCAAGCAAATACTATTCTTCCAGTCCCTTTATCTTCATTATCACATTTTCTTGGCTGCTTTGTACAGCCTCCTGTGTCCTCATATCATGGGTCTTTTTAGAAGCTTCTGCTCCAGTAGGCAGCACAGAGGTGGCTCAGAACTTGGACAGAGTTATATACAATCACCAATCTTTAAGTAGAGCATAAGAGGACTCTTGTCTTTCTATGTTTTATTTTCTTTATTCAGAAAAAGTAGAAATAATAACAGCACCTAGTTTCATTCCCATATTATCACCGTTTCATGGATATTTATGCACAAATAGATTGTTATTACCTTTAGTTAAATCTGTAAAAATCAACTCACTTCCTCTCTCTCCTAAATCACACTTTCAAAGCTCCCATGTTTGGGAATGCATCTGTCATCTTAAAGCATTCATCGATCCCCAGTGATATAATGGACATCAGCCCCAGGATGAGGGGGATCCTGAAGTATAGAGAAGCCTTTGCCTTCAGGAGGCTTACAGTCCGGTGGGGATGTGGCAGATAAAACAGTCACATCTTTCCAAGTTTTAAGAGGTTGGAGGTGCAGGTAAGATGTGACCGTGGCTCACTGTGGGACAGTAGGCTTGACTGACTTATAGAAGGAGGCTATGGGGAGGGAAGAGGATTGATGTCCAGGTGAAGGTCAGGTGGCTGTCACCTGAGGGACCAGGAGGATCCTGAGGGATTACTCTCTGCATCTCATTCCCTTTGTGGTAAACCTTTCTCTGTTCATTGGATGCATGCAAACCCTATCCATTCCTCCTGGTTTTCCACTTGAAGTTTTCCTTATCTCACTCCAAAGCAATCTCTCCCCTGAACTTTTATATCCATTTCCATCTTACGCTCTCTGTGCTATAAGAATGATGATATATGTTATATCCATGGAATAAATAACTGCTATTTTAAAAAGCTATTTACTTTTATCATTTAGTTTGATCTACAAATTAGAATAGGCATTGTTTCTCTCAGTGGTATCTTGGGCTGCTAAAATAACTACTGTTTGTGCCTCCATCTCCAGTTAGATTAAGGACCTCTTCAACACACCATAACATCTCACAGAGACCTAGTGTTCAATGCATGTAGCAACTAATTTTCTAGAGATTTTTTTGTTTTATTTTATGGATATGAGTGAACCAATGTAGTCTTAGTATGCATGAAGGGGGCAGAAGAAGGCATTAGATGCCCTGTTTGGAAGCCCCCATGCCGGGAATACAACCTGGGTCATCTTCAAGAGTAGCTCTGAACCACGGAGTCATCTTTCCAGCCCCCATATATGGTTTCTTTCTTTCCCAAACCATGTGACCTTGCCTAATACTGCTCTGGCTCCTTCCGGGATGTGTGCTGGCATGCTTAGTCTCTGTAGGCTTCCAGGGGTAAGCTGAGGAAGGAGATGCATATTTCGGGGATTAGAATGATGCCTTAGGTTAAAAAAACAACAACTGAGTTTAGCCCTCTGTATATGGGATTTCTTTTGCTCTTTACAGTTCAAGTTGTTATTTTAAGTATCTATGCTATTCACCTGTCAAGGAAAGTCAACTACTAGGAAAACAAGATAACTTGTATTAGAAATGAACCAACCAAACAGAGAAACATTTCATAAAAATGTATCCAACTGTAACAATTTCTTCATGTCTTCTCAGCCTCATATCCGGGCATTTCTTGTACACCTTGCTTTACTTATTGTAGCATCTAGCTCTACTTGACCCCCCCCCACACACACAAGTATTTGTTCCAGTTCTCTACTCACCCAGGCAGGCCAGCGATCCCCCATAATCCACTCTAGAACTGAATTTGTCACAACTGGCCACCAGATTATCTACTCTGTGGGTGCTTGTAAACAAACCTAAGACACAGGAGACCTGAGTTGTAATCCCAGTTCCGCTGCTTGATTTGCTGCGTGGCTTGGCTAACTCATTTCACCCTTCACAGCCCTTGGATACCTCCCCGCCTCCCGCCCCTGGCAGCTACAATCCAGAACTTCCAGCTCAAGGTGTCTTATAGGCCTGGCCTCTTTTGGAAATCGCAGTAAAAACCGACATCATGAGATACTGGACGTCATGAAGGTTCTCAAGAAGGGCTTCTGATGCAGTTGAGCACACTAATGACTGTTGACTATGAGGATTAGAGATGAAAAGACGGGGGGCGGGGGGATCAAAGATCTGTAGGGAAAATGAAGGAAATGGATATGAGAAGAAGCTGCTGGCAAATTCAGCTGCACTAGGAACTCCTGGCTTCAGAATCAGCCGCAGCCATTAAAAGCAGTGGGATGAGCCTAGATGGATGTACATCAGCTCTGAAATCACCCAGCTCTGGGATCCAGTCGCTCTGGCTTGCTCGTTATGGAGATGCTTTTTAACTTCAAGGCATAGTTTCTGCCTGTATAGGTATTGCTGTCTGTGAGTTTGATGTTAATGAGCCAAGGATATTTTAATATCCATTAATATTATATGCTTTAACACTACATTTGTTTATCTGGTTGATAAAGTCTCGCAGGACCCTGCCTCAGGATGTGTGTGTTTCCTAGGAACAACGGTTTCGTTTTTCTAAGTCGGCGTTGGTGCTAACTTTATGGAGCCTAACTAGTAGCAATAACCAGATTCAATTTTTTAGGATGGTTTAGTGGAGATAGTTTACAACTGGTGGTGCCTAATATCTGACACACAGTGCACAAACAAACAAAACAAAACACTGAGTGATTTATTGTCCCTTCTTCCCCCTGCCTGTGCAATGTGTGATGCTGACCAGAGCAGGCTCATTTGCATGCAGCCAGCTGTCAGGGAATCCACAAACAGCAGAAATTGTCCTCTTTGGCGCCCTGACTTCTCAGGAGAGACTCTTTGGAAATTGCTCTCATCCATCAGTTCACAGTCTGCTAGGTGCCTCTGAACTGCACAAAAGGTGCTAAGGACAGTAATGAAGAAGAATGGCTCATGGGCTGGTGCTCAGAGTATCTGCGCTCCCCCTCTGCTTGTGCCCAGGATGTCTGCGCTCCCCCGCTGCTCGCACCTAGGGTATCTGCGCTCCTCCTCTGCCCGCGCCCAGGGGGGTATCTGTGCTCCCCACTGCCCGCACCCAGGGTATCTGTACTCCCCCTCTGCCCGCGCCCAGGGTATCTGCACTCCTCTGCCCGCTTGCCTATCTCTCACATTTTCCAAACCGCTTTTATTAACAAGCTGGAGCTTTTCCTGCCTGGATCTCAGTATCCGGAAAGTCAGACTGTTCGCCTATCATGAAGATTTCTTTTTCTTGGATCTTTGGGAATGCTTTTCTTTATTTCTGCCAGTGGCTATGTGCTCATGGCTCTGTGTGTTATCATCACTGATGTCCGCCACACGTGTGCAGACACCACTGCTACACGGGGCTTTGGAGGACTTTTCTGATCATGGCTGTGATGGGAATGGTTAGCCCATATTTTATTTTATTTTATTTTTTGGTTTTTAGAGACAGGGTTTCTCTGTGTAACAGCCCTGGCTGTCCTGGAACTAGCTCTTGTAGACCAGGCTGGCCTTGAATTCACAGAGATCCGCCTGCCTCTGCCTCCAGAGTGCTGGGATTAAAGCTGTGTGCCACCACTGCTTGGCTAGCCCATGTTTTAAAAGATGACAACCAACCAGACCATGCTACTCCTCAAATCCTTTAAATGCTTTCAATTTTTCTTACCCGAATCACCCTTCTCCACAAAGGCCCTATGTGATCTCTTCCCCCTAACTTTCCCATGAGTTATTCCCCATCCATGTTGGTCTTCCTACTAGTCCTATAGCACATAGATATTCCTACTTTGGAGGTGTTGTGGCTCAGGCTTGTACTGCCTGAACAGTTCTTGCCTCAGCATCACATGAGAAAAGACCTTGCCTTAAAGGCCCCAAATTCATCTTGTGGCACTCAGGATCTGACACTATTGGGGCATATAGCCTTTAAAGAGGTGACTAAGATAAATAAGGACATATAGTTGAATGCCAGTCAGATATGAAAAGTGTCCTTGTAACAGAGTCTAGGGGCTGGGGAAATGGCTCACTGAGTGAGAGCAGGTGTTGAACAAGAATGAGGATCTGCGTCCAGCACTCACTGTGAAAAGCTGGGCGTGGTGATGGACATATTTGTTACCCCAGCACTGTGTGGGGCCCGAGTCAGGAGGACCACTGGGATTTGCTGGCCACAGCAGCCTAGCTCTAGGTTCAGGGAGAGATTGGCCATGTAGAAAGTGGTAGAACAGGACACCAGACAAGTTGAAATTCTCAAGTAAAAAAAATCAAGGGGTGCAAACGAGGGAAGAATAGCCAGGAAGAGCATAGAAAATTTTTAGGGTAGTGAAAATCTCTCCGTGACTCCATAACGTTGGATATATGTTGCTGGGCATTTCTCTGACCTCACAGAATAATCCTGAACTGAAGATGGACCTGGAGCGACAGGCCACCAACTGCAATGCATGAAGACTTGGTGTGACACGTCCGCGACAGGAGAGGCAGCTCATGAGTAGGCCAGGACTGTGCAAGGATGTTTCTGTACCTCTCACCCCATTTCTCTGTGAGCCAACGTCATTAAATAAAAGAACAAGTCTATTCAATGCAAACAAAGGGACCAGGCAGGTAGAACGTAAGTACCGAGACTCCCTTTGTTATCCCTTCTCCGACTTTTAGCTAAAATCGAGTGTAGAGATTTGTTTTGTCACAATCTGGATCCTTGAACTCCCAGGTGCAGGTGTCATGGAGCTTGATTTCTTCTGAAGTCATCATGTTGGCCTCCAGGGGACCTTTCAACTGTGTCTTCTACGTATGTGTGTCTGTGTTCCAATCTTTTAAAATTGTGTGTGTGCATGTGTGCATGCGAGAATTTCAGAATAAATACAATGTTTCGATCAGTCATTCTTCATTCTCTTCCCTCTACCACCACCACCAGCAGCAGAAGTACCTTTTCTTCCCAATTCTGTGTGCTTTTGTGCTCTCTCTCTCTCTCTCTCTCTCTCTCTCTCTCTCTCTCTCTCGCTCTCTCTCTCTCCCTCCCTCCCTTCCTCCCCCTCCTTTCTTCTTTTCTTTTTTTTGGGGGGGGGCATTTTCGAGACAGCATTTCTCGATAGCTTTGGAGCCTGGTGCCTGGAGCCTGTCCTGGAACTCACTTTGTAGACCAGGCTGGTCTCGAACTCACAGAGATCCGCCTGCCTCTGCCTCCCGAGTGCTGGGATTAAAGGCGTGTGCCACCACTGCCCGGTTCATGTGCTTTCTTTTAAAACCACTTAATGCTGCCAGCATGAGCGTGGGTGCAGGTCCATCTTCTGGACCACAGCTACCCAGTTAGGGGCCCCATCTGAAGAAAACTTGACTCTCCTGCCCCTAACAGCCACCAGCTGCCAATAACTCCTCTTTCTTCAATTGCCACAGCTGTGCCTTTCTCTCCAGAACGTCAGCTCCTTTGGGATGATGCAGTATCTAACCTTTTATGATTGGCGATTTCCATTTAGCAACAAGTACTTAAGTTACTTCCATGTCCCCCCCTCCACCCCCCATGGATGGGTAAATAGCTCGTTTCTTTATAGCATTGAATAATTTTTCAATAATCTTCTGGATGTAGCTGAGTTTAGTTTAGCTGTCTAGTCATCTACTAAAGGACACTTTGTTGTTTCCAAGACTGAGAAGTTGTGAATGAAGCTTTTACTATGAACATCTGTGTACAAGACTTTGTGTCCATAAATTTACCCTTTGGAGTCAATACCAAGGAGAGTGACTGTCGGATTACTCTGGAGAACATGCTACTTTTATTATTATTATTAGAAACAGGTTAATTAATATTAATCATTAATTATTAACAGATTAATAATAATAATTATTATTATTGTTGTTATTTTTCTCTTTGTAACAGGTCTGGCTGTCCTAGAACTCACTCTGTAGACCAGGCTAGTCTGTGAGCACAGAGATCTGCCTCTCTCTGGGATTAAAGGTATGGGCCACCACCACCTGGCTCGATCCTGCTGTTTTAATTTCCCATTTTCATGTTGACGTTTCCTGTGAAGCTTCTTGTCGTGTTATCTGCTTGTTTTTCCTTCTTAGATTATATGTTCCCTGGAAGGCGACCATATCTATCTTAGTTCCAATTCTATCTTCATTCTCAGCAACAATCGGAGGCATCCTGCGGAACCGTATTTTTGAATGGTTGCATGACACAGCCAGGAACCTGAGCACTAGCTTACCGAGCCATCTCATGGCTGTTTCCCATTATTCATTAAGAACACCTTGGCTGTGGGTGCTGGAGCTTAGACCTTCTTGCTGCATTTTCAGGCCATAATTCTAGCCTATCCATTATCTCCCTTTCAGAACTATCTTTCTCTAGCTCCTCTCAACTTGGTTCTAGCCACTGTTTTAGAGCCCATCTTGAATCACCCCAAAGCCAAATCACCCTTTTGGCTTCTGTACCCACTATACCAGCAAGCAAAATGGGGGCCCACAATGGAAAACCTTGACTCTTTATGTAGTGGGAAATCAACATGTTTTTTCCTTTATCTCTTTGCTCTTGTTCCCTAACAGTTTTCTCTGCCGATAGCTCACGACCTACCAGCTCCATCCTAACTGGGTACATTTTCTTTTGGTACTGACTGATGCTTCTGCAACACTGTGCTCTGTGATGTGCCAGGTCCTGGCTGAAGCCAGAGGTCCTGGCCTGATGCTGTGTACTGTTTGCTGGCCCAGATCTTCGCTTTGCCGGGTGCGGTGAGGTGCTCAGTCCTGCAGTGTGCATCTCCTGAGCTCTGCAGGGTAGCATTCTGGTTGAGTTCAGTCAATGGGTGGCAGAGACAAAAGGATACTTTTTCCCCAATCAGATTTCTAGCTCTCACAGCATGCCCTTTCCTCTATATTATTCCCTCACTCTGTTAGCAGCCCAGGGGAGAAAAGGTCTTTTCATACTTGTTAGGTAAGGTGTCTTATCTACCTTGATTTATCTGGCAAATCAGCTTGCACGTCTAAAAATATTCATTTCCTCGGTTCTTCAACTTATCCACCTACAATGACTCATGGCTTTCTCTTATATAAGCTTTATGAAACTTTAAAGTTTCAACGCGTAGGAATCATATAGTTTGTATTAATTACTTTAATAATACTGTGACAAAAATATTGGACAAGCACTTAAAGGAGGAGGACTTTATTTTGGCTCATGGTCTCGGAGGGTTCCGAGTGTGCTTGTCTGACACCGTGAACCTGGGAAGACATCACGGCAGCAGGAACACCTGTGAGGTTGTTACTTCATAGCAAAAAGGAGCAAAGAAGGAGGAGACTGGGAACGTGGTGTAACCTTGAAGAGCTTGCTCTTAGAGAGAGTCACTTCCTTCGTCTATATCCCACCCACCAAAACGGAAGTACTATAAGGGAATAGAGCCTGAGAGAAGCATTTCATACCCAAGCCATGACTCAAGTTTTCATGCTTCAGTCTTTGGGGATAATCAAAAACTACAGATGCCAAGATTTCAAGCAGCACAATGATGGGTTCTGAGGCGCACCAGAACTCCAGCAGGTCCTTTGTCACTGTGCCTCCTTAGGGCGTTGCTGACATTGCTGCTACTCTTCTGGTTGAAGGAAGGGCAAGATTGGTAGACAGTGATTCAGGAGGCAGAAATCACATATATGCCCAGGTTTGATGTGACTGTCCTAGCAAGATGGGGTTTGGGGAAAACCAAGTTGCATTTTGGCCAATGGAGGACATATTCCTAGTATTGGATTAGCCTCTTTAGAACTGGAAGAGTTCATAACTTCCCAGTGGATGTATTTTCTTATAGTTTGTTTTTGTGTTTCAGGGAAATTTTGGAGATTGATGTCTCTAGAATAACTTAATGGATCAGATCAACATGATCGCTACATTTCTAATATTTTGTTTTTAGTGGGGCTATTTTTGATTTTTGGTGGTGTCTAGATGCATTGTGGTGCCACTTTATGCCTTTTAAGATGATGTAAGCACAGATGGAAGAGTAGCGTGGAAAAGGCAGAATCCCTCAGTGGAGGCAAAGGAGGGGAAAAGGTCTAGTGATAGGGAGCCCAGACCCCAAGAAGATGTGTTGGCCAAGATGTTCGAGACACACGTATAGAGATGGGCAGCTTTGGGTATTAGTTAGTGTCGCCTTCACAATTAGGAAAAAGTCAGCATCATCTGATCTATGTAGATAGCTTTCTCTATAAATGAGGATTCCAGAATGGAGAGTTATGTAAGATTTTAAACAGAAGATTTTGCACCCTAAATTTTGAGACATTTTAGCACATCACACGATGCTATAACACAGTTCTCAGGGATCACAATGGCTTGGAGAATTGTAAGAAACGGCTGAATGGCTGCGCCCCGACATGACCCAACCCAGGAATTCTTGATGTGTTCCCAGTTCTGTTGGCCCGTGCTTACAGTAAAGGACACTTTTGCTGGACTCTTAATACTTATCTTTATTATGAAAGTGTTTCCAAGGTAAAATGATCCTCATAATAACGATTACTTCCAAAGATCAAGAATGAATAATTATATTTCCATATAAAAATCAGCAAAACACGGTAACAGTACACGGAATAATTCTAACCGGCTAATGGTACACTATTTCACTTCTGACAGAAGCTCAAGTACTGAACTGTCTTTAGAAAACAAAGAGCTTCCGGCATCTACCCTGGTCCTCACTGAAAGTCGGGAAAGAGAAACACATTCCCAAATGAACCACCATCCTTTTCTATGACAGCAAACAGCCATGAAGGGAAATGAATATGACGCAGGCAAAGGAACGATGAAGACTGGGGCTTAGGGAAATCAAACTGGAGTGTGTTTTCCACATTTATGTTAATTAACCGTCGAGCAGAAGTTCCAGAATCATCACAGACCTATTCCAGAGCTTTGAAGCTAACATGAATAAAATATTCTTCACATTAAGGAGTTTTACAGAGAGTTTATGACATTCACTGTAGGTAAAAAGGGTAGGAAATATGAACGAAATCAACTTTTCCACTGAACACAGAAACTATAATGACTGGCGGTACCTCGGTTCCCAGGCAGCTCACGGTACAGGAAGGCAAGCGTTCGTGGACCTGTGCTAAGGAAACATGGGCGCACCTTTTAATTTTTTCCTCCCAGGAAAATGAGCCCGGACACAGGAGCAGGTGTGGGAATAACTGATCTAATGGTCACAGGTAAACTGAAAGCAGAAACATGTTCGCATTTGGCTTTCTCTTACCAGAGCTGCAGAAGGCTAAAGGATGATTAAGTGAATGAGATAAAGTGGGACCAGTTCTAGGCTAATGGAGCCCTCTCATCACTTCCTGGCAATCCTGGAAATACCCAGTTTCGTACAGATGCCATATGCCATCCTGTCTACGGCATTTGGAAAACGGCACAATTTCAACTCAGCAAGGGAGGCTGACATTGGGAAGAAGACAAGTGAGAAAAAGTCTCGTGTCAGTTTCTAAGAAGCCTGCGGTCATTCCTGGCAGGGACAACACAGCTATAAAGCCAAGTGCGATAGTTAGAGCTCTCCTCGTTTCTTTCCGCACAAGAACCCGGAAGAGCCACGCCCTCACTGTCCTTTCAGGCTGACTTTTACCTCACTTCATCTTTTTCTCATCTGGATGTTATAGAAACATTTCAAGGCCATGGTTCCTTATTTACTAAGCAGGAACAAGTCAGAGACAAGAAAGTAAGTGAGTGAGAGCCGGAAGGCCATAGATGCCGCATAAAATGTGAACACTTAGCCTTTTGTTCCCAAAGGTGTTGAAGCCTCTGGATGTGACATTGTCTCCCATACTGATCAGTGGACCTATAGACACCTTTGGAGTAATTCTGTATGCTTTTTACACTTCAAATTAAGAAAAGTACTCAACTATCTGGGCAACTTTGGCATTAATTTCCACCCAAATGATTACTAATACAAGATGATTGGGTTGGGGACCATCAAGGGTGCCATCCGTTCTCTCAGGAGAACTTGTCAGGTAAACTACAATGAAGTCATTTTTAACATTTTACAGCAAAGTCTCATTCTTACTTAGCCCAAATAGCAATGAGATTTAAATGAAAGATGGAAGACTCAGACCTTTCTAAGATGAAGGAAGGTATTCAGTTTGCTCAAACTCACACTCTACCAAGTATACATGTCCCTTAACACGTTCCGAGAAATGTGTCCTTAACTGATTTTTGTCATTCTATGAACGTCGCTGAGTGTACTTACACACAAGCAGACAGTATGGCCTCTCAGTGCCTAGGCTGGCATCATCTTTTGGGACCACGGTAGCACATGCTGCCAATCCGTGAGCGCAGTGCTGTGGCTGAGTGCATGACTGTGCTCAGATGAAAAGTTGACATTGTGAGACTCACCCATCATACGGACTGAAGATCTGACCTAGCTTTGCTTGCTCCCTGCCTCGTCTACCTTGTTCATCTCTGTTAGATACCAGCGGCACAATCGGAGGGGGATGTGGGACACCCTCTGCCTGGCAGTCAGCAGCTTTAGAGCCCTGGGGTTAAATGGCAATGATCCGCGTTTTTACAGCAAACACTCGACCGACCCACAATACTGACACTTGTGGCTGCTCCTCTCCTCTCAACATCCACGGGACTGGGTTGGAGACAGAGAACTGGGCTTGGCGTCTGTGTGAGAGCAGGTGCTCTAGGACCTGGGTTCTGTCTCAAGGAGCTTGGTGGATAAGAGGCTGAAAGGGTATGGCTATTCTCAGCAGGTGGGAAGCAAACCAAAGGAGAAGGAAAGCTTCTAGAGTACATATGAATGGATTTTTAAAATGGAAAGAATATGGGTGAAGATGAATCAGTAATAATTTGATTTTACTGGTTTTTGGAGAAGCATACATATACACACATAAACCACACACAGCATTTATTGACTCAAGGCCAAATTCTACTTGATTTCCCACGTTCCCCCCACTAAATCTAGGTAAGCTATAACACTGGAGATCAAAAGTCACGTTTCCTAGAGTCCTTCCTACACACAACTTGGTACCCTGGGAAAATCTGGATGCGACCAGGAGGAAGGGAACATCACCACAGGCTAAGCTAATTAAGAAGAACACTACTCGGAACTAACCTATAGCTGGATTTACAAAGCACACTTCTGAAAGCCTGGCACAGGTGGACAAGATTCCTCCCACAGTGCCCGTTCTCAGTCTTATCTGGTCACTATGGGAGAACAGGAAGCAGAGATGATAATGTTCTATTCCAGGAAAAGCCTACAAACTCCATTTCAATTCACCGAACAGAATTATTTTCTCTAGAATGTAAAATGAAACAAAAATTTGTAGACACGCAGAAGAATGAGTCATGCTAATGGGATCAGAAAACACGTCCCTAGTCTAGCAGGTTTAGAACTGCCTTTGACACGGGCAGAATCAACTTACTTCATTTTACATACCTCCCCTGAATTTACAAACTGATCTTAAAATTCTTCTGTGCAAAAAAGGGTCACCTGGTTCAAATTCAAATACACTGTGGTCCTCAAGTTCATCTCACCCCTGGGAGGATGTGCCCAGATATTAAAGCAAGATGGGCATGCTCCCTAGCTAAGATGACGAGAAAGGTTCACCCTTCAACACTGCTATTGTTTTTACCTATTTGCATTTGAGCAAATGCTCTGAATACTAACAATACCTTTGGTGTCTTATCACTGGTCTCATAAACTCAAACACTTCCAAGTTTCACTGTTAGACAAATAAATCAGCCAAGCTCAAGTCACAGTTGGTTGCGCTGTCTTCTACATCAACAAGTAGACATGCTTCCAAGCGTTCAAAATGATGATCTGGACCATACCAGAAAATACTGTTTTGTAATTGGGTGGGGAAAGAGCTGACATTGCAGTGAGAGTTCTGACCTAGTCACAGGTTTCAGAGTAAGGGTATAAAGATTTAATTAAAGAAAAATCAAATGAACTATGGATGGCTGTGGGCAGGACAATGACATGCCCTGCGGCATTTTGCTTTTGGCTACTCAGTGCCTGTGTTTTTTTGATTTCTGTTTTAGGTGATGCTTGACTTAGGAGTATTTGTATAACTGTTCAATTCCCTTTTTACTAAAGACGAGATGAGATAAAATCCTTGGCTCATACGTGTGGTTTTCGAAGCCACATGCCAATGATAGTGGCCTGGGCGTGTGTGTGATTGGGGGGGGCAGGGCGCTCATGAACTACTCTTTGGTAACTTTCCTCATGGCTGTCACTGCCATCGTCCAGGAGAATTTTTGCCGTTTTTCTGGAAATAGCTCCACTTGAATAAAAATTCTTAGGAGCCCCCATGAGTCTTCAGAGAGGTAAATAAACCAGCCTTGCAGTGCAAGCCTGATACTTTTAGCAACAAGAAAGTCATTGTGGGATGCAGTTAAGGAGAAAGGCGAAGGGTAAATGGTCTTTCTCCCACAAGTCTAACACTAGGGAGGGCTTTCTCTTGAGAGCTGGCGGCAATATAGCGCTTTGCACGCAAGGTAGCTTTGCCAGCTCTTAAAAGACTCATTCTTTTTTCTGCCTCGAAACATTCTTGGCTTCTTCTTCTTCTTCTTCTTTTTTTTTACATGGCAAGACAGAAGACTGGGCTAATACAGTAGGAATTCTGGAAAAAAGACCTGGTTGAAGTCAGTTGCTATCTTTATGTGATTCCCAGAACACAGAGCAAGTCCCCAGTATGTGGGTTCCTTTGTGTCTGTGAGCTTAAGCAAGTGACATTGTTTCAGAATCAGAACACTGGCCTCACTGGAGGGCAAAATAACTTTGTTACCAACAAGATCAACTCCCGACCACACCAAAGAAATCTCATATTTGTACGCAAGGGACAAACTATTCCAAAGCAATTTCATATAAAGTTCCAAAGTCCCCTAAGAGCTAGTCTCTTCCATTTGAATTGCTATTTGGCCACAAAGAGTAAAAACTAAAACACCAGGTTCATCCTGTTTAGACTCCCACGGGACAACAGTCACCGACTATATATGGGCGGTCACAAAATGGGTGCAGAACAGAAAGAAAGCCAACCTATTGGGAGTTGTGTGGGGGATCTTGCGTGGGGTTTTACTTGCTCTAAGTGATGAAGTAAGCTGATGCCGATGCTCACGGCACACTGGACTACAACGTGAGAAGCGGGTAGAACAGACGGAGCATCTCCTTCATGGTCAGTCATGAGCCCAGAGGAAAAGGAGCAAGGGGATCCTCGACTGTCCACAGATTTACAAACAAATAAAAAAATAAATAATATTCTAAGACAAATGCAAATATTGTTCCCTTGTGTCAGTTACATACAGCATGCCTACATAGGATGGGATTTCTTCTTCATTCACAGACAGGACACATGGCAGTACACTATTCAGAATGCTTTGAGAATCCTAATTTTTTTTTTTGTCTCTGGTGATGAGATATCAGGAAAGGAACTGCATTTGCAACTTATTAAATACTTCCAGGAACAAACAGTTCACTTTGTTGAGGACTTATAGTTTTGGGTAGTTAATCATCCATGGAGCATGGACCAGTCAGGAGATACCCGTTGGTACCACTGGTTCCGTTGGTGGTTGTCGAAGTGTGCGGTTTCTTCCCTGGAGGTTCTGAGTCCTCATCATCCGAGCTAGATTCAATATCACTCCGGTCATCCTTGGATACCTGTGGAACACAAGAGCCGGAGTGAAACCAGCTCCAAGGACCGGCTGGGTAGCGCATGCCCCGCAGCTTATGCAGGATGAACCTAATCACATGTGACAAACAACAGAGAGGGGGACACTGCCATGGTAGCGTGTATTCTTCCACGGAGGGATATAATGTATGTGACACAGCAGGTTGTGAAGAATGTACGCGGATTTAGACACCACAGAGCCTGAAGGGTATCCTCCACCATGGAGAATGCCTAGACCATGAATCCCATTCTTACCCACAGTGATAGTGGTCTCTATGCTACTAGGATGTCGCTTGAGGACAAATGAGTCAATTTGTTCACCAATAGCCATATTCTCCTCGACAATTACTTAAGGTTAATTCTCAATTACCACGCTAACAGAGATATACACACAATCTGCTCAAATCATTAAAAGCAAATCATTGCTGTCTGGCCCTGTAATTCATTGTTTTATATTTAATTTCCCTTTCTTCTTTGCTGAAATGACTTCGAAATTTGTTTCAGATGCGACATAATAACAAATGTCACCAGCTGACATTCTAAAGGCTCTCTAGACGAGACAGGGTCTCTTTTGCTAGGCAGAAATCTATTGGCCAGATCCGCAAAAATTCTTTATTATGTGCCAGTTTCTTCAATTTTCCACTCAGTTTCATTAAGTAACGAGGACATGAAAATAAGACGCATGTCTATATGTTAACGTGACATGTAAAAACACTCCTACTATGTATGGACTATGGTTATTAGCGAATAAATTGACTCATTTGTCCCCAGTTCCTAAAGCGACATCCTAGTAGCATAGAGACCACTATCACTATGTAGCAAGGAAACACTAGATTGATTTTAAAACAAATAATTGGAATCCCCTTCTCTGCAGGTCAAATTATAGCCAGCATTTAAACCTAGAGGGTCTTTAGATCTTTCAGCAATAGTCAATCTTTATTGACTTAACTAGTCAATTTTTATTTCGCTACCCTGTCATATTGTGTAGCCCAGACTTTGCAGCAATTCTACTTTAGCCTTTGGGTGCTGGGATTCTGGGTATCCACCAACATGCTCAGCTTTGTTCACATCATTGAGCTGGAAGGCCAGAGGATCCTGTTGGCCTGGCTTCATGGGAATCTTCCCAGCCTGGTCTTCAGTGACTCCCTGGGGGGCTGGATGGACAGACTCTCAGAGCCTCTGGAAGATGTCTCAGAATTCATGGGGGACTTTCATATCGGATCCTGTCCTCAGCACCGTCAACCTGAGAGCTGTGGAGTCTACTACCCAGAAACCACGAGGGAGTGAGGACTTCATCACTGGTAGGCGGGAAAAAGCAAAAGCTGAGAACTATCGTTCCGCTCTAACCAGTGATGGGCTGAATAGCGTACACACGTGATCCTCAGTTCAAAGCCCTCTGAGGCGAGATTGAGCTCACATAGACAGTCTCACTCCGAAACAGAACAACGACAAACTTAGGTACTGAGGCCACAAATGGCTGAGGGGATGAGAAAATTTCAACTTAAAAGGCATGAATCATAGACAGTACCGCTGCAGAGCGCCACCATATCAAGTCTATTAGTACCAAATCAAGGAGCCAACAGAGGACTCCAGATGCAGACGGTATTAATTTGCCTGCCTAGTAAGATTATTTTAAATTACATGTGGAAAAATCCACAGTTATGATACTGTCAAAGAAAAAGGACAATTTAGAGCGTCTAAAAATAACCCCCAGGAAGAGCCCACGGACAGGAGCAGTCTCACTGCGTTAGGTGAGAGCAGCAACAGCAGGGAAGAAACCCTGAGGCCGAAGCTGTGGAACGTAATTAGTGACGATTTCTTCATGGAGATGAAGGACTTGCAGCTAGAGGGGAGAGGACAGGGCTGGTGGAAACAGCGATGCTCTAAGGAGACAAGTAATCTAATCCAGCGCGCCCGTCATCTTCCGTTATTATCATACTCCCAGTACTATGCATGGGGATTTAATTTGTGTCCAAATGAAGACCAGAAAAATTTCAAAATTAACACGAGTTCATTCTAAAAGAATAAGAAGCCACAAGATAAAGAAAAAAAAATGAAGTTCCTCTCCTAAGAACTTAGCCCATCAAAATATTTTGGATTTGTATAGGCGGTGGTGTTGAGGACTGGCTTCAGAGATCATGACAAGTCACCCAGATGTCTCCTGAAGAGGGGGCCGATTCTGTGGACCTCCCTCACTGAGGACAGAGGGTCAAATGCTACTCTGTTTTCTGAAGATGGGTACACCTGTAGCTCCGGTCTCTTTCTATACCACAGGGACCAGCTGGTTCTCTTTCTCCCACTTCACACTGAACTGTTTCAGTCTCTTAGCGGACATGTTAGGCACCAGTAGGAAAAAAATCTCCCCCTTCCTGCTGGACCAGCAGGATTTTCACGCTCACACAAAGGGGCAGTGATGGAACTCCCCCTGGTATCTTCTGTAGTTTGCAGAAACTATGGCTGCCACGAAGCTTCCAAGAGTGCCAGCTGGTTAGAAGGAAGAACAAACATGGAACAGAGCCAGTAAGCACCCCTCCAGCAGGCAAGTGCCACCCAGGACAGCAGGAGAGAAGACAAGAAACTTACATGTAAAGGGTTCCACTTCCCAGCCTTCCAGGGTGGCAGGAGGAAGAGAACAAAAAATGAAATAAGAAAACATCACAGACAACGATCTGGAACCTTCGCTGCTCTAGGCAAAGGGGCTGGCTCTCAGGAAGGCTTATTTCAGTCAGCCAGCCCCATGATTCCATTTTAAAACAGAGACAAGTCAATTTTGTTGGAGAAGTCATGGACGTATTTATTCTTCTACTGGAGAGAAAGGCCTGCTTAAAAATGGGCACGCGACACATAGCAATCCTTCCATGAAAACAAATAAATTATTAAATTAAATTTCTGTTCACGGTAAATAACCAGAGAAAGTTCATGGTGGAGAGAGGAAGAAAAGCACAATAGATAGTAGGTCATCATTAAACCTAGAATTGTAAATTCTGGGTTTCAGCAACCACAAAGCAACAGAGAAACTTTAAAACTGAACCAAATGGGAGGAAAATAATTTGGTTTGTGTTTCAAGGTGGTTTTGGAAGGAATAACACTGATTTCGATGAAATCAGAAATACGTGATTTCAAAGGAGCCAAAAATACCCTGACATTTCTGGGACATCTCGGAGAGAGTGAGTCTTATCTTACCTTGCCTTTTGAAACAGCTTTGCAGGCTATTTTTACAATCAAGTAAGACCAGAAGCAGTTCAGCCCTTGTAGTAGCAACAGTAGCAGGTTAAAAACCCACCAGGAAGGGAAGGGTCCGACGATCTCCCAACTTTCGAACAACGTGGTGTTTAACACCCTGAGGAGGAGAAGAAGGCCATTACTAAACACAGCATGTCACTCTGTTCTAAAGGAGCCCTAGCGGTTTCCAGGGAGCGCAGGTCAACAGTCTCCCCCAGGGGCCCCCTCCCTTCCTGCGAAGACAGCTCGGCAGTTACCAGGTACTGAGGAGCCGTCCCTTGCAACTGTGCCCTGATGGTGTGAGCTGCAGCAATTCTATCAGTGAAGAGGGCACTTCACTGGCCTTGTGCAAATCCACACACCTGTGTAACCACCACCGCCCACTCCCAGAACACTTGAAAAATGTGTTCTCTACCCTCTGTCCCAAGCAACTTCCATTTTCTGCCTCTGTGAGCTGAGCTACTAAGATCTGTTTGTGGAATCATGAAGAAAGGGTTATTGGTTCCTTCTACCAATTCTAAGGTTTACCCATTTTGCATGAAGTTTGAGGATTTCTTTCCTGTGGAAGTGTAGGTACATATCACACTTTGTCTCTATATTCACCCACCAGCAGACACCTGGCTTGCTTCTATCCTTTGGCTATTGTAAATATTGCTTCTAGAGTTAAGGCTCTGGGCTGGAGAAATGGCTCAGAGGTTAAGAGCACTGGCTGTTCTTCCAGAGGTCCTGAGTTCAATTCCTAGCAACCACATGGTGGCTCACAACCATCTGTAATGAGATCTGGTGCCCTCTTCTGCTCTGTTGCCATACATGTAGGCAGAACATCTTTGTGTGTGTATGTATGTACATACATATGTGTGTGTGTGTATATATATATATATATATATATATATGTATATATGTATAAGTAAGTCTTAAAATAAAAGTTTGGGCTCAAACAAGGATCTGTTCTAGCATACATCTTTTGACTCTATACATAGAAGCAAAAGTCTTGACTTCTCCTTCCCTTCCTTTCATTCATCGTTTCCTCTATGAATTCCATTCATCATTTGGATTTACTTCCCTAGCTAACAACTAATTTCAAAGGCCTACATTGTCTTCAAGTTGTTGTTTTTTCTCTTTCTATAGTGTGAGGAACACCACCCAATATTACATAGCAAGAACAAAATAGGGTGAACTCTTAAACATGAGCTCAGCGCAGAGCTCCTGACGCACACAGCAGCAACTAGAACATGCACGGGAGCCAGCCAGGTTTGCATCTGCATGGGGCTCCATTAGAGGGCTCTTAATTTTCTAATTCTTCCCCTGGGAAAGAAATGACAATTGAAAGACATCATTTGGAAGTGATACCCTGATATGAGTATTTGAAAGATTTGTTTTTAACAAAAAATTAGAGGGTATAATAAAGGTATTTAGTTTTAAAAGTGCATTGGAGTGTATGTACTTGAAAAAAAAAGTAATTGGTTCTATAATTTGCAACAGGACCCAGCAGGGGGCAACCACGAGGTACAGAGGCATGAAGCCTGGTTCCAGGGCTCTGCTGCGGTTGGGTTGTTCCGTGCTGCTCTCTAGTCCTTGGAGATTGACTTGCCAGCTGGACCCCTGCCTCTGCCACAGAGTCACATGACATCCCCTTCCCCACATGACTTTGGGATCACTCCTACTTCCCTCCCCTCAACTGCCACCAGGCTGCATGTTCCTCACCCACAACTGCAGCACTGTGCTTGGGACCAATCAGACTGTAGGGGTGGGGCCGTGTGCACAGGCACCAAGAGGCTAAGGGGGTGGACTGCTCTTGGATGTAAGGTAGGAGCCACTCACACGAGGTCAGAAGGAAAATACAGAGGGAATTTAAACAAACAGCATAATGAGAGTTTTCAGGGAGGTTAAAACACGCCCTTTAACAAAGGATACTTACTGTCACAAGTGGCATAAGGGTTCAAGGGAAAACAATGCAAAATAGACCCAAGGGTGCTCCCCACCAAGGGTGCTCCCCCCAAGGGTGCTCCCCCCCAAGGGTGATCCCCCCAAGGGTGCTTCCCCCCAAGGGTGCTCCCCACCAAGGGTGCTCCCCACCTTGAGTTTCTGTACAAACTCAACGACACCTAGCGCTGGGGTGGATAGGGTATATGTTAAGAAGCAGAACGAGCTTTGTAGTCAAAGTATGGGTATTACCCAGACATTGCTCGTGCTTGTTTAACTTGGTTGCTAGGTAAACCAACCCAAGAGTCACTCGGCAGACATCTGGCAAACATGTTACTGCCAGGAGTCCTGAACACAGCTGGAAATAGCAAATGTGAGGTGTGTGGATCCCTCCCCCACGGCCAAGGCACTGAGTCTTCTTTAGACCCAATGGTCCCTCATCTGCAAGGGCACATTTCAAGAGACCAGGGCCACTTATCACAAACAAGGCAGCAATATAGATATTATTTCAGTGCACTTTTCCTTAGAATTAACTAGCATTTTTAAAAATTATTCATCCTAATTTCAGAAGAATAGAAGAATGTAAAGGAAATATAAAATTCGGTGATTCACCAAAGGACATCCTATGAGGTTTAATATTCTCCTTCCCTTCCTTCCTCTCCCTCCCCATCCCCCCATGATTTTTTCTTCCATCATTAAAAATTCCTGAAATATGTTACAGGGCCAGGGAAGTAACTGAGTAGTAGTTACGTAGTTACTCACTCAAAGTGTGTGAGAGACCTAAATACAAGAAAAAAAAAAGAAAGAAAAAAGAAAAAGAACAGAAATAGAAACACACTTCATTCTTTGATTTACTTTATAATTTCTGAAATAGAGATAAAAATAATTTGTTAGCTATTTTTCATCAGATGATATTTTCATTGTTTGCTGTGTTAAAAATACTTATAGATTGGTACATAAAAATATCTGAAATAGAAATATTTCATTTCTTGACATAGTTAATGATCAGAACTCCTAATAATAAAGCTAAGGCTGACTCCCACAGTGTGTTCCTCATTTTAAAGGAAGTAGCTGTTGTTTATTAAAATGCTCATAGAAGAGCATTAAAATTATAATAAGTTCATTTTTAAAACCCAGCAATGGAGAATTGGACATTATCAAATGTCTTCAGTGCCATGGAAATAATTAAGCTTGTGCCTATTGATGTGATATATTATTTTAATAGATTTCTTGATATTCATTCCAGTATTAATACATCAGTATACACAAAGTATAATACTACTTAGAGTGGGTTATTAAATTCAATCTCATACTACTATTCTGAGGATCTCTGCATATATGTTTACTCTGAATTGTTTGGCAGAGATAATTAGTATGGAGAGACTGAAGACAGAACATGAGACACATTGCAGTCCTGAATGAGCTGCTGAAACTGGGAGTGTATGCATAGGGTATAGACACGCCCACGCTAAGTTTCATTGAGTTTGGACAGAGAGAGGATCTGTACCAGCAGCCACATCCACAGCGTCATTCTGCGCGTCGTGAAGTGGGATCTAACCGGCTGCAGGTTGGGAGCCTGTCTCACCAACGCCGCACACGGCTTAATTTGAGCAGTGGCTGGTGAGCACTCACATTAATTTCAGAAAGGCCACCGTAGTATGCATCAGCTTTGCCACGACAGCCATTGATGTCTCAGAGGTGACACTCAAAAATAATGTGGTTTCTTTGAAAGCTGCCTTGGCGGCTTGCAGAGGCACTTGGGAGAACACAATCAGCAGACAGCTCCACAGGAGCTGGGTAAGGAAAGCCACTGGAGACAGCTAACATATGACACCTGGACTCTGAGAAACAGCCGACCTAGACTACTCTGAGCAAACTGCCCCTCTTTTGGACAAGCTATTAAAATGGTGATGACAGGACCTTATTCATTTTGAAAGGTTAGGCTCAGAAATATGCACAGATTCCAGAAGAGCAGCTGCCTCTCCTCTCAGCGTGGACTGGTCAGGGCAGGGAAGAGGGAGATTGATGCGGTACTTGGAAATGTTCATGCCCTCATCTGGGTAGTGGTTGCATGGGTTATCAATACATAAATGTATACATGTGTACACCGGGCAAGCTGTGTCCTGGGGGTCTGTGCACTATTCTGTAGATGTGAATCCTATTCCTAAAAAGTGGAATGGGAAAGAGTCCTCTGTGTCAAACAAAACACATGAACACTATCAACTTGCAATTTTTGCTAATGTAATTATTGTGGTGGTATCAGTGTGCCCTCCCTGCCCCAAGTCTCTGTTCAATGCATAAATTCTGGGAAAACAATGCTTTTCTTTCCCAAATAATAGATCTTTGCTAAGTAAGAGCAAACCTCTGCTGCTGACTAACAAGGGGCGGGAATATGGGGTAACAAGGGTAGGGCACAGGGCTTTGCATTTTATTTTTCATTAAGATTATGCTCACTCAACCACTAGATGGCACATCAGGCGCACACAAAGCAAGCTCACATGGAATTATTCCGCCAAAACTCAGCACAGACAACACTTAATCCCTAGGTGACACCCTTCCTTCTGAAAACCTCGTCAATCAAATGGGATGGGGGGGGGGGTTCCTGTGTAAGCCTCTTTCTTACTCCATAGGTCTGCCTGAAGAGATGCCTTCAGGGAACCCACACAATTCCCTAGAGATGAGCAGATATATTGTTGACCACATAGAGCTTGGCTGGGTTGTGTTACTTTAACAGATGTTAATGGATCATAAGAATACAATTTGCTTTGCCCTACTGTGATTTCTACTCTATTTTTATCTCTTATGAATGCTTTATCTTAAATTTGACTTTGATAGAAACATATAGAATGTGGTGGCTGAGTGCATATATTCCTGGAGAAGAGTTTATAATGTTTTGCTGTTGATCAAAGAATCCACAGAAAAATCTTGTTTTAATAAAATATTCACAGCTGTTTTCATTAGCATCTAGAATACCAATACAGCTTAAAGCAGCCTGCTCGCTCTATCCCTCCCTTCCTTCCTCCCTCCCTCTTTTCCTTCAGGACTCTGGGGAACTCAGAGAAATTACCACAGACATCTCATTTAGCAGAGCCACCTCCAATATAGGAATGAAATGTATATATATTTCATTCAGATAGTGGCTCACAAGCGTGAATTTACGCTTTTCTCTTATTACATATAGATAGGTAAAAATGCTTACATGTCCAGAGCTATCCATTATGTTTTTCAGGGACTCCAGTGAAGTGAGGGTAGGAACACACAATGGTAATTGAGAGAGTAATTGAGAGAGTAAAGACAGCCCAGGAGGGCTTACCGCACAAATGTTACAGGTAGTTGCTGATGGTTTGTGTTTCATTGCTGGGGATTGACCAAGGACTTTCAACTTGTCAAACAGGCACGCTAATGCTGAGTTATGTGCCCAGTGCTGGGGGGACGTCTTGAGCGGAACTACAGTCCCTAGCTATGGACAGCATCCTCTGCCCTACCTCTTCTCTATTCCCACCTCTACTGAGAACCCTAACAATAATTAGACCCACACGGACCATCCAAAGAGAGCCAAGATTCATTCTCTAGGAAGCTAAGTCAGAGCATCATTCCAAAGAAAGACACATGCCACAGAAGACTCTCTGAAAGGTGAAATGTTCCCATGGCCAATATTAGGTTTCTCTACTTCAGCACTTCTGCATGGTCTTGACACCAGATTTCCAGAGAGAACTCAGTTTACACTATGCTGTGCTTTTTTCTCTGGCATAAATGTGAATATGATCTCCAAAAACAAACACAAAAACCAAAAAAATCTAAATGAGAAGCAGATCCTACCAAAAATTTGCCAGTCACCTAACTAGCATGTTATGCTGTGTAAGGCGGACGCTAACTAGCACACATCTAAAATTATATTGAACAGAAGCTATGGGTGCTGAAGGCCAGATACTTAACTGTCTCGGTCTCTTTGTCTCTCACTCCCTCTCTTCCTCTGTTAGCCCCTCCCACCCATAATAAAGCCAGACCTAAACTATAACTTGGTTGAATGCTGGAATTCAAGACTTCAATAGGAATGAAAGGTAGGTGTGTGTGTGTGTGTGTGTGTGTGTGTGTGTGTGTTCGCACACGTGTGTAATTACTCCCTCACTCCACTCACAGTTTAGATTTCTCCATGTCACTGGTTCTGTCTTTGGAGGGAAGCTTGGGGGTCAGATAGATGCCTGATCATCTCGGACAACCATTCTCCTTGCCTATCAGTCTATGGCAAACATGGATGTGATTTCTTTATCCCTGCCAGGAATCTGAACTTGAACCTTGGTCAAACACTTCTCTTTCATTTAGAAATGGATGCAGTGATTCTGTCCCCACCTCTTTAGAGATTAGACATTCAGTCAAATAAGTTTTACTTTAGTCAGACGCTATCTGGACCGAAGAATTAGTCCCTTATCACATCTTCCTAAGTTTGTGACTGGTGACTTCTGGCTACAGCGAGCGTTTTTTCAATCCACTCTCCTTTCTGTGTTTCCCACCTCCCAATCGGAGGCTTCCTAGCCATGCTGGGTCTTTCAACGTGACTGCAGCAGGCCTGTGTTTCACCCCTGTGCAGTTGGTTGTTGCTTTCCCATAGGTAAAGAAGACTTTTGCCCTTTCCCTTATTAACAGTTCTTCATTGAGAAACTACTATTGCTAAATAGTCAAACATGCTATGTACGTTATGGGATTTTACCCTTTCAACCCCCCCCCCCATGAGAACCCTATATAGTTTTAATCCTCATCTGTATAAGAGTCAATATTTATTAAAATATTGTACATTAAAATCCAGGCTCATTTAATTCTCACGAAACGTTTTAGGGTAGCGTCTCATTGTCCTCCCACCGTAGGTACTGCTATCTCTGTTTTTCCAGACAGGACACTGAAGCCCAGAGAATGTAAATAACATGCCCAAGGTTGGGTTTGGGAGACGGAGAGAGCTGAGACCTGAATGGCCCCATGTACTGAGCTCGGCACCAAGGCCCCTTTGGTTCACTCATGTTCCCTGGCTCTCCTCTGTTTTCAGTTCCTGACCCTTTGCTTGTGCTCAGAGCCAAGCCATTGGCATCCTGTGGGCAGACTGTCTCCTTTGCCTGTTACAGCTCTGGCTTCCAGAGAGACAGCCCTGAGTCTCATACTCTGGTTTCCAATAGTCATATTCTGGTTTCTTCCTGCCTAAATGACCAAAGTGGGACTAATTTAATTGATCCCCTCACCTTGACCCATTCATTTAACCTTTAAATCCCAGTGTAATTGCCTCTACTACCGAAAATCAAGTAATGCCTTTCACTACCACCTTGACACAGATGAAATATTAACGACGTAAAAATCAAAGACCTCTTTCTAAATTCAGCTCAGAATACAGCCATGTCAGCCCTCGGCTGCTTACTTTGATTTTCTCTTTGGAAAGGTTGGGGCCTGTGCATATTTCTCCAATATCCTTGACTTCAGGGGGAAAGCAGCACATAAGGCTGACTCCTGTGGCCACGGGGAAAGCTAGGAGAGAAGAGACCTCAGGGTTTCACAGTGTAGTCCAAGAACGTCTTCAATTGATGGTGATCTTGGTGTCAGCCTGCTGGGATTGCAGGGTTGTCCCAGCATTCCCAGTTTTCCTGTAGGGTCATGTCTGTGGTACTAATTGTTTAGGGATCAAATTCTACAAATTCTACCTAGTCTTTTTTTTTTCTTGATGAGAATTAGCACTGCCTTAACTACTACTTCAATACTCTCACATTGAGTATTGAAGGTGTCATTCTGGCCCTAAGATGGGCCTTGTGGGGAGGGATGTCCTGGCCCTCCCTCTCAAGGAGGGAAATGATATCCTAAAGCAGCCAGTGTATTAACCACATGTTGAGCTCCCTGGTTTTGAGTATCTGGAATCCAAAACGCTCAGAAATCAAAACATTTTGCTGACCAACAGTATGTACAAAAAGTTTCAGGCTTTGGAGCATCCTAAACTTTGAGGTTAGAGAGGTTCAGCCATGAAGTTTATGCAAATGTAGAAATCTGGGACATCTGGTTTCTAACATTTTGAATAAGGGCTACTAAACCATTAGGAGGCTGATGTGAAATCACTAAATATTCCAAAGATCTGGACATATATCACTCATGAATTACATAATAAATATAGCCTATCTATCTGCCTATCTATCTGCCTATCTATCTATCTATCTATCTATCTATCTATCTATCTATCTGTCTATCTATCTGTCTATCTATCTGTCATCTATCTGTCTATCTATCTATCTATCTGTCTATTATCTATCATCTATCTATCATCTATCTATCTATCTATCTATCTATCTATCTATCTATCTATCTGTCTATCTGTCTATCTGTCTATCTGTCTATCTGTCTATCTGTCTATCTGTCTATCTGTCTATCTGTCTATCTGTCTATCTGTCTATCTGTCTATCATCTATCTGTCTATTATCTATCATCTATCTATCTATTATCTATCTATCTATCTATCTATCTATCTATCTATCTATCTATCTATCTATCTATCTATCTATATCCTCTAGTGTACACAACATAGGACCCTGCAAGCAATCCATTTGACTCAGCTAGCATACTACCAGAAAGATCCTACACTGTCCCTAGCTCCTCTCTGCCTCTTATAACACGTCTTCTTGGCTGTGAGACTCTGACCCTTGATCCTTCTAGTTTCTGACTTTATATTTCACACACATCTCCAGTGTTTTCCTTGCATCACCCACACAAGAAAACTCTGACCTGCTTTGTGATCCTTTGCTTACTCTAGTCTGTCCATCCTGACCCTGTCTGACTCCCCCAAACCACACCCCAATCAGGCAACCTCTTTACACCTGCAGGTAGCGTGGGCAGGAAATAGGGAGCCAACTGATTTTAATCTAGGCACCTAGACTTTAAAAACTCTTGCAGGCAGGGTTCTCCCCCCATATATACATACGCATATGGGATACATGCATATCCTCATCTCTCTGTGTGTCAGTCTTTCTCTTTCTCTGTGAAATTTCCTCTATTTTTATTTAAGATTTCTAGGACTTAAATTCATATTTTATCTTAGAGGAATGCCTCTGAAAATCTTGGAAGTGCTGCTACGGTGAGCAATGTGTCACTGGCTTGCCAGCTTGAGGAGTATACTCTGTACCTTATTATCTAGTGCTTGGAAAGATATAAAAAAAAAAACAGATTTAATCCCGCAGAGTAAGTGAGAGTTGACAAAACCGAACTGTGAGATGCCCCCAAACAAGCAGAAAACACAAACCAAATCTCAAACTCTAGAAGAATACACAGAGATTTTGATATGAAAAGTTGCCCTTATAGGGTTTACAACTTTGAAAGAAAAATAACACAGGAAAAACTGCACTGAATAATAACAAGGCAATTGACAAGCAAAGACAGTATTCTGGGAAAAAAATCACTGAAATGGTGTTAACTATTGGGATAATTGCTGTAGAGGATAATAGAGTGTTTGGGAATGTGGGCAGATGTGGGCTTCCTCAGGAAAGAGCTGACAGTTGGTGCACAGTGTGTTTCAACTAGAAGTCAAAACGCTGTGTTCTAGGCTCAGAGCTTGCATTTGCCAATGGGGCGCCTTACTATTCTTTTACAAACTTGAGTTCCCTCCTCTGCAAAGCAAAGGCCTAAGACACTATGATTACTAAAGATGTCTTCAGAAATAACATAAAAAGGTTTGTGACATCTGGTTCCAGGTGTACCAAAAATTTCCCAGGGTCTGATTGTTTTCTCATGCAAGAATTCTCCACATGGACCAATGCATTATTCTTAGGTGACTCCTACGGTACTTTGAATTCAGCCTAAGGGAGACAAGAAGAAAGCAGAGGCTTTGTTCTGTGTGAGTGAAAGTAAGAAAGAAAGCAAAGAGCGCAAGTATAAAGATGTGTTTTTAGGAGAAACTCATGAAACACTCAAGGACTAGAGCAAATGTTCTATTAATGGGAGTGAAGTTTTTCCTACCTCCGGCTCCAGCACACTCTGACATGGGGTGGCTTTCTGTAGACCACCACGGCTACAGGGATTCCTACCTAACGCTCAGCTTAACCATGCTGAGGTTGCTGGTTCCACCAAGCCCCTTGTCAGGGATCTCCAGCCTTCATATTAGCAAGGCCGCCAGGAATGCAAGAGGCTGGCCAGGCATGACTTAGCCTCACAACTCAGTCAGCATTCACAGCCCTCTCCTCAAATTGCTGTGTACAGTATTTGCCAGTGCCTGAAAGCGAATGCCCTCCAATAAGCGCATTCTAACCACATCCTCAATCCCTTTTCTCTTTAAGGAAGGTGATCGATTTAACTCAACAGCCAGTTGTTGGCACCATAACAAACAATCCATAAAATATATATGTTTTCCAGTTAGACAGATTCTTCATTTAGATTTTCTCAATACCATCAAGATTTCTAAGCTATGGCATAGCGTTCATCATTTTCAAACTACCAGAGAAGTTTATATAAGAATATAAATGTAATGTTGGTTTTTCCCCCCGCTTTCTTTTTGAGATAGGGTTTGTATGTAGCCCAGGCTGGCTTTGAACTCAGGATCCTCTGGCTTCAGTCTCTCAATTGCTGAGGATACAGGTTTTTGCTACCTTCCCTACTCATGCTGATTTATATACAGAATTCTTAGAAGGTTGCTCACATACTGTTTATTTTTGCTTCTTGCATAAAATAACAAATCACAGACCACTATAGATTAAGTCCCCTGCTATTCCATATAAATTACTCTCCTTCCCCTGGGAAAGTCAGAACAGGCCTACGTAGTGTAAGGCTCTTCACCAAATTATAACTTCATTATCTAAAATATTTTCATTTCAGAGAATGTTAACCAAGGTGTCAAGGACAATCATGATGGCTAGAACTAAATTTGCTAATGACTGCCAACCACAATTAAAATAAACCTCAAACACTTTACACGAAGGTCCAAAGAGGCCCCCAGTCCGTTGCTGTCCTACATCTCCACCTCAGCACCCACTTCTTCTTGGGAATTCACCTTCCTTCCACAGCAAGGAGAGGTGAGACCAGTCCCATCTGCAAGGGTGGGTACAATTCACAACTGCAGGTACAGTCTGGGCACTGGGACTTTAAGTCAATCCCAGACAGGTTTAATGCTCTTCTGCCTGCCCTCTCTCTGTGACCTGACTTTTAATGTGTGTCTTTTTCACTTTAGGTATTGGTTCAGGATCTCAATGTTAGCACCACGAAGCACAAACTCTAAGACAGAAGTGACCGTGTGTAGTGGGAGATCTGGCAAGGCTCATAAAATACCAAGAGCTGATAAATGGGGAGAGTTTTGGGGCTGAACTCCCGAAGTCCTGTCGAAGAGTGGGAGGAGTGAGAATATGAGCAAAGAGGTCAAGACCATGATGGGGACACCAACTGAAACAGCTTACCTGAGCTAATGGGAGCTCACCAACTCCAGCCGGACAGGGAAGGAACCAACATAGGTCCAAACTAGTCCCTCTGAATGTGGGTGACAGTTGTATGACTGGGGCAGACTGAGGGGCCACTGGCAGTGGCACCAGGATTTATCCCTACTGCATGTACTGGCTTTTTGGGATCCTATTCTCTTTGGATGTGTATCTTGTTCAGGCTAGATATAGTAGGGAGGGCACTGAATCTACTCCAAAGCAATGTGCCTTATATCTCTGAGGAATGGATGGGGGCGGGGGAAAGATGGAGGGGATGGAGGATGGGAGGGAAAGGGAACTGGGATTGGTATGTAAAATAAAAAAGTTTGTTTTCTTTTTAAAAAAGAAAAATAAAATAAATTATATAAAAAAGAAAAAAAGAGTAAAAAAAAAACCCAAAACCAAAACCAAAGAAAATGGACAGAGGAGACAGACTTGCAGTGGCCCACAGAGCGTCCTTTCTGGACACTCAGATGGATAAATACAGCTCTAAGCAGGGCCACTCCTTATGCGTCTCTGCAGTGTTTCTGCCACAGGCATGACTTTCCAGTGTACTGCGCCCTGACGACTGTCTTACGCCTGTTTACCACTGAGACTAGTTTTAGGGAGAGCATTAGACATGCAACAGAAAAAAAAATGAGAAAGTTAGGATCCTGAAAATAGTTATCAGAGTGGTAGGCGATAACGGAGATGGAATTTCACGTAGAGGCTGACGCGGAGTGACGCTGGGAGCTGTTTAAAGCCAACAGTGTACCAGGCAGCAAAGCAAATGGCAATACCAATAAAAATCCTCGCGCGGTAGTTGTTATTATCACCCACCGTGGCTGCTCCGCTGCGGAGTAAGACAAATGACGTCAAATCAGAGCTCACTTTGTCTTTTTCCGACTAAAGCTGAGCCCCCGAGAACCACAGAACGGCTAAAATACGCTCACTCTCGGGAATGAAATCTAGGTTGATGTCTTCAGAGGATGTCAATCTGTAAACAGAGGTCAATTTTACACCCTGGATGCGAGCTTCCGGGTTAGTCACCTGCCCCCTTGCAGTAAGGGCCACTGCTTAGAATGCGATTGCTGCTTTGCAAATGCAGCACAGCCTTGAAGTACGCCTGCCTGTGGCGCAGAAGAAACTCTCCGGTCATTTGCAGATGGTCTACTGCCTTGTTAACTCCACACTTAATCCCACGGTCAAGATTGCTTGACGATTCTCCGCACCGGGTTCCCTGTTCTTGAAGCGGTGAACCCACACATAAACTGCCAGCTTGGTATTCCTTCCGGGCATTTATGAGGCACCTTCACAGACGAATCCCTAGCCCTGCTATCCTCAGCTCCGCCACCCCTGCTCCTGCCAGTTGTACCAGTAGCCACTGGAGCTGCTGAGATGCAGTACTGTCATCCCCAGGTACTGCAGATAAATACGGAGGCCAGACGGAGGAGGCGACCCCAGTGTAAAAGGGGGTGACAGAGCCAGGGCTCAAACACACACAGGGTTTACTCAAAGTCTTTGCTGCTATCACCATCTCTGTCACCTTCATTAATGGCTTTGGTTCTCATCAGGTCACCCTTAATGTCTCAGTCTCTTTTCCACGGCCTCTCTGTTTCCACGGCTACTTGCTATCAACCTTCCAAACGCCTCTGGTCCACGCACTGTCCAGTATCGCTTGGCCTAATCTGTCAACTCCTACCAAGGTAGGCCCTGTATGTAATACACACCAAGCCTCCAATGAGACACTGTTCTCAATGACCAGAAACAAGCACATGATGTGAGCAGCGAAAGCTTGTGGCTGTCACAAGGAGGCTGCTCAGATGATCTGCAAAGTGCTTTAAATGAGATTATGGCCATGAACAGTTTTAGAGTTGTTGCTTAACTCCAAGAAGACCCTGCAGTGCCCAGTACGTGAACAGGCCTAAAATCCTCAGGCAAGCAGCGGCTGGGGCTTGGCACACACTCCACAGATGGCTCCCAGTGTCAGGGATGGGTCTTCACAGAACTCACTACACTACAGCAAAGCGGCACATGACCACCTTCCAAGACAGGAAGCTTACAAATATTTTTAGGATGAAGAATTTTTTTCTGTAATTAGAACACTGTTAATATTTTCTGATTCTGCAGACAATGAAGAATTTCAAGGGTTATGGAAAATACTAAAGCAGCAAAAGCTTCTCTCTGGGTTTTTCTTCAAGTTGTGTTTGATTAAGGTTTCCTTTTATCTGCTGAGAGCCAGGGCTGGGAGAAGAGTTTTGAATACACGCACGTCATGGAAAACCTAAGGAATGTTCTCTCATTCTGTACCCAACGAAGCTGACTTCTGGGAAAGGACAGAACTCATGTTCTCTTGCTCCTCTTCTGACATACTGAACTTTTCAAACTCAGCCCTGACTTGGACCTGGAGCTGACGGCATAGCTCTCTATAAAGTTTGGTTCTGACACCTTTCTCTCCTTCAACATCCTTTTCATACTATGCTGTTCAGTGGCATCATTTGCGTTATGTAACATTTAAGGGAGAATTTAATCATTTATGCCTAGCGGGAATAAAATTTAACAACAGCCTGAGTGACCACAAATAAAAATAAAGTGGGGGAAAAAAATCTATCTGCCCATTTTGCTAACTCCTTTGAGCTGGGCAACGTGAGTCTTCTGTTCTTTTGGGCTTTCCTACTTCTCCCCTCTCTTGCCTTTCAAAGCCCGAGCATCCTGTCACACAGATGGCGATGCAGCCCCTGGCACTGCTGGGTTTAATCTGGAAATACTGCAGACGCTCTGGACCAATGCTGCTCACACCTAAAGACACTAACAGCAACCCACACTCACAGTTGCTCCATTTGGATGGTGTTGCCAAACATCTCTTTATAAACAGAGTGTGGTTGTGCTGTCTGGCAGTCACAATACCACTTTAAGGACAAAGGAACATAGCCTGTCCTTTGGATGCCGCTCACTACGGAATTTGGTTGGTGTATGGGGGCTGCAGATCATAGCTCCTCATTTGCTAGGAGATAAAGAGCTGAGACTTCCGTATGACCACATCACACTTATTTTAAAGCTGCTCATTGCTTTAACCCTGTCAATGGTAGTAAGTGCAGATAATTCCATGCAGAATTTTAACTGTATGTCTGAACAATTCATTGGTTTTAGACACTGTAAGAACATATATATAATCTCCCATTTCCCCTTACAAGCTTCCAGTGACTGTTGACATTAATGAATTTGAGAGGTGTCTATTTTTATTAAAAAAAAAGAGACAAATTTTCCAAAGGCTGCTGCAGAATATTTCCCTGCATACATAACAGGGACGGGGGGGGGGGGGGGGAACAGGTACTTGGAGGAGATGAAGTGTCTTTCAGTAAGCTGATATTGAATTTTCCATGGCTGGCGCTCAGCCACGCTCTCAGGAGGCACTTAATTGAATCAGTAGTCTTGAAAGGTTTCCATTGTGTTTTTCCTCAGACCCTCTTATGGATTGCAGACACATTCACAGTGCGCATGGCTCTACTGGAAGATGCTGGCACCCTACTCCTCAGTCTGGTCTCTGTGACAATTGTTCATCCCTCTGAAGAGGCTGCATGCTCTCGGGTCAAGAGGAGGTTACGGCAGACAGGCGCGCGAAGCAATGGCTCTTTACAAGGAACAGAACAAAAGTGCTGGGGAGAAAGGCTCTGCGAGGTCCTTAAACTGCAGCCAGACTGTAGACAAATTGCTCAACGCGGGAGCCAGAACCACATGTCTCCCTGACAAGGACCAGAGGCCAGGCTGCATAACAGACTTCTCTTAAGGTTTCTGAGGGCAAAAAGAACTGGAGTAATGGGGACTGATGGGAAAGGGCAGGCACCAGGGACACTGTCACCAGCGTGTCTGACACCTTCCTGCTGGCTGTGTCCTGTTGTCTTTACACAGCTATCATTTCAGTCTAAGACCCCATGAGGAAACGGTAGCTATCAAGGAACATTCTCAATGAAAGGCTGCGGCTGAATTATTCTTAATGTTTGCCATCTAATTCAAATAGTTCCATTCTCTATCCCACTTCACTATCCACATCTAAAGCCTATAGGTGTTGATAGGGTCTGCACTAAACCATTAGGCACAGTGCTGTGTGGTGCTGGAAGACGCTCGAGGTATTCTTGATGTGTATTTTTGCTCAATACACACAAAATCCTTTGGAGAGAAAGACTTGCTCTATCTATCTATCTATCTATCTATCTATCTATCTATCTATCTATCTATCTATCATCTATCTATCTATCATCTATCTATCTATCTATCTATCTATCTATCTATCTATCTATCTATCTATCTATCTATTGCTTATGGTAGAGGTCACAAAACTAGGGAGAGTTATAAGCTAAGTGCACTGAATAAATTAGTATTAAAATTAAAACTTAGAGAGGAGTTTTAATTCCTAGTCTAACAGTATTTCCTCACTATCTCAATTAAGATACTTTAAAAACAAAACAATCAATCACCCCTAAGCTATGGTAAAATAGTGTTCAAATATCCTTGGCCAATATGCATTGAATGCTGTAACCTAGCAACCTGCAGCAAAGACACTCATATGCTACACATATATGATGTATACACATATATGTATATGAAAGCACACACGTATATACGTTTGTATGCATACATACATACACACTCCCATATACGTAGACTCATGCACACACATTGTTTCATTGCTATTTGATCACTAGACAGTGATCGTTTTAGTAACTGGACAATAATTAAGACAGATGTACAAATGTATCTTCTTTAAGTTTTATTTTTTGAGGATTAGCACATACCCTGCTCAGTTCCATGACAGCACTCTCAAGCCGAACATGGTTTTGCTGCTGCTCTTCCGGTCCTCTTTCCCCCAGTCACCCTGCCCCACCCCATTCCTTCTGGCAGCTCCCTTTTGCCCTTCAGGCCACCTGCTGTTACTTATGACTTATTTAGTTGTCTGGATGCGGGACCAAAGGTTTTCCCTTCTGTCAGTCTTCCTTGTAATGTACTCTTCCCAAACTGCAAGTTCTACGAAGCTGACTGGGTTTCTCTGAGTGAAAACTAGGGTGTTCTGAAGAAATCTAAGTAGAGAAGTCCCAATGTTTTTGACTTTCTCTTGGGTCTTTGGGAATAACTGCAGCTACATTTCACTCAATATTCATGTTTCCATCTTACTGTTTTTTTTTTTTTTTTTGAGACAGGACTTACTTTGTAGCCCAGGCTGGCTTGGAACTCACTATGTAGCTTAAGTTGGCTTAAACTCACAGCGATTCTCCTGCCTCTGGTTCCCCTAGCGCTGGAATTATAGGCATGAGCCACCAGCCATATGCAGCTCAACAATGTATCTGCAAGCTGCTCAAGTGCTCTGTGTTTACAGAACACTGAGCTCAGTGGGTATCGTCTACTTTGCTTTCTTACATCATTTTTCCCTTTCCTTCTGAGCTGTCAGCCTCAGAAAATATTTCTCAAGTGGTGGGTGATAAAATCTCACCAGCACTTGACGCACTGCACCCAGAAATGGCTTCTGTCTGATGCTCACACTCTTAGAGCCTGGAGTGGTATGATTATAAATATTTGTCAAAGCTAACTGGAAGAAACAGAATTAGGGTGTCAGCCACCCCCTCCCACCCAGAGAGAACTGTTTCCACACAGACTTTCAGTAGGTAGGAATGACTAAGGTGGTTGCTATAGTGCACATATCTAAATCCACCATGCTATCAACGGATTGAGTTATAGACACACACACTACACACACACACACACACTACACACACACATTACACACACTACACACACACACACTACACACACACACTACACACACTACACACACACACACTACACACACACACACTACACACACACACACTACACACACACACACTACACACACACACTACACACACACACTACACACACACACACTACACACACACACACACTACACACACACACTACACACACACACTACACACACACACACACACTACACACACTACACACACACACACACTACACACACACACTACACACACACACACTACACACACACACACTACACACACACACTACACACACACACACTACACACACACACACACTACACACACACACTACACACACACACTACACACACACACTACACACACACACTACACACACACACTACACACACACACACTACACACACACACTACACACACACACTACACACACACACTACACACACACACACACACTACACACACACACACTACACACACACACACTACACACACACACACACACACACACCCTTTTGGGGTGTGGAAGTGGGAAAGACGTTTGTTAAAAACATTAGCTGACATTAAATCGCACCAGTATTGATAACTTTGAAAAAGCCCAGCAGAGCCACAGAGCCCAGCGCTGACTGTATAATCAACATGCCACACTTTTATGGAAGACACATTGGTCTTGCCAAGCAACAGCACCCACACAGGTAGGAACCGGTTCACAGGAGAAAGCATGAGCATACATACTTTGGTTTGGGGGCAACTCACTCTTAATTTTTATCTCCTAAGGCCTAAGTTTTGTTTTATTTTTAAAGGGCTGCTCTGTCTTAGGCTTAAGAAGCTGAAATTACAGTGTCATTTGCTAGGATAGTAATTACACGTAAGTGGGAGAACTTTTTAAAGTCAACAGTAAATGTCTTCGGCTGTGCGAATCGCAGCGTGACTCCCATACTCCCACATTCTGTAGCAAGAGACAGCAAATGAATCAACCCTTTTGAATTCTTCCCCAAATGTGCTCCAGATGTGTATAGATAGATCACTAAATATAAACTTAATTGCCTTTTTTCATTTCTGTCCTACTGCTAAGCAACTTTCATACCAAAGTGCTTGACAGAGGACGAGTTCTTTACCATCACTTCTTTTCGGAATAAAACCAACTGGGTTTCTCTGAGCGAAAACTTACGGGTATGGAGAAGGAACCTAAGCAAATACGCTCTCAAACATGCCCTGATTAACCCCGCAGACACTGACAGACGGGCTCTCACTGCCAAGGTGACGCGCTTGCTTCATTCAGGATCAAGTCATTCACTTTTTTTTTTTTTTGATTTTCGAGACAGTGTTTCTCTGTAGCTTTTTGGTTCCTGTCCTGGAACTAGCTTTTCTAGACCAGGCTGGCCTCGAACTCACAGAGATTTGCCTGCCTCTGCCTCCCCAGTGCTGGGATTAAAGGCGTGCACCACCACCACCCGGTTAAGTCATTCACTTTTAAAGTGGCACAGGGTATACCAAAGATACAAGTCACTGGGACTCCCCCCTAACCCATTGCAGCTTTCCTCTTGGCAGTGAGGAACACAGGTGGCTGGCAGCCTCCAGCTGCAACACCTAAAACACACCCAGTGTCTGAGCCGAAGCGCGGCCTTCCTGACTGCGGTCACCATCTTTCTTTGTTTCCATAGGCCCCCAACTTTTAAAGCAAGTAGGCCATGTTTCCTACCTGTCCTTAATTACCAAGCATTCCCTGCTCCCCAAATCCCTTGCAGCCATCACGTCATAAATATTTCTTACTAGAAGTTCATGACCCCTTCTAATTGCCAAACTGTAGGATCCAGAAACTTCAAAACTAGAAGGTATCTGATACCTCTTCCGATTTTCCCTTTAACACATGATGATCACACACATGACTTCAACATCGTGACTGTGTTGTTTTGCCTTGACTTCCCCTAAAGTATTCAATCTTTCAGTTTAATCATATGACTGATATGTGTTTGATACCTCTCTATATATCAAGTATACATGTATTACATGCACCTATCTGTCCATATCATATAAAACAATACCAACAATGGACCACTTTATTTTAACTTATTGTAAGGAATGTAGGTCATAGACAAAATAGACAATGATCCCAGCTGTGAGTGGAGCTACTTTGAGAATTAGGCAAACTTCCATTACCTTGTTCAAACCTCTGAAGTATGGGTAGGAGGCAAGTTAAAACAAAACCAAGAGACACAGATACAAGTCGGTTGTCTGATACAGGCAACCTCAATTCCAGGCCCCTACACACTAGACCCGATACAATACAGAGTTTAATACAAGTCATCAGGAGACTGCATGTGGGGAGGGCCAGTCACTGTAGGAGGATTAGGGAGAGGGCCCAGCCTTAGGAGGAGAAAGAAGGGAATCTCTGCTGCCTTCAGAATGTTTCTGCCTAGCATGTTGAAATGGGGAGACAACCTTTATCACAACAATTCCCGAGTCAAGATGCAGAGTAAATGGTAGAGCTCTTTGGCAAGAAAAATCAGCACCAGGCACTGTGCATGGAACTGGGCACATAGGGAGAAGGAGACAGGGCTTCTGCCTTGCTGGAATTTATTCTTAAATGTCAAGGGGTGAAAAAAAGAGCTAATGACTATCAAATACCACTAGGACAGTGCTTTAGGCAGATGTCAATGTGGCTGCCATAGGCAGCAGGGGACTTCTCTCCATTTAAATGAGAAGAGATGCAATTGCATAGCCAGGGAGAGAAAAGGAGGTAAAGACCCACGAAAACTCCTACTTAGACATCGAGGCTCTGTTTCCTCGGTTCCCTTTCCCAGTAGCTCTAACCTATTTCTGGGAGTGACTGTAAGCTTAATGCAAAGGGAAGGGTGCTGACCCTTTCTGTAAAGTGCTGACTTTGCAAATTGTGCTCCTAACGTAATGGGGTTTCCGGGAACAGTGGTAATGCCAAGGCTTTCTACACAGAGAGATTTTCATAGCCTCACACACCCGTTCAAGTGGTACCTTCATGTCAACTTCAAATGTCCTTTGCTTTCTCACTATAGTGTTTGACTATAGTGGCAGACAAGATACAAAACACCCTTCCGTTTCTACCAAAGATGAGAAAAATCTGGTGAGCTAACAGCTCCACTAATGGAAGTACATTAATTCATGCAGAAAGTAGCTCTATCTTTGTTTTGTTTATTTGTTACTGGTTAAAACGCTTAATAATAAAATAATTTAAAATATTTTACTATTTGATGTTTAACATTCTTAACACTAATTAATAAAATTATCATTATTATTTGTGTGTGTGTATGTGTGTGAGTGTGTGTGTGTGTGTGTGATGTTAATGTGTTGGCATGTGTGTGAAGACCAGAGAACAAATTTGTGGAGTCTGTTCTCTCCTTAAACCAGGGGTTCTCAACTTTTCTAAGGCTGTGACCCTTTAATACAGTTCCTCATGTTGTGGTGAACTCCAATCATAAAATTATTTTTGTTGTTACTTCATAACTGTAATTTTGCTACTGTTATGAATAATAATGTAAATATCTGTGTTTTCCAATGATCTTAGGCGATCCCCATGAAAGAGTCATTTGCCCCTAAGGGGTCAAACTCACAGGTTGAAAACCACTTCCTTAAATATTTATGTGGGTTCTGGGGACTCGAACTCAGGTTATTCAGCTGACATGCTCACCTCTTTACTTGCTGAGCCATCTGGTCAGCCCCTTTAACCAGTTTGACTGTGGACTTCAAGAGGTGTGGTAGGGTAAGAGACTGTACCCAGACAGGAGAGATCAGTCCTTCCTAGATGTTATGTTGATAAACAGTCACACATATTTCTTATTTGATTAATACCCACTGCTAGGCAGTAAAATTACAGTTAATAGAAATTCTATTTCATTTGCCATCTCCCACTGAATTTATACTTCAATTAAAAAGATAATCTAAAACTCTTAATTAACAAAGTACTTCTTAACTACTCAGAATTTTAAGAAATTTGGGACCATCTCATAAAGACTATTACTCGGGCACTAACAAATGAAACATGGTCAATACTATTCCTTTGAACTTGTTTCTCAGTCTTTTGGGACAAGTTTTAATAACTATTTTAGCGAGTTCTACCCCAAACATCTCCTCATAACTATGAAATACAGAACTCAACTATCACAACACAATATGTAGACTACCAACAACTCATATTAAACATTCATTTATTCCATGGCAATTCATTTTAAGGTATCAGGACGATGCAGGACATGATGACCCGTAAGACACAAGAGTGTATGAGAATTAAGTGTGAACTGATAGCTTCTCAATTCGAAAGAACAATCAGGACAGTTAAGCCAGGTTTGATGTGAGTTGTGCTGAGAGGTCTGGGGGTGGTAACGCATTTGAGGTTGGGCACCTGCCACAAAGGCAAGTGATCAGGAAGAATGGAAGACGGGAACACTTACGTCATTAATTCTGTGTGGGGAGTATTGCAAAATACATTGTATTTTCTTGTTAAAAAAATCTCTAAAGGCCTGGGGAGCATCTCTCCCCATCTCCTGCCACAGAGTTAAGAATAACACCCACGCATGTTTCTGCTGAAGGTAGACAAAACTCTCTAGGGAACATCGCAAGGCTAAACGCTTGTAGGGTGTTACTCCCCCAACCATTTTTATCTTACTTGAATTCTCTAATTCCAAGTCAAATTCTTAATGGTTTAGTCAAAGCATTGGCAAACTCTTCCTTAGAGGACCAGATAATAAGTATATCACGCTGTGTTGCTGATCACTGCCGTAACTGCTCACCAGTGGCACCGCAGCAGACAGCAGCCACAGACAACACAGGACAGATGGGCCAGGCTGTGTGCCAACAAAACTTTCTTTATAAAAATGGGCTATCTGCTGCCTTGCCCTACAAGCTGTGGTTTGTGGGATCTTCGTTTAGCCTCGCATTGTGGGATTCAGCTAAAGCTGCAAATTTTACAAGAAGAGAGACAGTCTTTCAGACCACGGCATTTGCATACAACTGGGTCTCCTCCAGAAGGTACATGAATGTCATTAAAACCAAGCATTTCTATATCTTTCTAATTCACTGAACACAGAAAAACAACAATACAAGTTTGAGAGCACAGCTACCAAAGGTTCTCAGGAGCCAGAGGATAAAGCTTTTCCAGACTTGTGAACAGAGACTAATCTGTTTCTTATCAGCGCCTCAGAAAAGCATGTAAGCCATGTTACTTTGAAAGATGTATTTTCAGAGAGGAATCAGAGAAAAGGCTGAGGAACCACTACGCATCTGGATGAGTTTCAGGGCTTGTGAAACGAGCTGATGAAGCCCCAACAGGAAGTAGCAGCGTGTAAAGGCCAACGGTTCTGCTGTGGTTACACTCAAGGTTCAGGATGATGTGATTTTCCCAGAACTAAGGATTTGATACTCGGGATGTGCACGGAGAAAGAACACCCACTCGGGTCTCGCGGGGTTCCTGACGATAGTGCATGCCCGTCCTTGGCTGGATAACGAACATGAATTGGAGCCTTCATGAGGAAAGAAACGGCTTAACACACAGCTGCTGACAGTGAGAGTCTGTGAACACGGGTTTCTTTGAGCTAGTCACACTGGGGTTCTGGGAGAATGACGCAGAGTGGTTCATGCCCAACACTACATGCTCCCTGAGTACTGAGAGAAGATATGACTGACACAAGACAGTGTGGGTATCAGGACTGGAGAAGGGGTTTCAGAAGTTTATTGCAAAGTGACTTCTGGTTCATTAGATGTGGATAAATTCAAACACTATTTAAAACACTTGGCAATAATGGGACTTTTCATTTCAATAGTAATAGCATTTGAAAACACTATTTAGATGATACCCTTATAAAGTACCAACACAAACAATATTTTTCTCACTCCTTAGCTTTTCTGGTAAGATAGAGACCACTTTACTGGAGAAGGTATATGCCTGGTCTTCAAACACACAGGGCGAGGAATACAATGAAAGCCAATAGTTTCCTTAGCTGCACCATGTGACTTCTCTTTCAGAGTCCTTCGGCAATCCCCCTTGTCTTTGCCAGATTCTAATTCATGGGTGGTGATATATTTACAATATGGTTTCACGGGAGCGTCAGAACGACAGGAAACCCATATTAAATGACAGTTTACTTAACAACTTCTCAAAGGTATGTCTTTATTGGTGGCCTTAAAGAAGACAGCATTCTATTGCAGAAAGAAAAAAATGAAAGATAGTAAGGGTTGGTTGGACTGATATTAGGAGACCAGAGTCAGAGAGCTTGGGTGAATGACTAATGAAAGAATTTACGTTTCTCTGTAGAAGCAGGGAGAAATTGTACTCAGTGAATTCCGAAAAAGATTTAGGGAGATTAACTAAGCAAAGAGACGTGAAATCATTTGGAATTAAAGTGTCATTTTGAGCCAGGCATTGTGATAGGTGCTGTCATGAGACTGAGCACAACTTACTCCATGCCAAATTGAAATTACAGTTTTATAAAACATGGGAAATTGTAGGAACTTGAGGGGCTAAACATGAATGGAGTACAGGAAAACAAAGGGGAATCAATGAAAAGGGTCATTGCTTCCAATGATGGGTGGAAAAAAAAATCAATTCAGTGAGCGTCCAACTACAAAGGGTAAAATACACACATTTTTGAGTCAAGGGAAACCAAGCAGACGTAACTTACTAAACTTTAAATGAAAGAGGAGCTATTAAACAAATATTTGTCTTGGATGATGGTCTGTCTATCATAATGAACTTTTGTATCTGGGCCCTGGTAATTGCTGGTTTGATGGGAATAGTGCAGCAAGTATTCGATATGTACTCTTCAGGTGTTGGAATACTGATTATAGTGCCAAATCTTCCAAAGCATGTGATTATTAGGTTATAAGCATGTACTCAGAAGAGGTACAAATATGGAAGTCTTTCTAACCGTAGCAATCTTGGGGGGGGCTCCTAAATTTGTAGATGCTATTTGATGAATGAGGAATCAAATTATACGTGAATATATCAGAAAGCAAAGAGTACATGATCAGTCCTGAGCCATTCCATAAATGATTGGATAAAACCAGCGAAGCAATAAAACATTTGGTACAGCTCTCCTACTCTTATGCTTAGGGATAACCACGAAACCATTACAGAACAAAGTTATTACTGAGAGTAGAAAACAAAAGCCAATCATTGTGGTTTCCAGGATGCTCATATTATAAACTCACAAGTCCAGGGTGTTATGTTCGTAAAATCACAAGATGGTGCATTGGTAGAGCACATGATCACATAGTTGAAGGAATTGAAGGAATCCATGAGCGCATTAACAAGATTATTTCAATGTCATCCTTTGCGGTCATCCCCAAAGTGATTACTTTGAAATATCAATGCACTGCTAATTTAAATTGTACAGGAACCTACATTCTGAAGAGCTGACATAACTTCCTTTGAGTTGACACAATCAAGTTCAGAGTCAGACACGACAAGCTTGAAAGAGGGGATGGAAAGAATTTACAATATTTATCTTGATTACACTAGGAAGGAGGAGCATAGGGTTTTTCGTTTTGTTGGTTGTGTGAGATATTTGTTGACCTGTGGTGGAGAACAGGAGTCGGGGTTAGGACCGGGACTGAAGCACAGAAAACCCAGGCAGTTAACACTGCTGTGCAGACAGGGAGGGCACTCCTTTCAGAGGGTCTCCTTTTATTGGAACTATCTATGCAGCGGCTAAATTACTAGTTACAGATTCTTGTTAAATTAGATTTTTCTCATCTCTCCATCCCGCAGATTGGGGGAAAAATGAAAGTCCTGCCATGGGCTGTTGGAATGGGACTGCACGCTCTGCTCTTCAGAGACAGTCAAGAGAAATATGCAACTTTAAGATCCTCCCTCCAAAACAGACTGCAGGTAGGCAGGGTCACAGGCTGAGCACAGTGGTTATAAAAGTTTCATTCTGGTGAGTGAGTCATGCTCAGGGAACAACAAAACAAGGGGCTGTCCACAGTAAAAACAACCCAGACAATGATGTCATCAGGAAGGCACCAAGTGGAGAGAGCTCTTCTCCTGACCTGTGTGGGGCGGGGGCTGGAATGTGGCCCAGATAGCCCCTGAATAGAAATCGTCACCACTTCCTTGGACAGTAGCTCAGTTTTGAGGGGGGGGGGGATAGGGTAGCGTAAATGCATCCACAGTTCTTGGCTCATTAGGACTCCCATAGAGACAGATGAGTGAGTTTGGATAAAACAGAATGACTCGGAGAGGCAGAAATGGAGTCAAGCCAGTAAGTATAAGGGCAAGAAATGAGGACAGTGACAAGGAATATTTTGTTTCACTGACATGACATGTAGACAATCACAGTAAAAGCAAGAGCCCATTAGGAAACGGTGTGGCTGGTGTAACATAACCAACTCCCACAACGATAGAAGGACAATCCAATTAAAAGTGAATAAAAGATGTGGAATGAAATCAAAGCCACAGTAGGACAACACTACATTCCTTTCAGAGTGACAATAATAATAATAATAATAATAATAATAATAATAGATAACTAGTCTTTGTAAAGGTGGTGGAGAGGGTAGAAGCTTCATATATCGCTACAGTCAAAGCAAAGTGGTACTGCATATCCAATAAGAAACCACTAAACAGAACACTGGAAGCCAAACTAAAGAGAAAGACAAGTATAGTCAAGAGACTCTAAGAAAATGAATGAAGCTACAATTTCATGAAAAACAAACCACAACTAGGAAGACAAACCAGTAAAGAACATCAAGACGGCTAATCTACACACACCTTTCAATAGTTAAGTCTGAATAGCGAAGACATCAAGATTCCAATCAAAAGTCAAGGGTAAATGGATTAAGAAAATCTGTCTATCTATTGTCTACAAGAAGTTCATCGTATAGTGGTGCCATAGTGGCACAAACTGGCTTCAGGAGTAACCAATCACATTTTAAAAACAGGATTTAAGGCCCACACTCCATGAGATGGAACACTGCTAAAGTAGCCAAGAATCTGGGACTAGATAAGCTGTGTACCGTAAGGAAAAACCTACTCCTATTATTCTGCTAAAGAAACAGCAATAAAGGGACTTCTAATGATGTATTTATATCCAAAGGTCAGTGCACTGCTCAACCCTCATCAGAGAAGCTTCTTCTTGCAACACAGAGACCCACAAGAAGGGGTCTTTACACGACTTTGTAAGAGACTTTGGAACACTCACCCTAAATAGGATGTCTTTATCAAACCCCTCCCCTTAAGGCTTAAGGACCTATGTGGAAAAGGAGGTGAAAATGTTCTAAGACTCAGGTGGTGGGTTAACTTCAATGAAAGAGCATCCTCCAGACCCCATAGGATACACATATTAATTCAGAAAGACCATGGCAGCACACACAGCACCTGTACAGGTTCAAATAAGACAAGATACCAACACTGAGAAAGGGAGATAGACACTAAGTTCCATCCCTAAGCAAAAATCTATTTACAATTGAGAGTTCCTGGGAAAGGGAAAATCAGTTTTCTCCAATGGAATGCCACTAAGTCTATCAGCCATACACTAGGGCTGCGCAATGTAAAAATAACTCAGTGATATTTTTCTACACATTTGGTGTTGTTTTCCTTTGGTAATTTTTTGTTTTTCCTTTTGTTTGTTTTGACTTTCTTTTTTCAGAGAGAGGTAATAAGAACACATTGAGATGAGTGTGTGAGGGGGGAAGTGGGGAGGATATGGGAGGATTTAGAGGAGGAGAAGGAATATAAAAATATATTGTATGAAAAATTTAAAAATTGAATAAATTAAAATAGAAACTCAACTTTAAAGATAGGCACCACCTTAAAATGAAAAGATAAAAAGGGTTCTAGACAAATGGGATCAAGAAGCAAGCAGGTGTCGCATCCTAGTATCATAACAGAATCTGAACTACACTAATTAGAAGAGACAAAGAAGAGTATGCCATTCTAATCAAGGACTCGATTAATGATCGCTTTACCAGGGATATGTCACAATACTAAACACATATGCACCAAACTGTGCTGCACACAATTTCATAAATAGCATAATGAGATTAAGGACAGAGGTTAACACGAACCCAATAATAGTAGATGATTTTAGCACGCCAATAGATAGGTCATGTGTGCAAAAAACAGCAGAGGAACCTCAGAATTCAATGATGTTTTACAGTGAATCTAACAGGTATCTACAGACACCAAATAATATACATTGTACTCAGTAGCACATGGAAGCTTCTTTAAAACAAACCACATGTTGGAGCATAGAAGAACCTTATAAAAACAGAAACATTGAAATAATCTCATGTATTCTATCTGACCATTGGGTAGTACAACTTGAAATTAACAGCAAACAAATCTCTAGTAAATATAAACTCACAGAGATTGAAGATCTCATTACTAAATGACAAATGGGTCAAAGAAGAAATCAAAAATATTCCTGTAGCAAAATGTAAAAGGAAAACACAACAGAATGAACCCCGAGACACAGCACTAAGAGGGACATGCGTAACCCTCAGTGTCTATAATACAACACCAGAAAGTACTAAGAGGGACATGCATAGCCGTAAGTGTCTACAGGACAACACCAGAAAGAGCACAGACAAAAGACGTAATGATGCAACTCAAGAATTCAGGGAAAAAAAGGAACATCCAAAACCAAACTCAGTAGATGGCAAGAAAGAATCAGTATCAAGGCAGAAATGAATGGGACGGAAATAAAGAAATACAAAGAGTCAATGATTCTAAGACCCGGCTCCCTGAGGAGATAAACAAGACGGACAGATCCTCAGCCCCACTAAAGGGAAGAGGAACAGAGGTCAGAGCCAGAGACAAACACATGACCACAGATACCAGGGAAGCACGGAACACCATGAGAACACTTTAAATACGTGCACTCCATTAATAAGGACTATATAAGAATGTATGAACTCTACCACTAAGCTATGTTCCTGCTCCTCTTCCCTGCCTTTTCTCTTCTGAGAGCAAGTGTTGGTGTTGTTTACATGCTCTAAACATGGGTAGTCCTAGCTTAGTCGCTTTAGAGGCTGGGATTAGAGGAGGGCACCACCATCCCCCTTTCCTGGCCTCTACAGTCTAGCCTAAAGCAATGGATAGAGTCCTCCCGATTCACTCAGGGCTTTGAACACAGTCTTTTGTATACTGTAGAAAAGTACGAGGAAGGGTAGGCACTGTATGGTTTATAGCATGGTATCTGAAAAGAGCAGGGTGAACTCTGGGAGGAACAAACGCAGACTGTGTAACCGAGTATGCAGATTCACCACATTGAAAAGTAAAAATGTATAAAGCGATTTGCCCTCAGGACAGGGAGTCATAAAACGGCTCCCACATATATCGGATCACCAGTGGGCAAGGAGGAAGCCACTCTTAAAGCTCATGCTAGGGCGTGAGGTGGGTGGGTACCAAATAATATCTGCTGTTATCTCTCGTGATGAGGTTGGAAGATCACATCAGGAAGAATTCAGGGAAAGAAATGAAGGAAAACGACACCTAGGAATAGCTGAAGGGATTATAGACGTTTTCTGTAGGAGATGGACTAGAAACCTGCACACCTGGAGAGCTTTCTACTCGAGACTGAACGCACAGTACACTTCCTCTGTCTTCCACCAGGCACTTCTCTGAGCAAAGGAAAGAGTCACAGAGATCAGAGACTCTGATGAAACCACTGGTCCTCCGCGCCCGGAAGCACATGCAAGCAATGCTCACACAACGTATTTCACATACAGCTTAGAAGCCCGTGCCTTCGAAGTTATAAAGACCCAGAAGTCATCTTACAGAATAAAGCAGGTCTTTTTTCCCTGGATGCCAAAAGCAATATCCCTGTCCTGGAAGATGGATTGTACTTATGGCAAGCAGAGGGACTGGGGAGTCTGCAGTGGACAACCTGCAAGGTCTTTCCCCAAACCGTGCGTTAATTCCAAAGGAGTTTCAAAATAATTTCACAATATCAAGTATTTAAAACACAAGTTGTTACTGCTCTTTTTGTGAAAAGATGCTGATCAGGAGCAACACAGACCATCAAAAGGCCAACCTGACTAACTGGATGTATCTACAAAGATTTCTCTCCGCTAACTGTGCAACAGTCATGGTAGTGAATTTAAGATTATTTCTTTTATTATAAGAAATAGAAAACTGTTTTCATGAATTGCTTTTCCAATTCTTGCCTACAGCCTGGGTCCCAGGTGCAACCTTCCCTGCAACCCCCCCCCCCCCCCCACAGTACTTGCAAGGCATTTATACCAGGTTACAGAGACTTTTTGAAGCAGCCGGCCGGTCACTGTAGCAGGCGTACCTCTGAGTACCCTCACTGACTGTGAGATGGGATTTCTTGGCTCTGTGGACCTATGTTCTAGGTAATTCACCAGTGCTTAACCCCAAGAGCATTTACATGTTTACTGGAGGGAAGAAAAGCAGGTGTACCTCTACCTTAACTGCTCCTTATACGAGTGCTGCCTGTTTCTTCAAGAGTCAGGGTCTTACTCAACTGAAAACGCGTTCCATCATTCTGAGACACCACTCCTTAAACGTTGTTTCAATTTCTTCTTTAAATGCCTATGACTAGTTATGGTAATAATTTTGAAAGATTCCCCCAACCCTGAAATAATTACAGACACATCATATTTAAGATTATGCTGTTTGAAAATGACTAGCCTAAGTGTCAAGGAGAAGACATGTGTGTCTGCCTTGTGATGGAAAAGGGGCAGCTGTGTCAACAATTCGTTAATTACAATCCTAATGATAGAACTACTCACTGATGGCCCTGGCATTATGGTTGCTAGTCTCCTGGAGAACACGATTGCAATTTCAAGTATTACATCTTCATTTTCTTACTTTATTCACTTGTCATTGCTCAAAATTCCCATTTAAATTCATCTTTCAAAATGGAAGGGACAAACGAGAATCTACCATCGATGGTCGATGTAAGGTGACAACACGGTCTGGAACTCATCAATTAGGCTGGCTTGGGAGCCCCAGGGGTACCTCTGCTTTTTATCTCCCCAGTACTAGAATTATAAGCATGTGTTAGCGTGGCTGCTGGGGGCTAAGCCCTGATCCTCCCTCTTGCAAAACAAACACTGCCCCAACAGAACGACTTCCCCTCTTCAGTGCTCCTCTATGGGCTGTCCACGTCTTACAAAGGACTTGAGCGTATAATTCAGGAGAAGGGTGTTTGCAAAGTTTCCTTGGAGGGGTTGCCTTTACCAGAAAGAGCGCCATACTCACCAGAGAGGAAATATGCCCAGCCGTGTGGTGATAAAAACCATGGCAAACATGACAAACAGAAGATCACACATTTTCTGAAATTTGGCATAATTTGCCATTTTGGCAGCCTGTAAGAGGAAGGAATGCAACTTATTCAATTAGACTGATAAAAGAAAAGTTTCCTGCAGTATGCACGAGGCCACAGTGAGGTCTATCAATGAGGTATACCTTACCACATGCATAAAAATGTCTGTTACTTAAAAGTAGCACACATCACACCAGCATTTATAAATTACTCAAAAGTTGAGTGAAACGTGGATTAACCAAACTATAACTTTCACAGTTTTAATAAAATATTTAGTAACCTTAAAAATTCAATTATATGGCCAATTTCAGGAAACAGAGGACAAATAAGAAACTTCTGCACTATGTGATGTTAGCAAGCCAGAGATAGCAATACAGAAACCACGTAACAGGTCATTACAGAAAGTCTTCAGAGACTGCACAGAGCCCAGAGAGCTTCTCCATATTTGTCTTCCTTCTTCCTGCTTCGAGGGTTGTGCTAACTTTAACCATCCCAGAAGTGCTGTGGGGAGACGGGGTCCCAGCTGATTCCAACAAACTTAGAGATGAGGAGAGCGTCACGACTATCGGGTCAGAGAATCTCTTTCAGTAGAATCTCTGACCATATTACAGGCTCATTTTCTAGATAAAATTTACTAATGTCCCAATGTCTGCAGGGAATACTTTCACGGCTGATGACAACAGTTTTGGCGATTTTATATATAATATAAATTAGTCCAGGGAGGCAACCATACACCACTTTTAAAAGAGTCTCAGTAAGGTCAGGTGGGCCTGGAAGTGGACTTTTTTTCTTCCTCACTCCTTGCGGGTGTGCAGAGTCTACCGCACTAAGCACTGTTACAAACAGTGGATCGCTTCTGCACACACAATATTCTTCTCTCTGACTTGGAAAATTAATTACTGGAAAGAGTGCTGATAGCATCCTCGGAGGCAGCAATTTAACGGTGCTAAGCAGTGCACGAAGCTACGAGAGAAATGTGTCTTAGGAGGAAATATCCCTCACCCGAGTGGAAGTTAAAATTAGGAGCTTTTAATTTCATGAATACGTGAAGTATAACACCACGAACTACATTAAAATAAAAGTACTTTCGGCCTTCTTCTGGCTAGGTATTACCAACAAGTCATTCTCCTTTCACACTGACCCGCCTAGCAGTGACAAAGAAGCAACGGCATCAACTTGGCAGAGATGTGGGTGCTGTAAACCCTCCTTTTCAATCTCATTAACTAGACATTTCCGAGCATTCTCTATGATGTCAAAAAACAATCCAGGTTATGAAAGCCTTTTGCTTTTATGCCCCATACTTGGATTCTTGGATTAACTATCTTTTTTTTTTTTTGGATGAAACTGGTGGATGACAGCTCAGCCCATATCTCCTCTCTCACAGCTCTGACTAAGCTGCACACCAGAGATTTCCACAGGAATTAACATGGGCTGCAGGTCCACGACTGAGTTCAACATGTAGCCTGAGGCATAAACGTCCACTTCTAAGCACACACAGGACGAATTATAATAGAACTTCAGAAGGCTTCCTTCCTATTCCATCCATTTCTCCTTTTAAAAACATCCTGCATGAAGTTCAGCTTGAGTCACTTAATAATCGTGGCCTTAAACTATCTTCTGACTTATGCAGTTCAGAAGGCCTATCTTTGCTTCAAACCTTCAGGGGACCAGGATTTTTGGTGAGGTTTTATTCTCAATTCAAACTCTAATTCACAGCCTCTATGAAAGATTAAAAGTGTACATTTGTGCCTCCTATTGCAATAATGGATCACCGAGGAGACCTCTGTCTTTGCAGCAATAGAACCATTGCCTGGCAGGAAAAAAAAAAAAAACAAAACGCCAAATGACTCCAAGAGTCATCTCTACATGAGCTCTGTACTATTTTAAAAGTTAATTTTGACCAGCTATATAATTTCTTAGCATAAAATGAAAAGGCTTATTTTATGCATATAACATCATTGAGCATAATTCTGAAAGTGATAAATTCTTTACAAATCTTTGGTATAAAATTTATGATTAATATACCCTTTGCATTGTTAAAACCACTAGGATAGTATGTATAACTGGTAACAAAAATCAAACTGCTTAATTTTATTATAACTACTAAACTGGGTTATATGCAGTTTCCAGATAAATTAGTGTGACTCTTAGGAGAAAAATCTACTAAAACAATGGTTTTTCTGATACAGAATCAACCATCCAAAGGTGGACTGGTCAAGGCGTCCAGCTTCCTATTAGCTGAGGATACTAACAACCTCACTCTGGACACAGTTTCATGCCAGCTTAGCTCACTAATCACCTAACACTTTCAAAGCAACATCCACCACACTACAGGACTGCTGGTCTGGGGACTTCGTGAGTTCTGGATTTTGTCTTTTTCAAGACGAAAGGAAAAGTTGTTACCTCTAGCAGAGCATCGGCCGAGTCGTGAAGACAGAGAACCAGGGTCCCGACTCGGGCCATGTTGTTGACGTATGAAAAGGTTATCAAGAAAATAGTTGCAAGGTGGTGCAGGAACATAATGCCGAAGTCCTCGAGGAAGGAAAAACAAAAGAAAGTCGGTGTTCAGCAACATCATGGTATTTCCACTCACCCATTTAATCTCTAAGCCAACATAGGCAGGGAACCTTCACAGCTGTAACATGGGGTACTTAAGTGTAAGACGCAACTCCTGCCCTTTTGAGGCTTCCCATCTATTGGGAGAGATACACAAGTGACCAGTTCATGGAGAATGGACTTCAATACCACAATGAAAGTCAGAACACAATGGGAGAAACCGGCACAGGATTTTAAGCAAAGAAAAGCACTATTTAGACTTGGTTTTCGTTCTGACATGTTTAAGTGCCCTGCAAAGGCCCATGCTTGCCCAACGTGCTGCCAGGAGATCCTGTCTTTCTTGTTTTCTGGCTGCCACCAGGTGAGTGGCTTATACCACTCTACATGGCTTCCTCAATATACTGCATTGCTACAGACTCCACAACAGCATGCCGACCAACCATTGACTAGAACCTCTGAAAATATGACCTAAACTAGCCCCCTTTTTCTTACAAATTGATTTGCTTCAGTAACAGAAAACAAACAAACTTGAAGATCTATGGGATGACAGCATGTATCTATTTTTCTGATATTTAGTAGTTGCAGTTTTGGAAGACACACAGACATAAACACAGGCAGACAGACACACACACACACATTGGGAAATGAATCCAGAGCTTTGTACGTGCTAGGGAAACAGTCTAGACACATTCCATATTCCATCTCTCGGTCCACTTCTTATTTTAAGATCGTTCTTACTAAGTTGCCCAGGCTGGCTTTGACCTTTCAATTGTCCTGTCTTAGCTACTTGAGTAGTTGGGATTACACGCCCGTGCCACCAAGCTCAGATACACACAATAACATTATTTGCACGCACGAGGTATATTTGAAGAAGTATTCAGTTAAAGCAAGGAGACAGGGAGACCTGACTCCTAGGATGGCCAGTCTCTGTTAGTTACATGAAGCCCAATAAACAACATATTCAGGCTCACAATAATGCATTATTCTAAATGCTTGTCTTCTTTGGCCCCAAATTCATGTAAAGATCCTAATGACCAAGATGAACATGTTAGGGGGCGGGAACAGACAAGGTCATGACAAGTATTAGTGTCTCTACATGTGAGGCCCAGACAGAAACACTGCCCCACCTACTATATGAGGACATAGCTAGAGGCTATGAACCAGGAAAGGAGACATCACAGGATGCCAAGTCTGTTAGTGCTTTGAGTTAAGATTTACAAGCCACCAGAACTGGAAGGAATACATTTGCCTTGTTTTATAAGCTGCCAATACTGCATTTTGTTCTAGAAGTCTAGGAAGATTAAGAGGTACTGACTGATTCTGTTATTGAATGAATTTCGTGGACTGTGTTTCTCACTGTTAGTGCGTTTCCCCTAGAGCATGCCCACTGGGTACCAAAATAAGAGCCCTACACGCGGGGTTTTCTAGTAGAAATAGAGAGGAACAGAGGCTATGGTGGAAACTATATATATTATCTTTACTGTTCTTTTTTTTGCTACTGCCATTATTTTTTTAGTTATTTCATTCTTATTTCCATGTGTGTTATATAAAGACATGGCCCATGTGTGCAGTGCCTACTGAGCCAGAAGAGGGCATTAGATCCTCTTGGAGTTGGAGTTGGCAGTTGTGAGCTGCCTGGTATGGGCGCTGGGAACCAAACTTAGCAGTAAGCTAGTTTTCTTAACCACCGAGCCAGTTCTCCAGCCCCAACTACCACTGTTTTAAAAAATAATTTATTTGGTGACTAGAAAGTAACTGTTTAATCATTGGTATGAAACGATACCAATCTCACCTGTGCTGAGAGATTCATGGCAGGCCATGAAGTCAATGATAAAACTCTCCCTGGGGCGTCCAAGGTGACTTTATTCGTGGCACTAGAGCAGGTGCAGAGTCCCCAGGAACTCCCCTCCAGCACTCCCCGTCCTCGCTGTAAGGTAACAAGGCTGTGTGCATTCTAGCCGTGCCTTCACCCCCCTCCTTGCTCCGTCTACAGGGACGATTTTCCAGTCTGCTTCAGGAACGAGTGTGGGCAGCAGGTCTTAGGCTGTCGTCCAGCCAAGCTACACTGACGTTTGCTGATGCAGAGGCAAGACGTCACCCTAGTTCTCTGAGGATTCCAGTTTATCTTTGGTTCCCGTGGAAAATGGCAGCCTCGGATCTTCTCTTCCTGAGCCGCCTTGTTCTTTCCCCTTCTCTACTCACTTTGCATCCAGGGCCACTGTCACTGGTTTCCTACTTACAGTCACCTTTTCTACTACCCAGAAGATACCCATTCCTAAATTCTAGTCTCTTGTTGAACTCAATCAAACAATTGCTTTTTTAGACATTTCTGGCCCCTGTGTTTAAATCAACTTTTATTTTAATATGAAAGTTCAAGAGATTATGACAGGGACTCAACAACAGAATGACTCCTGAACACCTCACGAATCTGAGCTTAGAGGACAATTATGAAGTACATACGGCACGGGAGGCAGCTTGTGATCTCGGTTCCAAGTTACCAGCTTTGTAATTTTCAGAAAAGGCATCAGCTTCCTCACTTTACGGTTAAGATGCTGGATCAGATCTGTTACAGTTGTCAATTCTACAACTCTAGGCATAGTAGCTCCAGGGAGTGGCCCTTGAAGTCTTTAATCTACTAATTTCAGACCTGTCTAATTTATGAAGCGACTAAGAAGGTACTGACTCTGGCATATGTAATGTAGGTAAGAGCATGCATAATCCCATCAAATGCCCCCACCTCCCCGCTACTTTATGGTTCAGTAGCTGCTGATGTCACTACCCTCTGCACTGGAGGTGCACCCTACACCTTTAATAGTTTTACGGTCACTTTGGTGGAGACGCTCCAGTCACTTTGGTTCCCAGGTATCTCTGCCTTGCGTAGATAACCACACACAGTGACTCAATACAGAGATCCACACCATGTGCCAGTTCCCCCAATGAGGCCGGATAATGAATCACTAAAACACAGGGATTTATTTTCAGTGAACTCAATCTCTAAGTGCGTGGCCTAGCCTGGCAGTGGCCATCAGTGGCAGAATAGTCTTTTGTCTCCGTCAATACTTCGGCCTAGGATGATATGCAATATATTCGTCAGTATTGCTCTAGGGTAGGGTCATTTCAGGTTCCCTATCCTCAGCTGCCCAGGGAACTAACTGGGGACCTCAGCTTGGGCACCTGGGAGCCCCTCTAGGGTCAAGTCTCCTGCCCACCCTAAAGTGGGTCCCTTAACTCAGAATTGTGGTTCCGTGCTCCCCTATCCAACCTTCCTTTATCCCGATCCTCCTGTTTCCCCAAGTCCACCCTCCTTCCCTTCTACCTTTTCTCTCCCCATCTCCCCTAACCCCCATCCCACCCCACCCCCAAGATCCCACTTTTCCCCCCGGCAATTTTGTCTACTTCCCTTATCCAAGAGGATAACTATATGTTTTTCCTTGGGTTCCCCTTCTTACTTAGCTTCTTTAGATTCGCCTATTGTAGACTCCGTGAACCCTATTTATCTGGCGATGGATGGAGACAGAGACAGAGACCCACACTGGAGCACTGGACTGAGCTCCCAAGGTCCCAATGAGGAGCAGAAGGAGTGAGAACATGAGCAAAGATGTCGGGACCACGAGGAGTGCACCCACCCACTGAGACAGTGGAGATGATCTACTGGGAGCTCACCAAGGCCAGCTGGACTGTTACCAGAAAAAGCATGGGATAAAACTGGACTCTCGGAACATGGCGAACAATGAGGGCTGATGAGACGCCAAGGACAATGGCACGCGGTTTTGATCCTACGCAATGTGCTGGCTTGGTGGGAGCCTAGCCAGTCTGGATGTTCACCTTCCTAGATATGGATGGAGGGGGGAGGACCTAGGACGTACCACAGGGCAGGGAACCCTGACAGCTCTTTGGACTGGAAAGGGAGGGGGAGAGGAGTGGGGGGAAGGGGAGAGGGGTGGGAGGAGGGGGAGAAGAGTGGGGGGAGGGGGAGAAGAGTGGGAGGAGGGGGAGGGAAATGGGAGGCTGGTGGGAGGAGGTGGAAATTTGTTTTTTTTTTCTTTTCTTTATCCTCCTTTTATCAATAAAAAAATTTAAAAAAAAAAAAAAAAACTCTGAACAAAAAAAAAAAAAATACTTCGGCCTAAAACAGAGCACCTCACTGTTTCCTTTTCTTCTTTCTTTCTTTCTTTCTTTCTTTCTTTCTTTCTTTCTTTCTTTCTTTCTTTCTTTCTTTCTTTTTTTGGTTTTTTGAGACAGGGTCTCTCTGTGGCTTTGGAGCCCGTCCTGGAACTAGCTCTGTAGACCAGGCTGGTTTCGAACTCACAGAGATCCGCCTGCCTCTGCCTCCCGAGTGCTGGGATTAAAGGCGTGCGCCACCATCGCCCGGCTTATGCCACCGTTTAACCCACAGCCACTCTTCCTCCTTGGATACAGCAAGGCTTTACGTTATTTCTTAACTCCCTGACAGATGAGCGAGGATGAGCACAGTGAGCTGGATCTGTAATTGCACGTAGGTACCACAAAGCTGCTTCCGAAGCTACTGAAACCCTGACATTCTTCGTGGTATCCAGGGCTTTTCGACATTACTAAAGGCCGACGATGCCACAGGCCTCGGGCACACATTACTAACTGCCCTGGTGATGTCTTCCAACAGAAGATGCAATCTGCTCCCCCATCACTGGGAGAATGGTGTGTTACCAGACGCAGCCTTTCAAAACAACAGCTTAAGCAAAAGCGAGCTAACCCATTAACTGGTGTGTTAGCCGCTTCTTATACAGGACCGAATTAAAGCACACAGTGTCTGGTTCCCGAGTCTAGGGAGTTTCTTTCTGCCTATGCCTGACAGGCAGCTTTGAACATTCAAGTAGCCGGCCACTCACAACCTCCCCACTGCTCAGCCCTGAATGGCTGCTCTCAGCTTACCGAAAGAGAAAAAAAAAGGTTTTCTCCAGTTAATTTTTAAAAAATGAATACATGTAAATTGATTAAGGCATTTATGGAAGATTAGGGCCACTTACTAATTAAATTTCCTAATTTGTATCTGATAAAAATGTCAATAACAATGCAATGCCCGTCAATATTACGAGGCACCTTCAAAAATAAAAGCCTTGCTTCTCAGATAAAATTTGCTTTGCAAAGATGATTTCTGACTATAAATCCCTGTGTTCAAAAAAAAAAAAAACAACACAAAAAGAAAAAGTTTGTTTTATTACTGCTGGGGGTCACAGTTGCAGCCACAGCAGAGGACCAATTTCCATCGTATTCATATTTACACAAATAGGAAAAAGCAGGAATAATGGTCTTGTCTTACATGTCTGCTTCAGAAAGCCTTAGACATATATCAAATCCCTCCCAGAAGAGCCACGCAGTCTCGACGCCGTGGGACTCCCATCCTGCTACCCCACACATGCTTTGAGCAGGCACTGACTTTGATCCACAGAACTGTTTTTAAACAAATTGCCAATTTGGATTTTATCAGCACAGGGAGGAGAATTTCCGTTCTCTCGTGTGTTAAGCTGGAAATGAATGTGTCTGTAGACACTAGCTTGGCTCAAAGAATACCAGGCTTTAGCCTGACAAGGTTTTCCAGAACATCTTCTGCAGGAGGAATTCAGAGACGGAGATTCACTGTTGGCCTTCAAGCCAGGGGTTGATTCCAAAGAGACCAGCACGGCCTCAGCTATGACCCAAACTACCTGCTTTGTTAGTTTGTTCCTCGACATTATTATGTCGTCCTCTTCTCTATGTTCCCTGACGTCTCCTAGGGCCTCAGCCATTTTGTCAGTGGTTCCTCAAGTGCTAGTTATCAGAGATAAGAATAAAGGGGTTGGGTGTGGTTTTGACCCAAATCCCATTAGAAAGACTCCAAAATCAAAGAATTCAAGAACAAGTCACCTATATCATGCCCAAATTTAGTAAGATAGGGCAAGCACCTTTATACTTCCGAATAGTAAGTACTTAGGCAACAAAACAGTGTCATTGTATGCTTCTGTCAGCCACCTGGGCACACAGAATCCAGCCGCTCGGGCTCAGTCTCCACCTGATAAAAGAAGAGGCAGCATCTCTACTTCTCCAAGGGAATTGCATCCACAATGAAGTAGTACCACAACAAAGCCGAAGAGATAACCAAGACGTACATGCCAGATTCTCAATGACACAGCTCCCTCCATGTCTGTGATGCTGGAGTCTTTGAAATAAGATTCTACCTTGTAAAAGGACCACAAACTCATCTGAATGTTCCCATCCTTATTAAGACAAAACTACATCATAAAAAGGTACGTCACATGTACTCTCTCTGTGTAAGAAATTTTTCCTTAAACTTTTATTTGGGACTAAGTGAATGAGAAAAGAAAACCCATTATTGAGCTGTCTCATAAAAGGAATAAGGCCTCTGAGATTTTACCTGAGAGTTCCCATAGATGCTCACAGTCAGTGGAGACCAAATACTTCTAAAGAGCAGACAAAGGAAAAGCCTTCTGCTCAGGGGTGAGGAAGATATTTAGCTTTCTTGAATTAAATAAAGTTAATACATACAATGAACAACATGTAATTTTGCTCAGAGAGCAGAAATCAGGTACTAATTAAGACCAGTGACCCATTCAACAGATTCAAAGGCTCCAGGAGACAGAACAACAGCAGACTGCCACTGACATCCTTTTAGGATTTTGTCCCCGTCTCTGCTTCTCTCTTCTTCCCCTTCTCTTTCAAGGCTCACACTGGACTTCAGTTCAGAGCAGAGTGAGGGAAACAGCCAGAACCATGCTCATAAACACCCCCTGGAACACTCATATTCCATGTGTTTCCTGTCTTCAGTGGCTTTTTTTCTCCAGTACCACGGTTGAACAACTGCAATAGAGACCACCCACATTTACAATACTACCCCATCCTTACAAAAAAAAACTGATGACATATGAAAGGACACGATATGAGAAACTCAGTTACGTTATCCATTGTAGCAGCTGCATAGTTTCTGCCTCCCTTTCTTCCGGCAAACAATCTGTAAGATAGCAATTTTCATAGCTATTCTGAAGCAATCCAAACCTGTTTAGTATTACTCTGGAGATTCACATAAAACTATAAGGAGTTCTGGGAGCACCCTCATCAAGAGTCTCATGATAAATTATAACTACAAGACACTGCGGAAGGTCAGCGTGGCTCCAGCAGCTCCCAAAAGCAGGAGCTGAGTGTCTAGGTACAGCTCTGTGCTGCTAGGAGCACCATGATTTTATGGCCACTGGAAACAGACACAGATGAAACAGGGAACTTCCGTGTAAGCGCCGTTCACTCGATTCTTCTCCTAGGCAACATTACGGTGCCCCTTTCAAGATGGAGAACTCATTACCTTGTCCACTGTGAATTAGTTAATATTTAATCTTGAATTGATTTTATTGCGATAGAGAGGAGCACAATAAAATGTTATTTGTGCAGCAGACACAGTATGATGATGCCACTGGTCGCTTCTGGTGGAGCTAGCCAGAGCACAGCGCTGGATGTGCGGGGCCCTGCGCTTGTCTTCACGGCCTCCCACCTCCCTTCATCCAAGCAAGCTTCTGAACTTGCTCTGACTGCAAGTGACGTCAGTGCATTTGATCGCATACACTTGCCGTTTTTCTCACAGGGGGTCAATATGCAAGCACCTGGAGTCAAAGGTCTTTATAATGGACCCTCTCGGTTCTGTTTAAACTACCCTTGACCTGGCCATATTAGTCTGCATGAATTTTAGTAAGGAAAAGGTTACTTCTGAGACATTAAAAATATAGTTTATGTTAAGTCGGGAGAACCTCATTCATTCACAAATATTCATTTTCTGCATAGGTCCCTAAGAACAAAGGATCCTACCATCAATAAATCCCAACTTAGTTGAAAGCATCTAACACCACCAGTAGGGGGCAGCCTGAGCTCAATTAAAATCAGAGCTACTACGATGGGACTCCAGCCAGCATCTTCATTGCGTACCGTCAAGGTCTTGAGGTCCAAATGACAACGAGCAACCAGGGACTCAATGTTGTGCTTCATGTAGAGGGTGACAAACATCTCCAGGCTAAGCAGTTGGGGATGTGCTGCACGCTAGCAGGCAGAGTTCAGGGGAGCTCTTGCTGTCAGCAACCCTATCTTCGCCCTCTATCTCCCCTTCCTTCAGGCGTCCAAGTGCCTGCTCCCATCCCCTAATTCTAGCGGAGGAATTTTCTCAAAGCTTCTTTTGCCTCCACACAGATCTTCTGGAGTAGAACGCTCATCTTCTTCCTTTTTCCAAAACCCGCTTTCCCACCGACTACCTAATAAACACCTACGCACCTTCTAATTCGCCTACTGATTTTCATGTGGAGAGGCTCTGAAGCTGTGACTTCTCTGAGCGTTATTTCATAAAGGAGCTGAGGCACAGGGACGCCAGTGTCTCCAGTCACACCGTGACAATGACCTAGCGCTGGATTTAACACCAGTGTGTGTACACCTGAGCTCGGGCAGCTAAGCGCCATATCCACAGCTTCCTGGGAACGGATGTGTATGGAAAGTGGACGGTGAGAAGGAGGCAGCGGAGGGGATGCTTAGGCGAGCCAGCTAAGCGAGAGGCAAACACACAGAACAAGGACGGCTCCTGGGAGATGACCAGGCCATCATGAGAGCCAGGCTGCAAGGAGGAGCCTTGGGTGGGAGGCGCAGTGCTTCCAGGGAGGCCAAAGTCTCAAAAATGAACTTCTTGGTACTTTCTAAGGCTGGGGCAGGAGGGGCCATGACTCCAGGAGGATAGCTAGTTACAATGAGCCAAAAACAGAGCTTGTTCCAGCCTTCTCTGGAATGACTTGAGCTGAACTCCCCCAGAGGAGGCTGAATAACAGCTTCCCAACTGAAAGGGGTCACTCTGTCACTGTGAGTGACTTCTTCAAGGCAGGTTTGGCTCATTACTGCTGCTGTGCTACAAGCCCTCACCCTAACACCTCTGGTAACAAGGGGCTCCACAGGGATTTGTTAATGCAGCTCTATCGGCATTCATCCCATAGAGGTTAAATCTGAGAAGTCAAAAATAAAATACAATACACTTACTAATTTTTAATGAATTCCACTACACATCAAAAATACTTTTATGAAAGATAACTACCGTTCCTAAAATCAAAGTGAGAACAACTGACGAGCGGCAACTGTTTCGCATTACTACAGATCTCTCCGGTGTCTGGCTTAATTCAAGAGAGTCGGAGCCCCCAAACGCACACACTTTCCATCTGTTGTGAGATACTTTGGTTGAAGTAGTTGACGGAAATCTAACATCACACAAATACATAGCCCAAAGAAGAGAGGCTCTTAATAGCTTTTTGGAAAGTTACAAATATTCTTTGATGTGATGCCAGCACTCGACAAGTCAGATACTCTCTTAGGGCATCAGTGTGAGCCAGTGCACGCTGGTCAGCTACACTCATTGGTCCGTCTTTCACTTTAAATGCTTGTTTCACTCACGGGTGACTTTTAAGACACAAGACATTTGGAAAACACTAGTTGACCTTGCTAACGATACTTTGTGACATAACATTTTAAAGCCACGTTTTGTTTAATATTTTAAAGAGTTTTCGAGTGAGTATACAAAGTAACGGACGTCGCTCTGGAATTTTCACACACCTGTACCATCACAAATAAAGCCTTTAGGTAGTGAGAGGGTGTCAGGCTCTCACTGGTGGACACGGGTTTTCTCGACATGGAAGCTCTGCCTGAAACCTTAAGTTTGGTCGTTAATGAATGGTGTCAGTCGCTGGACCAGCTCACTCTGTGCACTTTTATGAAAATGCCTGCTGGCCACACAAGGTGGAACCACACTGTTTGTCAGCTATTTTTTTTAAAAAAATTAAAAATAGTGTTCTATGGGAGGGGGACAACCGGATTAATTAACAGTACAAAGAGCTAACTGCATTATGATTTTTCTTGAGATACCGTTGTGTATTGCAACAGCCATTCTCCATGTCTACTTCCTACTTCATCACACACCAACTAATTTTAAATGTATATTTGAGAACAGAGATTTAGTAAATTAATAATTTTAGTGCCCTATCCATAGTGTTCTCCAGCCCCATCTCCCAGTATGTAGCACTGGAGACTACAGTGACCACAAGAGCATCCTGGTGCTGCAGCCAGCAGCTTTGACTGCTGCTACCTTTGCAGATTTCTGCACAGAGAGGAAGGCAAATGGGATCTCAGTGCCCTGAGGAAACGGCTTTGCCGTTGTGACCGTCTAAAAAGGTCTCAGTGACTGCCCAGGGCTAAGATGTGCCACAATGCCATCCTGAGACCTGCTGATTTTGATAACCATTCTCAAACACAGTTCTAGGAAATTACAATTCACTATCTTCTTAATTGCTGCTCCATCGGGTTAGGACAAACTAGGTTAGAGGGTTAAAAACAAGGCCCCTCAAATCTCAGCGGTTTAGACAAAAGGTTTGTTTCTTACTAATGACAAGCTTCCACTGCAGGAGAAGAAGGGGTCGGCTTACCAATCATTCAGGGGCTTAGGCTCCGGGAGCAGACCCATCTCAAATTGCACCCATCACCATGCAAGAAGGAAAGTGAACCCTCCTGACGGTCTCACTACAGCAATTAAATAGTGTAGGAGCAATAGAAATCAATTATGTCCACAGTCTGCTAGTCGTAGCTGAGTGTGTGCGCGTGCAACTGGTCACACACACGGTTGCAGGAAATGATTAATGTGAACTGAGTGTTTCTGATGTGCCAGAAACAAGCTCAGCTTTGCATGCTGCTTATTTTTGCTTGCGACATTCCCACGGGGCAGGTTCTAAGACCTCCTTTCTTTGAAACCAAGACGCGGAAAGGGAAAGTGATGCCAAGGTCACATTGGGAACGGTGCTGGACAGGTACAAGGCTCTAGAGTCCTTGACTCTCATCCTGTTATTATACTGCCCTTAATGTTTTCTCTGGTTTAGACAAATGAGAAAAATAAGACCTTTGTCATGATGGTGAACTTAAACGGTCATCCTATGCTGTACCATGACCCTTTCTTACTACGTTAGCACAGTCTTTCCCCCTGTGAATTAACAGCAGCTACTTTTCAAATTTTCTTATTTGGAGAAGGAAAGAACTGTTCATGTGAAGTTCCTCCTCCTCCTTTTTTTTTAAATGATTAACTGTTAATTTTGACTGATTAAAAATTTAAATCTGTGAATACTAGTTTGGGTTGTTTAAGTTCTCAACTTAGATTCAGCCAAATTTTGGTTATTATCTTCTGGACACTGCTTTTATTTTTATCTGTCAAAACAGTGTTAATGTAGTGTGTACTGCTTCAATTCCATCTACAGGACACTGGCTTCCCTGTGGGAAGATTAAAGCATGCATTTCCTTTCAGTCTAAAGGAAAAATCTGGAATGTGGTAGCCTCTATAAGAGAGCCAAAGTAGTGGACACGAGTTAGTTTCTGCAAAAGTTACAAGAGAACCAAACAAGCCAGCCGCCAAGTTTTTCTCTGGCTATATTTCATCACCAAATCTCTCTCTGTCGAGATTGTTTGACAAGATGTAGTGTTCCTCCCAGAGCAAGGGAAAGCAGCAGGCCGACATCACCAGCCAGGATCTGGGGCGATGCCAAGGATGTGTGCCTGACCATGAGCAGGGCCCACTGGCCTAAGGCCCAGGCCTTTGAGCCAAACAGCAGCTTCATTAAAAGGGACACGCGGTGGAGACATGAGCAAGCTGTTCTGAGCTGAGTATTTATTAGCCAGCCTTGGAACACGTAGCTGTGCAGAAGAGTGCTCGGTGTGAGCAGGTGCCAGGGAGCAGACTTGGAACAGCCAGCAAGCCTTGAGGAAAGTAAGGCCTTTTAGTGCCGTGGACCAAGAAAATGCTCGATACTTTTGATAGCAACTTAACTATTTTCTGACAAAAGAAAAACAGAAGGAAAAAAGAAGTAAGGAGAAAAATCTTCAAGGTTTACACGATTTCTTTGTAGCATACATTTAAATTCCGAGTCCATTAGATCTTTGTCAGACTCTTCCTTCTGCTAACATTAGCAGCGGTTTCCCTCGCGGACCAAATAAGTACTAACTCTGGAAGTGATCGAGAGGGCGTATCATCTCAACACACAGAAGGGAGGAAAGGGTCTCTCCTTGTTTGTAATCTCTAGGTTCTGGGTGGAAAAAAACTAATGGTGAAAAAGAAGATGACCATTTGAATATCGAGATAACTTTAGAAAGAATCATAAAGTGACTCTGTAAAGAATTCGACTTCTAAAAATCTGAACGCGATGGCTCAAGCCTGTAGTCTTAGCCCCCAGAATGGGGGCTCAGGCTAAGAGTCTGAATCCAACTTGGGCTACATAATAAAATTTTCCCTGTCTCAGAATAAATAATAACAAAAGATGCACACACACACGTGTGTGTGTGTGTGTATAGAAATGATTTATAACTGAGTTTAAGATACAGATTCAAAGAGCCTGAGTCATAGACTCTTACTTAGCATTTATAAGTCCCGGTCTTTGAAATGACCGCTTGGCTCACTGTGATTTAAGAGGGGAGTCAAAGTGTTGCTAATCACTTTTAAGGACCTCACACACAGCCAGCTTCCCCAAGAGGCTTTCACCCTCCACTGCCTGCAGGCAGGGCTTCAGTGGGTCCGGGCCAAGATTAGGGAAGCAGGGAGATTTCAGACAGCTGAGTTAATGCCACCACATATAGAAGGTGGAGAATATGTTAGGCCGCCAATAAAAACCATAAATCACCAAGGGCAGAAGAGCAGGTCTTCCTGGGAGGGGGGTGTAATGATGTCAGAGCCGCTGAGGACCCCTGGGCAGTCAGAAAGGTGAAGGTGCAGACAGCAGCAGAGGGAAGCAGTTTCCATATTAACACCTGTGCCAACCAACACACAGGTCCGGTGGTGGCCAAATGCCCATTTTGTGTAGAAACCAGAATAAGCCAGCTGTGCCAGGAATATACAAGACTAAACTGACCAAATGAAGAGAGAGGTGCCAAGTATTTTAATAGCTCGGGGGTGGGGGAAACAACATAAAATCAAGTTCTAAACACCCACAATATTCAGACCTAGGTCAGTTTCACAGACCTTGCGGTCAAATGATCACTTTCTTAAGTGTTCCCTACCTATGTTTTAAATACACACACAAATATAAAAAGTGACATACTTCAATGTCTGAAAGTAAGCTGTCTGTGAACGTGGCTGGGATAATGGCAATCTGGCTTACAACAATGGAGACCGCCTGAATACACCAGCTCACTGAAAAGACAAGTTATACAAGCAATGAGAAAGCTCGTGCAAGTGGAGGGAGCTCGGTGACCTTTTGGAATGGAATGTCTCCTAGGACTTGGAAGCAAAAGACAGCAATCCCCTCTCCAGTGAATGTAGCCAACTGTAGAAAGCACTCCTAAACCTCACTAGGCAAAAAAAGCCTCAGTGAAGCAGGGGAGCACTCCAAGGGGCTGTTAGAGGCTCCTGGCCAGGGCACGGCAGGGCAAGGCAGGAGTGGTGGACGTGTCTAAGCAAAGAACGAATCTTAAGACCTTGCCTGGCAACCCTGGGCTTTAACTCATTCCCACATCGCATGCCCTGGAGAGATTTACGCCGATTTACTCGACGTTCATTTTCTCAAGTCGAAGGATAAATAAAAAGAACGTAAGGTGTCTCTGTGTTCTCTAAGCCTGACTTATGTGACTACCAGGACGCAGGAGCTACTGGAAAAGCTCACAAAGTGAGCTTAATCTGGAACCTGGCTCCGAATCGTCAGGCTGCACGTTCCGAGGACCCGAGTGCTCTTCCCGTGACAGAGGAGATCCAGCTGGCATGCCACCACTGAAGATGCTTTAATTGTTTCCAGAGTGCTCACTAAAATGAGTAAGGAAGCCACAAGTGTGGGTGTTAATGAGTCACCCACTATGCTTAAGCTGGCCTTCATGGGACCACACGTTTCAGATGGTGAGAGGATGTGAACTGATAAAGGTTAGGGCAGACAGTTTCTTGTTGTTTGCTTTGCTAGCCAAGCACATGACGGCTGCTGGAAAGAGAAAGAGTCCCACCCTTGAGGGTACCTGCACCCATGTGTCCATACCTACACATAGGCACACACATAAATAAACAAAAAAAAATACTAAAACAATGAATGTTTAAAGTGCAGTGACCTGCCTTTCTCCTTTCCATTTAGACGGATGCCCGCAAGACAACTTTGAGGAACTGACAGAAGTATAGGAATACTGAGAAAACCATCAAAGAGAACGGGAGTAGGGGATGCATAGCGGTGATCCTGCCCAGGGCCTGTTATGATGCGACCAGAACGAATGGATCATGGAGACGGTCGCTCAGTAAAAGCGACTCCACTGGGGAGAAGGGGCAAAAGCAGAGCACAATGCATTTAGGAAAGCTGCTTCTATGCTATAGTTTGACACTAGATTAGTGGTTCTCAACCTGTGGGCTATGACCTCTTTGGAGCAAACCTCTAGCTCCAAAAATATTTACATTACAGCTCATAATGGTGGCAAAGTTACAGTTATGAAGTATCAACAAAAATAATTTAATGGTTGGGGCTCATCACAACATGAAGAACTGTATTAAAGGGTCTTATTGTAGGAAGGTTGAGAACAGCTGCATGAGATAATTCTTTAATTGGAGAACTCATTCTGCACGTGGAAATGCTGAGACCCCCCCCCCTCTCTCTCTCTCTCTAAAGCTATACATAGAATTTTTCTTTTTATGTAATTTTTTTAAAAATAAAGGCCTTACTGGTATTTGTATACACATATATTATAGTCATACACACACGTATACATGTCTAGGAAGATGTACACATATCCATGCATGTGTATTCAGGTGTTTGTCCAGGTTAGCCCAGACTCTCACCCTCACTACATAGCCAAGGTTCGCCCTAACCTTGGGATTTTCCCATTCCCATCTTACAGAGATGTCTGTTTTGTTTTTGTTGCTGTATTTTTGCATGGAATGAAGAATACTGGGTTTGGGGGCAAGACAGAAGAGATGATGGGAAGAGAATAAAACCAGCACAAACAGACAGAATTCCTGGTCCAATGCAGGAACCAGTGCTAATCTAGAGGTCCCAGAACTCAGATGATGCCTTCGAGGCTCTTCACCCTCTCAGAGAGGACCCGAAAGTCAAGCCCCATATGACATCACAACTCTTACCTTCCTTTTGATGTCTGTGAACTGGGAAACCATTAAGGACCAATAAAACGACAGCTCCAGGATATAATAGTAGTGAAGGTCAGCAGTGAGGGGCTGAGGGGAAAATGAAAAGGGGGAGATTAACAGTTAATAGAAAACCCGCTTTGTATCCCTAACGCCCTAAGCTAGCTCACTGCTAACTGCTAACGCAGTCTTATGCTGAACACACGCAATTCCCATCCTTTTCTTGGTAGATGGCGGCATCTCGGGGTTGCTTATAGACTACCGCTTGATACCATTAGTTTTATCTCATCTCAAACCCAGAAAGCATTGGCTTGTACGGCAGTTTGGGATCCTATTCAATGAGTGTAACAATAGCATCTATGGTTCTTTCACATATAGCAGCTTCGAGACACCTTAGGCAACGCGGCACATGCCCTAATACACACACACACACACACACACACACACACACACACACACACACACACAGCAGCAGCAGCCAATGTGAGAATTCAAAGCACAGAACAAGGAATGCAGGTGGTAGGGATGTGTTCCATAATGGTCAATGAAACAGAGGTTCAAGGTCGACATTCATCAGAAAAATTTTTTTTTGGAAATGTTCAATATATTGCAATATTCAAAACAAAGGATTCAAAAATGTTTACTTAAAGATCAGAGGGACAAGAAGGGTACAAACAGACACTCGAGTAGGCAGGCACTCAGTCAGAAAGTCTGAGGTGAAAGTCCAGCTCTATAACATGGTAGTAAAGTTACTTATAAAATGGTAGGGGAGGGGACTGGAGACAATGCCTGTTCTGACTGCCTCAGAGGCTCAGAGAGACAGTAAAGTCAGAAAATTTTGTTTTTTTACACACACACATACATGCACACACACCACATGCACACACACTACATAAAAAAATCAAAGTTTTTTTCAACAGTATGTTGATGAGTTATTTTTAGCTTTTTAAAATTTGTTTTTTAATTGAGCTGGAATGAAGTGTCTTGGCTTATTGGAAAGATTAAAAAATTATCTCTGAATCTCTTCAAACATATTCACACCACTGTTCAGAAGGCAACAGTCTGTAGTATAAAGGAAATGAATGTCGTATGCACCATATGCCAGGCATGGCATAGTGAATGGCTATCACAAGACAGCTCTTACTCAGTACGGGCACCAAGGAAAACTATGTCTCTCTTATATTTCCAACAAGAAACGTTATAGGATAAGATATTAGTTTGGCAGTTCGGGACTCAAAGTGACAAAGAAAATTACTATAGACTGAATGCTAGGACCTCTGCAAACCAGTGTGTTGAAGCCTGATATCCAATGTGATGGAATTTGCAGGATGGGCTGTTGGGCAGTAATCAGGGCATGAGAGGGGAGCTCTCATGAACAGAGCACGGTTTCTTCCTGTGGAATGAAAGCAGCATCCGTGCTCAGGGGTACCTTGAAAGAAATCTATTTCCCACTGACATGCCTTTCAGATGCTGTCAGCAGCAATGCAGTCTGGGAAAACAGGGCCCCGGCTGGAGCTTCTGAGCCAAGGTCAGATTTTGGTGTTGATGAGATTCTCTGCCTCCTGGCATCATCATCTGGGAGAGTGCCTCAGAAGGTCACAGGACACGCTAGGTCACATCTAGACGGGCCGAGCTCACGTGCGTGTGAGCACCCCAGCAATCAGCACCCATCCGCCACTCTACAGTTGGCGAAACACACCCACGTGACTCACTCTGAGCATCCTGAAATCTGCAAAATTACCACTCTCATTCCTCGTGCAGATTACAGAGCTGGCAGAAAATTGCTATCAGTTAATTCAGGTTTAAAGGACACAGCCAGGTCTCGTGGCTAGGGAGGCCCCTGGCCACTACACTGCGGCCTCTCCTGCCCAGTGTGTGTTCCTTGTAATGAGCTGTACAAGGGCCAACCGCATATAAACCTTATGCTACTTTAATCTTTAAAATACACACCCATAAAAGCTCTTACATGTGGGACAAATAGGCACACTCACATAAAAGAGGATGTGTGTTTAAAGTCGAAGCAGAACTACTACTTTTCACTGAAAAAAAACCTATCCGGTTACTTATGTGTTGAAAACAATACATATTTCATGAGCATGTTCAATCTTTAAAAGTGCACTGAAGGCTTGAGAAATCTGCTCTCCATATTTATATATATATGACTGTATGCAAAGCATTTTACTTGCATACATGCTATTTAATTTCCTACACCCCCTACGCGAAGCAAGCCAGTAATTTTTATTAGCATGTGTCACTTGTTGAGGACAACCACTGTTGCCATGAGAGACCATGAACACTTCTGAGATCTGGGGATCCCGAACTGTATTAGTCTTACCAGTTAGAAGACAATTCTTGATTCAAATCCCCACAGACCGGGTATCTTTCTTTCCACCCTGAGGATATTTTCCACTTTTAAATTTAACCTTATCTTCTAGCCCCTCAGACTTTCATGCTAAATCTATGGTGCTGTCTATGAAACAGCCCACGGCTATATTCTGGGCCACAGTCCTAGACACTCAGCTCCAACCAAACACCCTCGCAGCTGCATTTAGAACGTGAAAGTTATTCTGGGCTACATTACAGTTAAAGACAAGGTTAAGTGTTACATTTTGTATGACATTTGTCTCAATGCCTTTCATTGTTGCGGAATTTACCTCTTAAACGTGGGGCATTGTAGCAGCTGTGGTGCCAACATTCCAAATAGATTTCCAGAAGCCTTTAATACCCTTTTCTAAGTAGGAAGGGAGATGCTGAGACACATGCAGACAGGGGAGTGTGGCTGGGCCTGAAGCAACTGTGTCAGGTAATGGACTGGCTTCCACCTTCTGTCGGTCCCTAGTTATTGCAGGAATTCTCAGCTTCCTCTAACTATGTCCTGCTGCTTATGGAAATTCTTTTCTAATCTAAATAAATTAAGGGATCCAAATGCAAACTGGAATTCCATTTCAATGTGCCCTTACCCTTGAAGGAGTATCCAGTGTCTGCCTCTACCAATGGCAGCTCTCAGGACAGCACAGAAAATGTGGACTATGTGTTCCCCATTAACCCTACACACACAGGAAGTCTAAACGCCTCTAAAATGCAAACCCCAAGCTAAAAATAAAAATGAAGGCGCTTATTACAATACCTAGTTTCATTTGCTTCCCTTCTAGGACATATCTTGACAAACTAGAAAATTCCCCATTCTACCTTTGATCTTTTATATTTTAATGCAATCAAAATTAATTGCTCCAGGGGTGACAAGGACTTGTGCTAATCCTACTGAATTCACGAGTGGATGCATAAGTGCTGCAGTGGGCAGAGAGGGAAGCCTTCCCTTCCAGGGCTAAGATTGCATTTCAGTTGTCAAAGATGGTGCCTCCTTTTCAGTTACAGAAACAATTCATCCAGGTGTAATGGCTTTAGTGCAGTTTTCTGCATTGGGAGAAATGGTGCTTGATTTACATATTTAGAGGCTACTTCTAAGCTTCAAAGTCAACAGAACTCAGCAGACCCCTCTAGGGCTACCCCTGAACATTCCTACTTGCTGTGGAGGCAAACCCTCACTGCCAGCAGGCCTTTCTGGACTTTCCTCTGTGCTGAGAACCAGGAACCTGTCACCTACTGAAGTGACTAGATCCTGTTCTCCAGCAAAACAACCTTACATATTTATCCCACCTGATAAAGCAACCAGACTTTGATTCGGCACTTCATTTAAGCCTTGTCTTCACTAGGTTATGGTTGATGTTAACGAACAGGAGTAATACCAAAACGTAAGTGGCTACTCAACCAGGTGCATTCTGCATGCACCAGGAAGATGACCTAGGGAAAATTCCCTACATCTGTAAACCCCAGAAAGTCAGACCTCCTTACCTGGTAGGGGTAGTTATACCAGCAGTGTCTTGTATTCCACAGCCAAGGGGTCTGGAAGAAAAAAAAACAAAGAAATGGACTTTACATGCTTTAGAACTGTTAAAACATCAGGAATCCAACCACAGTGCTCTCTGGAATGGAGTTCTCTCACACCCGGAGGTCATGTATTCTGTTGGTCGCTTGCTCTGTTGTATTCCTGCAATGTACCAACCTCAACAGCTGTGCTTCCAGGGCTGGATGCAAAACATCCGTCTCAAGTATGGGAAAACATGGCTAACAGTTGGTACAATCTACCCTGGAACTCCCGGGCCTCAATATTCATTCTTTGACCAGGGTTCCCCGACACGCTTCACTTCAGCAGGATGGCTCAGAGGAATCCCCATGGTACCCTCTACCTCCCATCTTCTGGTCCAAGTTTCTAGGATAAATCATTCTTCTTGGATGGCAACTGTTTGCCTTATAAAAGCATATAACTTCAAAAAATCTAAGCAATCACACCAATTCCAAAACCTACAATGACCAGAGAAGAACTGATGGGAACTGAGACAGAGAGCTGAACCATCCAACAACATCAGGACCAACATCCTCACAGTTTTCTATTAATGTTCTCTGAGGTTCCTCATCCGCGGTTAGCCGCCAACTCTGAAGTACCCATCCCTAGGCACTGATATACCCATATTGTTCTGGTGATTCTTCTCCCTGATTGTCACTCCTGGGCCACATGATGAAAACGACTACTTTCTGGCGGCTAATATTTGTTAGGCTTGCCTATGTCTAACACATTGTGGTGGTGCGGATGCAAAAAACTCATTGAATCCTTACAATGGTATTGATATTATTCTTATTTCTTTCATTAGGTAAATGCAGGCCCTTTGTCTGGAAGATCTTCCTAGGTCACATGGTCCAGTAGTGCCTAAATTGCAATCAAATAGAGACCGTGTGGTCCCCTGCTGACATGCAGTCACTATGTCTCATCTGAGTCTGATAAAACCAAACTGCATAAAAAGGGCCCCCTGAGGGAGCACATTTTAAAATGTCTGCGAGTCTCCATATTTTCTCTTCATTTAAGCACCATCCCCCTTCTTTCTTTTGAGAGTTTTGCTCTTTTGGGTTCTCATTTGCTATTGGTTCAACACTATCCACTCTGTGTGGCTAGTGTCCTTGATTTCCTGGGGGTCTGGTCTGTCTGTTTCCTCCATCTCTCTTATCTAGACCATTGATGGTTACGATTATGGGGTGTGTGGTGGTTTGAATGAGAAGGGCTCCTGAAAGCACATAAATTTGGATGCTTGGTCTCTCGCCGGTGCCACTGTTTCAGAAAGGATAAGGAGGTGAGTGTGGCTTGGCTGGAGGTACCGGCGGCGCTGGAGATTTGGGCTTTCAGCAGCTCACACCTGACCCAGTCTCTCTCAGCGCCCCTCCCCCACCTCTCTGCCTCCAGCTTAGAGACCACGATGTAAACTCAGCTACTGCTCCACCCTGCTTTGCTCCGGGATGGCCAGGGACTCGGCCTGAAACTGTAAACAAGCCCTCCAACTAAATGCTTTCTATTATAGCTTGCCTTGGTGTCTCTTCAAGCAATGGAAAAACTAAAGCAGGGCAACAGCGAAGAGCGAACGAGACCGAGTGTATAGAAACGCGACGGCAGCCTCAAAGGCTCAGCAAGTTATTCTATTTTCATATCATACAGGCCATGTATGTTCATCGAAGAAGATCTGGAGGGCACAGAAGAGCATGAAAATACAAACGACTTGAGTTCTTGTTAGCATGAACATTTTAAATGATAACACATTTCTGGTCTTCTACATTTCAGATATAAATATAGATTTACTTTTAAATGCACACACATAAGCACGTTTTAAAAGTGTGGGCATAGCATAACATCTATTTTTAAAGCTCAGTACAATGTCATTCACTACTTTTATCTCGAATAAAGTATCTCCATACTTAATTAATGGGAAAATCCCCGAGGGAAAAGGATGTCGTATGTACGTGTTGACCCCAGACCCCAGCATTCGTGCTCAAAGTAGACGACAGGTCAGCATGTTCTGGATGTGAATGAAAGGAAATATGAGGCCTATAACAAGCCTGGCAGAGCTTTCCAGTCTCAAGCCCGCAGGGCACAGGGCATCTGCCCCTCAAGATGTCGCAGGGACCTCTTCTGTGGCTATCATCTCCTGTCCCTTTCCTGTCACAGGTAGGACGGCAGATGCAGAAAATAGTCCTGCACCCAGCTTTTGTTCCTCTCCCACTTTCTTTGTGTATTAGGTTTTATTCTAAAAAATTGAACCCTCTCCCTGGATACATCGGACATTCAGCATCTAGACCCCCATCTCTTGTGGTCCTGCCGACTGACTGTCCTGTGAAGTGGACACACGTCTATCTCACACTGATCTCCACCCAAAGCAAAGGCAAAGGACTAGCCACTGTAGACAGGACAGAGCCACCAGGGCCCCAGCTCAGCTGGCCAGTTATTGACCCAATATTGTAACCGTAAGGTTCCTCCACGGGCAACACAGCACGAGCTATTAACATCACACTTCTACACACATGATGCCCCCAAACACTGTGGCACAGGCAGATCAAATGTCTTTCCCAATTCACAGAGAAAACAAAATAGAACTCCGCAGCCAAAAGGTGATTCTCTTGGGCATAGCACCTTTTACTTTTAAATTCAAACCAGAAGTGCTCCAAAATCCAAAACCCTAAAAATTCAACAACTTTACAAACATGACAAAATTCAAAAACAGCCGAAATCTGGGCTGATTCTGGACTACACTTTCAGAGAACGGATATTCGGCCTACGGCTAGATACTGGTGTATGAATCTGCAATTTATAATAAGATTATCTTATACGTGACTTTAAAAAAAGATTTATTTTTATTTTGTGTGTATATGTGTTGTGCCTTCATATGTCTCTGCACCACATACATGTGCCCCTGGAGGCCAGAAGAGGGTGTTGGATCCCCTGAACTGGAGTTGCAGACTGCTGTTCACTGCCAAATGGGTGGTAAGGAACTGGACGGGGTTCTCTGCAAGAGCAGTAGGGGGCCTTAACCACTGAGCCGTCTCTCCAGCTCCTGCATCTAACTGTTTTAATTAAATTTATCCCATGAAACTTTTATAAATTCCTGTAATCAATTTCTCCATTGACAAACTTTTAATGCTGCTCCCAGGAGGCATGCGTTATTAAACAACGATCTGGTCCCAGGCTTGCGTTACTTCCTTATGAATTGTTCAGAGTCCAGTCTCTTACCATGGCTCTTGGTTGCCTGTCACAACTCAATCGTAAGCCCCTGTTGCTGAACACACCACCTATCTTGGTTGCAAGAACCAGAGAAACCAAGTCGGGACTAAGATGAAAGCTTTCTCCCTACTGGGTAGCATTTTCCATGTTCAAAGGTGCTCTGCAGGCTCCCTGGGAGAAAGGGCATCGGTATGTTTACCTAGCAGTGAAGCTTACAATCTACGAGAACCACCTACCAGATAAGATATGCCCACTACTGCCAAGTGGCTCAGCTGTTGTGGTGGCCACTGGCAGCTCTCTGATTGGATTTGAGTCCTGTTCCACAGGAAGGCATTGATGTCTGGTACCGTAAACCTAGTCAAAAACTCCCTGAACCCCAGCAATGACTAGAATAGCAATATATCCTGAAAAGTGTAATTGTGGCTCTTAAATCCTAGAGAGTCATCATATTTGATGTTAAGATCCACTCAACAGGAGAGAATTCATGCCTCGTACTGCAAACCTGGTTTACTACCTGTGGCTGATGAGGTCAGAGACCCTAGAAAATTTAATACTGTCACTTCCTTAAACGAGAACAATTTCTAAATGTACTCTTATAGTCACAGATAAGTGCGGCTCTTATCCCTCATCACAGCTTGAGTTTGCTTTGGACAGAGACCACTACAGAAATCCACAACTAGTCAAAATGCAAAAATTGATTAATCGTGGGGTGCTCAGCCCCAAATTATGCATCTACAAGACAATCCCTACACCTAAGTTCAGGGAACATCCCAGAAGAGGGCATAGGAAGGCTGCAGGAGGTAGAGAACCAGGACATATCCTGAAAGACGGTGTCTTTCTATTTGACAAGGACACTGCACCCAGGAAATGTCAACAACATGGCTGCCTAGATAAGACCTGTACAATTAGAACACCAGTCTACATCTCTGCATAAACTGGAGCAATTTCAAAAGGCCCCATACTTAGATCAAGAGCTACAAGCAATGAATGGCCTTTGAGGGAGGGAGAAACAGTGTTCTCCAGGGACAAGTGCCAATCCTAAGTGAGCAAATCTAAACACTTATCCAAAGGAACTACACTAAGGAGACGCATCAGCTGTGTTTATAAACAAACAAAAAGAATAAGGAGCCATGAGAATGGGAGGCATGGGATAAGTTAGAGGAAGGGAAAGGGGGGGATGAATGAAGTACAATACTCATATAAGAAATAAAAAAAAGACATATTTAAGAAGGTATGAAGTTAGAAATAAGACTGGGTGGGAGACATTGGGGGAGCTTGGGGGGTTGTGATGGATGAATATGATCAAAGTATACTATATTAATGTATAAATACATTTCCAAAGAATAAATAAAGGTATTACTTTTAAAAGGCTAGGAAACTTAGGAAGTTCAGTAACTCTCCATGTTTATTGCTTTGGTAGCGCAGGAGCAGCAGCCTCTTCCTGCTCCACACCTGTCCACGTAAGCAACGCTATGAAGCCCCGTGCAGACTTAAGGTAAACTCATGCACATTGTCTCATCTAATCTGCACACAACTTGTCAGTGATCAAAATAACGCAGCTAGCAGGTGCCTGCCTTAAGAGATTTACAAAGAACGTGGCGGCTCGGAGCTCAACACATTGCTGAAAGACAGCCTGATTCAGTACATCTGGCTGGGGGGGTGGTGGTGAAACTCTGCATTTCTTGCATCCCAATTGATGCTGGAATTGTTAGATCATGACCTATACTTATAAGTAAGGTGGTACAGGATGCTAAAAAGGCTGATTCTAAGCAACTCATTGCTAGTCTATAATTCAGCACAGACGAACTGAATTAGTTCTAACAACCATTTGCAGAAGGGAATCTTTGCTGGTAGATGATTGCTAGAGTTAGCGATTCTCGGCCAACCTCCCTTAGAACAGCCGTACATCTAACTTCCAGCAGAAGAGCTGTGAGCGGAATTTCTGTGAGACACTTTGGGATGCTGCTCCTAACAGCGCCGCTGTCTGGGAATAGGTTTGTCACACTCCTTCACGGCCATCGGAGGGAGATAATGAGAACCGAGGTCTACTGAGATGGTGCCAGGGGCTCCTCACCAGTCCTGGTTTGCTGATTTTGTACTGCCTATGTAAGATACACAAATTTCTATCACAGCTCTCATTTCTGAGCTACTGCGATACACGCGGACAGGCCCCAAACACAACACAGTAGCATAGTCTACCTTTCATATATACACCAAGGTGAAGTGTCATTCCAGAACCCACTTTGGAGGGGAACAGTAACACATGGGCTACCTAGCTGGTCAGTAGAAAACTCAAGTCAGGCAGGTCCTTGCACTGTCCTCCCCTCTAGGTACTGCGGATGGACACAGATAGGCAATTAAAAAAATGCCACCAGGTAGACATTTGGGGTTTATTTCACATTTTCGTGTATGTGACTATTACCTAATAACACTGAATGCTGTTACATGGAAAAGACCTCCCTCTCAAATCCAATTTAATCCACAGAAGATCCCCAGGCCTTTTACATCGAGAGCTCCATGTTATCAGTCACCATGGAGATGTTTGGGCTTGCTGTCTCCATGTTAAAACTGGTCAACAGATAGTGAATGAACACTTTTTTAATTTTTAAAATCTATCACAGACTGATTTGTGCGTTAACCCTGAACTGATATGCAGACGTTTTAATACTCAGCGTCTCTGTATTTGAGGCATAGCCCTTAAATACTTTTCGTCCTCTCCAGACACACACTCAGAAGAGAGAGGTGGTGCAGAGTCCTGGAAAAGGTGGCCATCTGCACACTGGGCACAACTGCCTGCCAGACCTTCATTCGGAGCCTCCAGAATGGCGAGGAATACATTTCAGGCAGCCGGTGTGTTTTGTGACGGCAGTCTAAGCTAACACAGAATTATAAGACCACACGACGCTTACCAGCTACTAAATTACAAACCAGCTGATTTCATTTTAAGCCAACTGACAAAGTATCTTATTAAGACTAAGGTCGCATTATGGGGTATGAAAAATTACCTTCAACACCCTCCATCTAAACCACAATGTACAAAGGGATTTTTCATTACATTAAGAACATCTGCTCACAGACACCAACTCAACAGCAAGCACATTCATCAATAATACAGAGCCCCAGGGGAGGCATATGTGGCTCTTTTCACCCCCAACAAACCAAATCCCAGCAGCAGGATGGAGCCTTGGGGGTACTGCTAGGGCTCACCCCGAAGTCTTCATTTGCATACGTAAAGATATGAGTGAGATTTACTCTTTTACTTTTTATTTGAAGAGTAAGTAAATCTAGGTTATCAGGTTTCTTTTTATTGACTGTGCTATAGAGATCCCATCACGAATCTAACATAAAAATAGGTAAGGTCCGTTCACTTTATTCTCTGAAATAATTACGTCAGTTTAAGCAAAGGGAGAAGAGATGTTATACAATCAGAAAAGAATACACAGCTTACCACGATGAAATAAAAAACAGAAACGCACATCCAGGTACATATAACATACAAGCATACAATCATTCATTCATACATACATACATCCATGCATAGTTTTTAGGGAAGTGGTGAGGACCTGAAGCTCAGGAGATAATAGTTTCATTCAAAATAATTGTTTTGGTTTAACAAGAGAGCATGAATTATATGAATTAAAATATGTAGGTTTGAATATGTTGAATACGATTACATGTGTTGCTTTATCAAAGACATGAAAGGTCTGTGGTCTGTACTTAATGATAGCATCTTAGAGGCAAAATTTCAGTTTCCTCTTTTCACCAAGACTCCCTTCTGGCTGGGCATAGTGGTACAGGCCTTGGATCCCAGCACTCCAGAGGTAGTGGCAGAGATGGGGGAATCTCTTTGAGCCTGAGGTTAGCCTGGTCTACATATGAGTTCCAAGACAGTCAGAGCTACATAGTGACACCCTGTGTTAACAAAACAAAACAACAAAGAAACAAAACTTCCTTCTGGTTTTCTCATGACCAGAGGAAGACAGTCCAAAACGCACCGCCCTATGTGGCTTAAGTAATAAATGTCTGGCTCTTTGGATTAGGCATGGGAATGCAAGAAAGGTACTCCCTGAATTAAGGAAAGATGTATTAATAACATATAAGTATTGCAAATCCTTTTGCAAAACTGTTTTTTCTCTGAAAACACTCCAGCCAAGCAATATTGCATTATTTCAACATTATACCTTTTGGGTGTATCCAGGCCTTACTTCTAGAACAGACTAAAGAAAATGCTTCCATGCTGGCAGCAAACTTAGGCTAGAAATCACTCTTCGTTCATGCTGAGATCAATCTAAAGTCCCACATGATATTTTTACTTTGAAATTTAGTCCAAGGGAAGAAATATTTTTTTCAGTCCAAGGGAAAAAAATATTGTGCTTTTTTTTTCTGTGAAAGCTTAGCTTGTTTCATTGACACATGAGAACAAGGTCACCTCCTATGACATTGCATCTTGGCTTTGGGAAGTTGACATCTAACCCTGAAGCTCAGTCACACCCACTGTGCCTATCTTCCAACATCTCTGCGTATCTCTCCTTTCACCTGTAATTTTAATAATGTTTAATATCGATATTACATAAACACCGAAAGTCCTTGTAAACACCCAACTGGATACTTTATTATTCAGTATAATGATCTAGATTTTATTCTAATTTAAAAACAGAATCAAAAGGTACATTTTATGTTTTGCAATCTTAAAAAGATGCAAAGAAACTGTCTTTGTCTTTCATCCTACGAACTATGTTTGTAGGTAGAAAGTTCCCGGCAATGCTTAGCAGAAGGGACCAGGGATCTTTTTCTCCTTTTCTGAGCCTGGAGACACACAACTATAAATCTGCAAAGCAGTAATTTCTCCCTGGAGGCGCACGGCCTCTGTGTTAGCTTTGAAAGTTCTTGTCACATGCGATGTAATTTGGACCCAACCCCGTGGCAACACACAAGGACGGTAGCCTTTCATGTTGATCAGGCTCAGCAGGGGTGCTGTTCTTCTAGATCTGGTCTTGCATGTGTCTTCAGCACATTTTGCAATCAATTTTGAAAGTGATCTGAAGATCTGCAAGCCCATGTAAGCAGAAGATCCTAAAGAGCCCTGGCCCTGAGGCCACGGGGCCTCTATGAAGGTTTTATCAGAAAAACAAAGATGAGGGAATGTCAGCGGCATTCCTCTCAGCCAGTAGAACTCAACTTTTCTGCCTCTGCTCAACTGCAGGGCTCCAATACACCAAACTGTCATAGGGCATGCTGGCTCTGGTTCCCGAGAACCAGCATCCCAGGCCACCTCTGTCAGGGCTGATGTAAACGCTTCTCCACGTAGCCACAAGTAAAAATCCAGATGCCTTGGTTAATTCCATGTTTAGAGAAAGAAGCTGGGATGAAGAGACCTCACCAAGGAGAAAAAATATGATTTATAGAGAGGACTAAAACGGTGAAGATGTCAACACAAAGGACGGCAGATGGGCAGGCTAATTAATAAGGAATTTGGCAACGAAGCCAACAAGAGTGGCTATTAAGAAGTATAAATTAGTCAAAAGACAATTTCAGAACAACTTACAACATGCAACAAAGGACTGATAGCTCTAATATGTAAAGGAATCATACACTGACCAAGAGACTTAACATATGATAGAAAAATGAAGCAAAAATACAAATAGGTAGCTTTTAAATAAAATGTTTCTGTTTTAATAATAAAATCTATAGAACAAAATTGCACAGACTTTTTATTTTACTGCAGTACCTAGAACATATTTAACAAGGTTAATATCAAGGGATCATCAGTGCAAATAAAAACCAATATGCTGCCAATTAACATATATCAAGAGCCTTTAAAATGTGCATGCCCTTGACCCAGAATTTACTATAAAAAACCCCCAAACCACAAAACACCAGGCTTTGTTGTAAAGGCATTTGATACATAAATATCTGTTACAGTTCTTTTTCTAATTATGTATGGATAAAATAAATATAATTATCAATAATATGAGGTTAAACGTTCTGAGTCTGGCCTCCTTTAAAAGCAGATGCTGGGATGCAGAACTGGATGCAGACTGGTGAGAAGAAAGCAAGGCAGATGAGGAGGAAACGTGGTAAGGTTTGCAGAAACGAGCTGACTCCTGCTGCTGGCAGCACCCTCTGAACCCCACTGGAAAGCCCCTTCCTCACAGGCATCCAGTCACAGTCTCACCTCAGAACGGGACACCTGCAATGTGCCCTCCCCTCCCATCCCCTATTGCCTGAAAGCTACAGTGTTAATTTCTCCATGTTTCTAGCTTGTACCTTCCTGAGCCTAACTGATCCCCACAGCTCTGGAATAAGTCGAGTCGGGGTGGGGGCGACACTGCTGGAATATCGTGTGGGATTGCTGTCAGAGGCGTACGGGACTGTCTATCCCAGCTGTGCCGACATCATGGGGCCAAAAGGGATGAACATAATGGGCTTATTTTATGTGAAAATCAGATCACAAGAAGAGTCTACAACATGTTTACGAGATAGAGCTGACACTGTATTTGCTTGATATCCATGAATTGATTCCATGACTTCTCAAAGATACTGGCATCTGCAAATGCTCAGGCCTTTGTATAAACTGGGGTAGCATTTGCTTCTATGCTTCCATGCATATTCCCACATAGTGTAAAGCCTCTCCAGACGAAGCACATCTAATCCGAAGACAGCGCTCTGGGAGAAAGGGTTACACGCTTGTGTTTGGAAGACCGTAGATGTTTAATACACGTGCATTGTTTTTTTTTATCAATAGTTGATTGAATCCTTAACTGTAGTAACAGTGGATATGGAGAAAGAACTACATTTTATATACACACACCTTAAAATGAGCTATTTACTACTTATCTCTGAGTAGTGATTTTCTCAGTGGTTTTCCTTTGTTTGTATATCAATATTAAACTAAACAGGTTGTCATATCCATTTTCTGCAGTGAACAAGTTTTATTCAAAGACAGTTAAGTCCAGCCTATGAAGTTTCAATGGTCCTATAAAAGACATTTTGTGCATAAACAGCATTAAGAGAATAATAATACATTGCCACCCTCAAATTATCCAATAATCATAATTAGCTTTAAGTTTAAAGCTAGCACAGGAAATAGCTGCCTTTGGAGTTCTGTATTTATAGGCTTATTTTAAGTATAAACATATTATTAATAACTTAATCCTAAATTCTCAATTTAAAGTAGAACTAGAGACTAATATAAGCAAATAATATAACACAAAGTTTTACATTCATTCTAGCGTCCAAAGGTTCCTCACTAACCGCATATTTACTTTTAAAACCACCAACTAGTCCCGGGCATCTCTGTGCTGTCCTGGTACCCTCTGCATTCATGCAGTCTTTCGTGTGCTTGTGGAGTGGCTAACATGAACTCACCACCTTCAAGCTCTCCATCTTTGGAGAATCTTGCCATCTCCCAGGCAACCAAAACAAGTACATTATAGACTATAGCTATAGATGCTATAATGCAAGCTATAAATGCAAGATGCAAGAAAGGAGTACACACGAGGGCACTAAACCTAGCCTTGGAGGCTGTTGCGGAAGGGGGAGACTCTATTGGAGTTGGCATATGGTAGGAAGCAGTAGATATATAGAAGATAGTCACTAGACAGAGGGAGGAATTTCCGGAGAAAATCAAAACAGATCACTGTCATTTGAAGATGGAGTCATAGCTCCAACATATTTTCTATTCATTCATCCCTGTACTTTATTCTCCAGAGAGGAAAAAGCTTAGCTTGCTGTCCTCATTTCTGATCAAGCAGGTAGAATACACCTCTTCCCAGTCTAGACTCTTGCTGGCTTAGATGTCCACTGTGATCATGCAAGAAAGACTATTCTTCACTTGTCTACTGGTCTCTCCAAGCCGCCTTCCTTGTCGTGGTCAGTCTAACTACCACTTATATGTTTGCCTTATCCACAGAGCCCCTTGTCTGGCACCTCATAGCTTGCCCAGTCTTCTGAGCTCCAGTGTATTGGCTTTCTGCCTCCAGAAATCGTTTCCTGTGGCCCTTGGAAGCTCTTCCCTTCTGCAAAACTCCTACTTCTTTGAAAATTTAATACACACATCACTTTTCAGTTTTAAAAAGTACCTCTACAGGGATACAAGGAATATACCTAAACATAATAAAGGCAATATACAGCAAGCCAACATCAAACTAAATGGAGAGAAACTCACAGCAATCCCATTGAAATCAGCAACAAGACAGGGTTGTCCACTCTCTCCATATCTATTCAACATAGTTCTTGAGGTCCTAGCTAGAGCAGTAAGACAACAAAAGGAGGCCAAGGGGATACAAATCAGAAAAAAAGAAGTCAAACTCTCACTATTTGCTGATGATATGATAGTTTATATGAGCGATCCCAAAGATTCTATCATGGAACTTCTAAAACTCATAAACACTTTCAGTAATGTAGCAGGATACAAGATTAACTCAAAAAATCAGTAGCCCTCCTGTACACAGACAATAAATGGGCCAAGAAAGAAATCAGAGAAACATCACCCTTCACAATAGCCACAAATAGCATAAAATATCTTGGAGTAACTCTAACCAAACAAGTGGAAGACTTGTATGAAAAAAACTTTAAATCTTTGAAGAAAGAAATTGAAGACACCAGAAAGTGGAAAGATCTCACATGCCCTTGCATAGGTAAAATTCACATAGTAAAAATGGCAATCTTAACAAAACAATCTACAGATTCAATGCAATGCCCATCAAAATCCCAGCAAAATTCTTCACAGACCTCAAAAGAACAGTACTCAACTTCATATGGAAAAGCAAAAAACCCAGGATAGCCAAAACAATCCTGTACAATAAAAGAACTTCTGGAAGCTTCAAATCTGAAGCCTTAAATCTCTAACTTCAAACTCTACTACAGAGCTACCGTACTGAAAACAGCCTGATATTGGCATAAAAATAGACAGGAGGACCAATAGAACTGATTCAAAGACCTGAATATTAATCCACACACCTCTGAACACCTTATTTTTGACAATGAAGCAAAAAAAATCAAATGAAAAAAGAAAACATATTTAACAAATTGTGCTGGCATAACTGGATATCAACATGTAGAAGAATGAAAATAGATCCATGTCTATCACCATGCATAAAACTCAAGTCCAAATGGATCAAAGACCTAAACATAAAGCCAGCCACACTGAACCTCACAGAAGAGAAAGTGGGAAGTACACTTGAACGCATTGGCACAAAGGACTACTTCATAAATATAACCCCAGTAACACAGACACTGAGAGAAACAATGAATAAATGGGACCTCCTGAAACTGAAAAGCTTCTGTAAAGCAAAGGATATGGCCAACAAGATGAAACAGAAGCCTATAAAATGGGAAAAGATCTTCACCAACCCACATCACACAGAGGTCTAATCTCCAAAACATACAAAGAACTCAAGAAATTGGTCATCAAAAGTACAAATAATCCAATAAAAAAAAGTGGAGTACAGACCTAAACAGAGAACTTTCAACAGAGGAATCTAAAATGGCTGAAAGATACTTAAGGAAATGCTCAACATCCTTAGTTACCTAGAGAAATGCAAATCAAAACAACTCTGAGATTCCATCTTACACCTGTAAGAATGGCCAAAATCAAAAACACTGATGACAACTTATGCTGGAAAGGTTATGGGGAAAAGGGAGCACTCCTGCATTGCTGGTGGGATTGCAAGCTGGTACAGCCCCTTTGGATATCAGTATGGCAATTTCTCAGAAAATTAGGAAACAATCTACCTCAAGGCCCACCAATATCACTTTGGGGTATATATCCGAAGGATGCTCAATTGTGACACCAGGACATGTGCTCAACTATGATCATAGCAGCTTTGTTATAGCCAGAACCTGGAAACAACCTCAATGCCCCATTTCCGAAGAACGGGTAAGGAAATGTGGTACATTTACACAATGGAGTACTACACAGCAGAAAAAAAATGACATCTAAAAAAATGGCATCTTGAAATTTGTAGGCAAATGGATAGAGCTAGAAAACATCATATTGAGTGAGGTAACCCAGACCCAGGAAGACAATTATTATCTTTATCCACTCATAAGTGGTTTTTAAACATAAAGCAAAGAAAACCAGCTTACAAATCACAATCCCAGAGAATTTAGACAACAATGAGGACACTAAGAGATACATACATATATCTAATCCACATGAGAAGTAGAAAAAGACAAGATCTCCTGAGTAAATTGAGAACATGGGGACCATGGGAGAGGGATAAAGGTGATGGAAGATGCAAGGAGGGGAGCAGAGAAAAAATGCAGAGCTCAATAGAATCAATTAAAAAATACCTGTAATACAGGTTGAGTATGTCGGGCTCTCTGGGATTGGCTGCCTTGTTGGCAGTTGGTCAGGAGACTTCTGAGAATACAGACGCAGCAGGAACCACTGCTCCATGCAAGTCAGCAGAGAGAGGCAGGTGAAAAGGAAACTGATATTTAGAGACCCCTTCTTGTTGCCAGGCACAAGTGTTGCTACAAACTCTGCTGTGTGAGATGCTCAAGGGGAAACCTCACAGAAGCTATAAAGACAACAGACCAGAGCAATGGGACCCAAATTCAAGCCTCCCTCAACCGTGTCTTCGCTGTGCGAGAAAGGCTCCCTGCACAATACTTTCAGATCAAATACTTTACAGGAAGAGGGAAAATTCTATTTTGGATCCCCTGATAGGCACATCAACATATTTCTACTTTACTAAATTATGCATCTTGGGAGTCTAGATTTCTTCATTTGAATTTCTTCAGCTAAAACAATCTATCACAACTGACTGACTACAGGCACAGGAATAAACATCTAGTTGATCTGCACTGAAGAAGGACAGCACAAAACCATCCAAAATTTTAATTTTAGGAAACAGTTGTTTTTCTTTAAATGTCATTTGTGTTAAATGTAAGGGATTCATTTATGTTAATTTTAAATATCTTTTTTAATTTAAAGAAATTTTTTCAAAAGAAAACTTTTAAAAGTTCCTCAGTTTTAATTTCCAATAAATAAATATCAAGAGATATTACAGTGTCTAATGTCAATATATAAACAAAGCTCTTTAAGATTCGATGTATCTTGATGTTGTTTCAGGGTTTCAAACCTGGAAGTTTGTGAACTACTGCCTTGAGGCTGGCAAATCAACAAATAGAAAAGGACTCAAGTCTCTGACAACCCCCAGGAACAGACATGTCCCAGGCCACTCCTAACAGAGTTTTTACACATGGCATAGATCCATTTCTTTGTCTTTCAAGTCACTGTGCTGCTGGTTTTCCTTGCTATCTTTTACCTGACCATGCAAAATACACATGGCAACAGATATATCTATCTGCAAAAGCCCTTGTTCACAACAAACGAGACCCTGGAGTTATTCAAACAAATGTCATTCACCATATGTAAGGTCATACAGTCAATAGCAAACTGGCACTAAGCTTGATGCATCCCTCCCACACAAAAGCCAGAGCCAAACCAATCAGGCTGAATGGAGGAAGACTCGTTGTTGGGGTCACAATAAAGAATGCAATTAGATGATCTTTAGCAGTAAGAGAGAACAAGAACTGGCCTTTGAGACTGTGCAGCTTAAATGACCATTAGGATTTTTCATAGGCATCGCTGTTTTCCTTTACATAAAGTTACCTTGAGCCATGTCCTACATACATGAAAATCACCTTAAACACTTCAAAGAGATCATATTAAAAGGGAGTGAAAAGCCTTTTCTTCCATTCACTCTCTTCAAAATATAGAGCTCCCTAAGGTTGATTTTTTTCCGTACCCACGAAATTTTACTTGCTTTGAAAAGTGTTAGCTTGCCTCCATATCTGGTACCATATCTGGAAACCTACAAGGAGCATGTGACATCAGATGAGTCATAGATTCCAACCTATTAAGAATAAACAGGTCTGTATTTCCTAAGTTCATATCATAGGACTATCAATGAGTCTCTGCCTCGAAATGGCCATGATGGCCATGGAAGGGGAGTATTTTACTTGAGTGAACATTAGATGGGACATCACCATCTGAGAATGCTCTAGGGAAATACAGAACCCAAATGCCCAGCACTTCCAGTGTTAATTTATATGAGCAGGGACTATGCTGAAGGTAGAGAAGTGTAACGGAGAGGATGGATGTTCCCATCCCTGCAATCACAGAGAGAACACATGGCACAGAAGAGGGGCACAAAGGGGACAAACAACCCCCCTCTCAGGATTTGCCCTGCCCCTAGCCAGCCGATGACTCTGTCAATAAATTCACCCATCAGGGTGCTCATGTGTGAAGCAAGGAGTTGGCTCCAGTCATTCCTATCTAACCCTTATCTGACCCTATATTCCACTGCTCCCCCCCCCACTTCTGTTTACTGCTCTAGTTGGCGTTGTGAACCTGGGAAAGCAAAGCCTAAAAATGAGCTGGACTAAAGTCTCATGCAATAGCCAGCTTTATTCAGAGCATCAGATAATGTACTCTGAGGGTGAGTCACCTGGTAAAGTGCCCAATCCCAAGCGCACGTCACACGTGGCAAAAACATGTTTCTGCACAGACAACAGCTGAAGAGAACTCACTCCTGTCTGCTCCACTTCAGAAGAGCACGCAAACATATCCCAAGGGCAATTCTGAGTTTTGAAGAAACCGGGGTCACAAGACTCTCGTCCTGTTCTCTCACAAGCACGCGGAATCTTGACAGGACTCCATTTCTTGGACTGTGTCCTGACACACCTCCATCTTTCTTCTGAAAGACAAACCTGTTTTGCCACACTCTGGCTGCACTGTCAACTCTGTCCCCAAGAAAAGCAAACCTCATCTACAGGAAGATTTCTGGGTTCTTTTTGTAGGGGCCCTGTTCATCTACGGTAAAGGAGAGGACCTGACATGCAAAGCTGGCACCTGTATGAGATATAAACAGAGAATTATGAGGATTCAAGATAATAAAAAGCTCATTTGGTCTAACTTTGTGATTTTGAGAGAAACTCATGAAGTTTGTAATTGTTTCTCAGTGTATCTTCTCTGAGGTGCCTATTCTATATTGTGCTGATTATTAAAGATTTAAAAATTTTAAATTAAATTGTGATGACAATTTGCAATTTTAATTTAGGAAAAATAATCACCACCCTTTCCTTACAGGCACTTTCATATATTAATATTCATCAGAGGATGGCAACCTGTTTTCATCATCACTCAATACTAATAAGACAACTGAACAAAGTATGGCCACTAAATGAGTGCTAAGTCTTCATATTCTCCTTACCTCCTAATTAGTATAGAGAAATTATCTTATGGGGTGCCGAGTTAATTACAAAGAATTGATCTCCAAACAGTTAAGTTTTGATCATCATGTTTGAATTTTAATCACGCGCGTCTCCCTCTTTTCCTAGCTTCTGATCTCCCCGAGTGTGTAATCAGTTTTTAGAGGGAGGTGATGCAAGACCCAGGTAGGACAGACGGATGCAGCTGAGCGATATCAGGAGGGCTGAGCTGGTGATACTGTGAGGTTTTTCCGAATGCATGAGAAAGCACCCATCAGTGGAAAGCGTTATTAAAGTCAATGAGCCAGAATGGATGGGCGATTAATGAAACTGGCATGATATTAAAACATGATCTCTCGAATTATCACTCTATTTACTGGGAAACAAAAAAAAAATGGGGACCAACCAGCCACACTGTCTCACTGACAAGCCTATATCCATGTAGGTAGAATGTTTCCTCTTGTGTTCTTTGAATGCTTCTTTGCTTTGTTTACACCTAGAATGGTTCTGAGTTTGCTGTCTATAATATGAACCTGTCAATGTTTGCTTTCTTGTCATTTGGCTCATACACTCTCCTAGGGTTGCCCTTACTGCTGTGTCAGATGGCTGGTTCTCCAGGCACACGCATTATCAATCACCGAACTTCCTCGTGCAAACAAGTGAGAAACAAGGCTGTTAGTGCAGCAAAAATGGGTGGTGCTTAGAGAGTCCATGAAACTGAACTAGGCTGGAACCATCAGACACCAGGCTAAGTATACAAATGTCTTCATGGCAGCAATCTACACTCAAAGGGCCATGTATGGCTCATTGCACGCATGGAGTAACCTTTGGAAGGGAAATGACTATGAGACAATGACATTTTACAGGCTCCAATGTAAACAGCTTTAGCAAATGACCTGAGAAGACATGTTATTTTGTCATCATTGGGAAGCATTATCTAGACAATTCGTATCAGGCTAACATGCAATTACTACCTTAGAGATGCATCACCAGGTCTAATGACAATGCTGGCCTGGGTTTCCAACTAGTTTCTAAAATTTCATAATTAGAGGGTTTTTGATGCCTTGACAATATTTTTAATCTCTATGAGGATAACTCAGTTTGTAATGTTTATTTATTTTATATTTTCTTTTATTGAAAATAGTTTTTACCGTATGATATATATCCTGATTATGTCTTCCCTTCCCTCTACTCCTCCCAATTTTTCCCCACATCCCCTCGTATCCATCTACTTTTTGTTTCTCATTAAAAAACAAACAGGCTTCTAAGGTGAAATAATATAATATATAACATGATAAAACTACATTAGAATAAGACAAAACAAAAATAACCAGAAGGAAAGGAGCCCAAGAGAAGGTGCAAGACAGATGTAGATGGTAAGACCCACTCATTCACACAGTCAAGAATCCCATAAAAATACAAAACCAGAAGCAAAGAACCTGTAGGGGAGAGAGACAGAGAGACAGAGGATATAAAATTTTTAAAAAGATAAAGTTAAAAAGAAAAAGCCCTGCTACAACATTACGAGAAAAAGGAGCCCCCAAAGAGGCCACTGAGTTAGTTTTCTGTTGATCATCTTCTGCTGGGCATGTGGTATATATACCCTTAAGGGTAGTTTTGTTTCTCCAGCGAGAGACTCTCTAAATTTTCATTTGCAAGTGGTTATCAACTGGAGATAACTTCTGCATTAGAGATGGGGCTTGTGTCCATGTCTCCTTTCAGCTATGGGAACCCATCTGGTACACTCCCATTCAGGCTCCACACACGCTGCCTCAGACTCTGAGTTCATATGTGCATCATTCCTCTTGGATTTAGAAGGCCTTGTTTCACTGGCACCTTCCATTCCCTCTGACACTTATACTCTTTTCACCTCCTCTTCTGCAGAGTTCCCTGAGTCCTCAGGGAAGAGATTGATGGAGATATTCCTTTTTGGGATGAATGCTCCAAGATTTCTCACTCTGTGTATATTATGAGGCTGTGAGTCTCTATATTTGTTCCCATCTTGTCGTGGGATTCCCCTCTGTATGCTGTGAACATGTTTTATTACCATTGGTTAATGAAGAAGATGCTTGGGTCTGTGGCAGGGCAGAATAGAGCTAGGCATAAAACTAAACTGAATGCTGGGAGAAAGAAGGCAGAGTCAGGGAGATGCCGTGTAGCTGCCTAAGGAGACAGACACTGGAGAACCTTACCAGTAAACCACACGCCTTGTGATAAAATACAAAATAATAGAAATGGGTTAATTTAAGATATAAGAGTTAGTTAATAAGAAGCCTAAACTAACAGGCCAAGCAGTGTTGTAATTATTATAATTTCTGTGTGATTATTTCTGGTCTGGGTTGCGGGGAAACGAATGAGCAGCCTCCATCTACACCATCTCTGCAGGAGGAAGCTTCTTTGATGATGGTTGAGCAAGGCACTGATTGATAAACATAGCAAGATGTCATCAGGAGTCATTTTATTGCTATGTTCCTTTAGTAGAACAGCAGTATTTGGTTTTATCCTTGGTCCTTGCTCTATCTTGTCTCAGGTTCTACGGCAACCAAGTATCATCAGGTATGGGTTCCATCTTGTGGTATGGACCTTCAGACAAACCAGATATTGGTTAGTTACTCACACAGGCTTTGTAGCACCATCGCATTAGCATGCATGCAGGATACCACTGTAGATTAAGGGGTTTATAGCTGGGTGGGTGTTCACAGTTCTCCTTTGGTAGCATGCGGAGTACCTTCTGATACCAAGAACATTAGTCTGCGGGTGTGAAGGGTCTATGTAGGCAGCAGCTCTACTTCTTTGTGTTCAATGAGTTGTGTAGGTATTGTCTTCAGCCATAGCGCCTTACCACCAGCTTGTGGAGAGCAATCTATAGCTTTGGTAACAGTCTGTGCTGTCTGGTTGTTCCCATGGGACCCCTTTGGAGAATAACTCAACTATATGGAACCCATTCCCAGTACTGGGAGCTTCATTCAGTGACAAGAGACGTGCAGCTGGGGCCCTGCCTCCACATTATTTGGCAATTTCATGTAGATTATCTTCATATTTATACATAGTTTAGAGCTTCTACTGTGCTAGGTTTCCATACCACCCCTCAAGAATCCTTGATTTTAGCTATCTCCTATTCTCACCCCCCTTCCTTTCCTCTCTTCCATGCTTGTTCATACTGGTCCAGTTCCCCCACCCCTGTTCATCCATAACTGGATCCCATTTCCCTTTCCTAGGAAGATCCATTGTCGCCCACCTAGTCCCTTACTCTATACCTAACCTCCATGGTTCTATGGACTGTAGCTTGTTTATCTTGACTTAGTGTGAAGTTAGGAATGCAGTAAAATACACATTTTTTAAAATATAAACTGAATGATGTCACCCGGTTTAGCTAAAAGAATGACTCAGTTTTCAAATCCTATCGGCTACAGACACAGATAACATTTAGCTTTTAACTAACAGTGCAATAACAGTAACAAGAATGGACATATGCAGGTTCTGCTCCAGTGAACACAACTTAATCCAAGCCGGAAGTGAAGCAAATCATTGTAGCATCAATTGGCTTCATAATGGGGTTCATTGTAATTTTTGTCCTTGGAAAAACAAAGAGGATGCCCAGGGAGAGAAAAATTACAGTTAGTCTAAACAGGAAGAAATGAAACAACTATCTAAATATAGGAAAATTTGGCAGCTGTGACAAGTGCCAACGCTAACAAGACGGAGCTAGCAGGCCAGCTGTACCATGGTTTTTCTTCAGTTTGCGTGTGTCTGTTTAAGTGGCACTCCTTTAACAAACAGCACAAGACATCATCACACTGAATCCCACGATGATTACATTTCTAAAGTGTTCCCAGGTATTCACTCCATCAAATTCCCTCTTCCAGCACCTGCGCTGTGGCTGTGCAGGGTTCCAGGTGCAGATACAGGGACCACGGCAACAGAAACCATGATGCTTCAGTGGGGAGAGTCAGCAGGCAAAATCAGCAAAACTCCACGGAGGTTTAGCATAATGGCATCTGAAGATAGCACACAGGCAATGGGATGCAGGGGAGGTGCTGACACGGGAGTGGCCAGGAAGGCTTTGCGGATGACAGCTTTAGAGTCATGGGGAGGGGGACTGACTGCCAGGGGGGGGGCTGACTGCCAGGAGGGGGGCTTTCACTTTTATGTATTTACCGCCCCTTTTTGTGTTTCTATCTTTATTCGTGTGGTGATTAATAATGACAGGATGTCAATTCACTTAGGAGATACCTTCTAGGCATACCTATGAAGGATTACCTAGGTCAGGTTAGCTGAGGTGGACCAACCTCACTGCAGCCAGCACTGTCCCATGGGCTGGAGTCCAGGGCTGAACCAAAAGGAGAAAGCTAGCTGACACTAGCATTCATTTCCCACCATTTCCTGATGGTGAATACAACTTCACCAAAGCCCCGAGGTTCTAACACCACACTCTCCCTGCCACGGTGGACCGTGAGCCACGGCACATCTGTGAGCCGGTTTTGTCCGAGCAGTTTATCATAGCAATAAAGAACAAAGGAGGACTTGTCTACGCAAACAACACAAGCCATCCAGGCAGAGGAGGCGGCGGCAGAAAAAAGGGTATCGGAATGGAACATTTTGCTTTCTTTTAATCTGTGCGTGCGTGCGTTTGTGTGTGTGTGTGGGGGGGGGCACACATGTAGCAGTCAGACATTGTTGTCTTCACCTTTTATTCTTCACCTTAGTTTTTGGAGATCGATTTCTCTGAGGAGCCTGGGACACACCAGTCTGGATAGTCTAGTTGGCCAGTGAACCCCAGGAATCTTCCTTTCTCTGTCACCCCAGCGATAGGATTGCAGTCATGAGCCACCACGTCCAGCTTTTATGTGGGTGTTGGGGATTTGGACTCAGGTTCGTATCCTGGTGCAACAAAGGGCTTTCCTGATTGAGCTGTCTCCCCATGCTGAATTTTTGCTTTTAATTAGCATAAACTTTAATTGGCCCCCAAACAAGTTTGTGTGCATTTTGAGACCATGAAGCTGTATCCTAAAATGTGTGATCTGTTTCCATGACAGTTCCTGGAAAGAATACTTAGATGAGGGAAGGAGACCTAGGTGGTAGTGGGAATTGTAATCCAGGCTTTTCTCAGGGCTGCTATTCTCTGGGAAAGTCGGAGAACCAAAGGGAAACAGAAAAATGACAGACGAAATACTGTAGACAAACCATCTGGCGAGACGTCCTTACTTCAGTTTCCTACTCTATAAAGTGGCCATGTCGATTGGCCTGAGAGGGCTCATGAAACTGAGTATGTCAAGAGAGTTTTAAAAGCAGAGCAGTCTAGGAACACAGGCCACTGACGGCGTTCCTTGGATGACTCTGGTCACAGCACACCGATGACAGAGACCGTAACGGAGAGAGGGCGGCAAGGATGAGCTCAGCGGAGAAACCGTGTCGACAGCGTAGCCAGATGCTGCAGCTGGGTCTTTCCTCGGAAGGCGCTGTATGAGGAATACCTGATTTCTCAACAGATTCAGCCACGTGTCTAACCCTTCTCATCTCTGACTTTGAAAAAAGAAAAAAATAAAGCTGCTCTTTCTATGCATGCTTTCCTGACACAATTCTATACGTATTTTCTGGCACGTGCTGAGGCAGACTTGGTAGGACAACCTCTCAGTTATGTTCCAGTGGGACCAGGAGCTCGGGAATTCCTGAGAAACAGGCAGCCAAAAGCTGCTCTTCTTAGGGGCCACGATCCCAACTACAGCTGAGCATCATTTTAACAACTGATGTTCCTCTACAGACTATACAACAGGACCTCTGGGAACCTAAGGCTCTGTTATGTGTCGCCTGAGGTCAACTCTCAGGTTGACTGATATGTATCGTGAGTGAGGCGGCCACACATGAAAGGTCAGATCTGAAGCCAACAACACCTGAATGCCATCCTGTGATGATCAGGGAATTCTGAGAAAAGCAGTTTGTTGCTCCGCCATCCCTGTCTCCCTGTCAGCACCACTGAGCATCTACGATCTCCCGTATCACGAGACCTGACGCATCTGAGAACGTGAAACCCAGCAGGACATTCTGCTCTTTATTTTAATAAAGACGCTTTCTGGAATGGCAGCCACTGAGTAGCAGAAACACAGACAAGAGAAACTCAACAGTACAGATAATAGGCATATTGTACCCAAGAAGAGGGGGATTTTGTGTATGCCAAGCAAAGCTGCCTGCCCTTCCATCTTCTCCGTAATGACTGAAGTCAGAGTTTAAGCTGAACATACTGTCTAAAAATAAAACTTGTATTTCCCGGTCATTTTTCCAGATACTACGACCTCATGACTCTGTTCTCGTCTGTGGAGATGGTGTGTGGGCTTCACAATAACAACAGGTGGCGCGGCCGGAAAACAACTCTATGCCTGCTCACTTTTTATTCTTAGGTGGGGGATATTTCCTTATGGGGTGGTTGGACTCCAGCCATCATTTTGTATCAGAAAATAATGTAGAAACTAGAACTGCCCCATTGTGGTAGAACAGACAGGACGTCTCCATGTCGGACACGGCTCAGTGAAACCATCGTATGCGGTTGTAGACCTATTTGACATGGCCAATCTTTGTTATTGTTTGAGTCACCAAGATTCATTGGCTGATGGGCTGTAATAGGCTCCAAACCTCATCCTAATTAAAAACAAGAGGAACACTCAGAGACATACAGAAACAGGGGGAGACGCCAGCAGCGTGTGGTACACACTGTGTGACTTTCTAATGCCTTCGTAGAGCTTCCAATATCTGTCACAGGCATCTTGAATATGTATCATTTTAAGCTTATAAAGAGGCTTTAATAGCAATTCAGAACCCCGGGTGCCGAAGCAATAAAGATAATTTACCTGAACTCTGTACAGCGGAGGAAAACTAGGGTAGCCTAATGACTGTAAGTTTATGAATGGTTAAAGCTAAACGTGGAGACCAGAGGGTGAATTAGACTCTCACTGGCGGGAGGAGCCGGTGGATAAGCTGTCTTGTGAAGGACAGGGAGGAGGTGAAGGTGACACCAGCGTCTCTGACTAGGCCGTGTGGCGGCACGTGAACGTAACCTCAGCGCCTGCCAAGAGGCGAAGACGCGGCCTGCAAATTGGAGGCGCAGAAGCAATCTTTTGTTTTGTTTCTTTTTAAAATCTATGACTTGGCCTTGTGCTGCAGATAATAAAAACCAAAGCTAAGACAGGAAGGGAAGTGAGAAATAAGGGAAGAGGGACTTGGTTTTGAACTCGATGTACTCTTGTAAAGTCTATCAGTTTCAATACAAAGTCTAAATGAAAACCAGAAAATAGGCTGGGAATCCAGGTTCACCCTCCCCAGGTCTGTTCCTTTCTTTTCTTTTCTTTTCTTTTCTTTTCTTTTCTTTTCTTTTCTTTTCTTTTCTTTTTTCCTTCCTTTTTTAAAAAAACATATTTGATGATTTCACATCAATAACAGCAAAGTCAGGTTTCTTATGAGTTCAAGGCAATTGCTAACCTGTTGTTAATCTCCTGGATTCTCTCTGTGTATCTTTCTTGGCTAACAAGCCTCTGCTGAATACAATATGCAGAGCTGTTTCCAGTTCCCCCAGATAAATCTCAAAGCACTCCACCCTGTGTTGATTTCCCTTCCACGTACTCACTGAGCCGCAGATACCCGACTGCCAGCCACCTCCCATGCTATACAGACTCTATCACTCTGTGCCCTGACACTTGGTTCATTAGACCCGGCTTCCACTCCCTGACTCCATGTTTGTTTCCTCGGTTCTGTTATCTGGAACACAGGGAAGAATCAACAGCAATCCTGAGTTGTCAAGGAGGGTGAAAAATATAGTGGTAGCTTTTACTTGGGAATATAGGTAAGAAAATGACAGGAGAGGAAAAAAAAACATCCTTCAAACAATTAATTAATCAGAAGAATGTTCATATAAGGAAAAAGAGAAACTGACTTGCTCATATCTCGGAAAACCTGTATGTAAAACACATCAAGGAATGCAGAATCAACAGCCAAGCTCAGTATCAGCAAAAAGGAGTGACACAGGTTTTTTAGCTCTTGGTGCTCAGGAGGCAGCACTGGGCTGGATGGAGAGAAGCATCATGGGAGACCCCACCCCCCACATGGCTAGACAGAAGCTGAATTTCTCCACACTTGTCGGGACAGCAGAGCGCTCGGTATGTTGCTCACTTACCCTCAGCTTTGTACTATGACATGACCAACACATCATCATATGAGGTCCGTGTCCTCCTTAAAGGTTTTTCTAAATACCATGAGGATAGCAGGGACCACACACTTGCTAAATACAGTAAATCCCAAGTCAGAAATACCACTTAACTTCAACTCATTATAAAAGGAGAAAATAATGTAACAGCAAACTAGAGTGTGGCAGACACAAAAGCCTTACTCATGGCATGTGTGAACACTTTCGCAAAGTGTTTGTGACATACTCTCTTCTGCTGAGAATTAGCAAAGATTACTGAATTGTGTACACTACCTTTTAATAAGCACGGAACCTACAATATCAACACATGGAATGTGTTATTCATACTCTCAAACTCTGACAACATGAGAATCACTTTGAGCCCCTGTGGAACAATGCTCACATGCTCCATGCACTCTCCCGGCCATTTTATACAGTTGCAGGAGACTCCAAGAGAACAGGACCCAAAAAAGGAAACTTTCAGCACCATCTCTGCCTTGCTCCAAGTATCACTTGCTTCCCAGCGTAGCTTCTCAAAGCAGGCCCATGGAACAAACACAGTAAGAAAGCGTATTACGTGACCCGGCACCCATGCTCCTTGGTACTGGTCCAAACTGAGCTGAAGAATTATATTTACATAAACACTGGTACGAATTTTTAGCAGCTTTGGGCACGAGATTATTCTGCATGATACTGCAGTGGTGGCAACATGCGACCCACAATGTGCCATTGTGTGTGCGAGACAGGAGCAAGCCTTAATGTAAGCGATAAGCATTAGTTAATGATAGACTTTTAATACTGGCTCTTCAAATTTAACAAAACTTCTACACTAGTAAGACAAAAGTGTTAGTAATTGGAAACTGGAGATGGGAGGGAAGGGCAGATGAGAATCCTCTGTTCATGCTGCTCAGCTTTTCTCAGACACACACACATCATTTTAAGGAATAATAGTAACTTAGGGCTTCCAAATCGTTTGATAACTAATTTAATATAATTCTTTGTCCACAGAAACAATAACCAACTTGAAAAATAGTATACCATAGGAATTCAGAGTGCATTCTTTTTCTCAGTACTGGGGTCGTGACCTAGGGCCTCAAGCATGCTAGGCAAGAGCTTTGCCACAGGAGATATTTCCTGAGTCAGACTGTCTAGTCACAGTTTGTGGAACTTGAAGTTACTGGCTCTATACAATCTTGAGCAAGTGACATATTTATGAGAATTCAAGAGACTTTATCAGCCACTATTGTAGGTATGTGGATGGCACTCAACACACAACGATATTTGCTTCACCAGAGCAATTAAAAAACAGAAATAAATAAAATAAACAGCCATAAAAAGTAAATTATATTATGTGTGAAAGCAATGCAGGCTCAGAGAAAGGGAGAGCAGGTTCAGGGCCATTGGGGCTCTTATAGGTGGCTAAGGGATAATTTCACCTGCTAGCGGAGGGCATAATATTCCCCCCATCTAAGTGCACTGTGAATCCCATTCAGTCTCTCATAGGAGGAACTTTGTGCCAAGCATAAAGGTAATGAAGACCTTCTATGTCAGAGTGGCCTCTTCTGAGTAAATGACAGTGTTTGAATAACTTTTATGTTAACAATACCTGCCTTATTTTATTTCCTGATTTTTTTCCCCCATGAAATACTTGAGCACAAGGAAATCTTAAATTTAAATACCTAAGTAAAAGACTCATATTTTAAGGATAACAAACACTTGCAGAATTCAATAGTTGTTCACTAACGAAAGCAATCTTGCTATTTACCTGTCATTTCCCTTCTGCCAAGGGCTCTCATGCGCTGATGTTGATGGATTCGAGATAATAGTTTAACATCTGTGTGGAGCTTAGATGTGAAGAACAGAAAAACTCAAAGAAATGGGCTTACAATGACGGAAAGATTCCTCAGGTATGAAAGCAGTGACCCGAGGCTGCTGTGAGGGTTCCCTGAGATATCAAGTGATGCACGATTAATAAAAACTCAGAGACAGATACTAGGTAGGGTTCAACCTAAAGACTAGAAAAGCAAAGCAGACATATTATCTCTGCCTCAGTCTGAAATGGCCATCTTGCCTCTGGGAATCTCAGAATGAGACTGTGTCTCTGAGCTGTCTCCTCCCGTCTTATATTCCTCTCTAGGGATATAAAAATCCACTCTGGGATTAAAAGTGTGCACCCCTGGGATTAAAGGCATGCATCACCCAGTTTCTGTGGCAAACTAGCATGCCTCCTGGGATTAAAGGTGTGTGTTGCCACTGCCTGGTCTGTAAGGCTGACCTGTGGGGCTGTTTTACTCTCTGATCTTCATGCAAGCTTTATTAAAATACAAATGAAATATCACTTCAATCCAGAAAACCGGATCAAGTGAGAACGCAGAACTGCTGGTGTGCTCTGGAAAGCAGCACTCCTCTCACACTTGAAGGTGGACCCAAAGTCCATCGGAGATTCATAAACCCAGCATATTTTAGGGCCGAAGAAAGATACAGAGTTTCTTTTTTTTTGAGTTGCATTATATAATACTGCAAGAATACTGAAGTCAGTTATGATGACTCCACATGATTTTAATGGGAATTACTGACCTATCATTTTCACGTATTCTTTAAAGGCATGGGATATATTTATCATGTGAGTGAAAAAAGACGCGATGTAATGTGAACTAGACAACACACAAATCAATAGTAGTAATGAATATAAACTGATTCTAAAATATATACATAGGAAATGTATTTCAATGTATTGAATCTTAAATTAAACATACATTAAAATCCAGCCTTCCAATAGCAGTTATAGACTGCTGGACTACCCTTGTCTTTTCCTGTGATCTTTTGCCTAACTTTAAAGATACTTCTAATCCTTAATCATACCGAACTGCAAGCGTCTAATAGCTATGACTCACCCACCAAACTAATAATGCATTTTAAAAGTACTATCACTTTTACCTTTGGGGAAAAATTGTAAGTACGCCACTGAAGGGTAGTGTAGAAGCATTAATAAAAACCTGTCACTCAGAGGCATCAGTGTTCAAAGGAAGAAACCGCAGCGCGGACCAGATAGGAACAGTTTCAGTCTCCTATAGGTCAGAACTGAAGCAGGTACCAGGAAACCAGTCCTAACAGGTTCATTGAACGTAAGCTTTCATCATCCCTTTATCCCTGCAGCAAATGAAGCAGACACTCCTCTGGCCCTACCTGGACATTGCTAGCTCAGCCGGACCATGCTCCACAGCATAGCTGAGGGCTTTGGCAGCCTATCTCCCTACTTTATGTCAACAACAAGCTCGAGAAGCTGCTCCAGGGGCTTCACAACTCGAGCGGTCTCCCCACCCCTCAGGGGTCATTTGCAATCACTGCTTCTGGTGTAGGATGGTACCATCTCACCAGTCTTTCCCAGCGATCTCTCTTTTTACTGGGCGGTTTCCACTAGTTTCATTCATTTAGCGGTGTGACTGTATCACTCAAAAGAAACCATCAGGTGAAACTTAGAAATCACTTTGTATCATTTAACCCAGCAACATAGCAAAGTATGTAACTTCTGTTGGCATCCAGATGATATTTAAAAACTACTAAGAGGAAGTATAGTCAACCAGTAAAATCAAAATTCGTGTTCACAGGAATGAAAAATGGCACATAAGTTTTAGAAATAGAGACAGCCATGAATGATACACTGGGGCCCCAGGATCACAGCTGCAAACGATTATAACCAGGAACTCCGTTATTGTTACGGTTTTGTTATTTTGCCCACTGTTTTATTAGGGCACAGCATATTCCTATTTAAAAGAAACAGCAACATCTGTAAGCCAGTCCATTTTCATAAAGCTTTAGGTAGAGACGCTCTTTGGAATGGGGGCTTCCTATGCAGCGCATGGTGCCAGTGAGCCATCCCGCGCCAGCACAGTGTGCAGACTTCATGCTGCATCGCTGTGGGGGGGCTGGCGGGGTTATAGTTGATGCCGTCTCTTGCTGCACAGTGTATCTGGCTCACTGCAGGGTCTCTAGTTTTCAAAGGTGCTGATGGTTCTTAGCTAAACACTCCTGACAACTTTCCGCTGCCTGCTGCAAACGCACGAAACAATGACAAAATCTACTTCTAAAACCAAGGAATGAAAATGTCAGGATTAAATAAATGTGCTCGAGGAAAACAATAACCCCCTTGGGCTAGAGATGAATAAAGGGAGGGAATACAAGCAGAAGATAAGAGCTGTGAAGTTGTCTTTGGTTACCCGAGGAGGAGAGGAAGGTCTTGCCACTTAGAGCTGGAGAACGTGAGCTGGTGGGCTCCTTTCCACGGCTGCCCGTGCCGGGTAACACACATAGGACACTTTACACATGGGGAGATACTTATAATTCCTCCTTGCTTGCCTCATCAATCTCTAGCTGCTGGGCTAGCAGACTCTGCTAACCTCTAATGGAAATGATTTCCCGATCTTCACTGCACTAAAGATGCAACGAAGGACATAAACGGTGGGACCTTGAAACTACACTGGATTTGGTTGTTGTGTGTCTGTGCTTTATTTTCCTTGAGTCACCTAGTGGCCTTCCAGGATACAGGTGCTGTAGAGGATGGAAGAACCCCAAATCGCTCCTAAACACCGTCCAGTCAGGAACCCCTGCAGACTCAAACACATCCCTCTTGTTCTGCTCCATCAGCACTACCAGCCACTTCCCATGGTCATGCCTCCACGTCCCAACATCAAACCTCAATGCATCCAAAGCTCATATCCTGCCAGAGAGATGGTCAAGCTTTGGAACCACTGCCATCTCAAATATTTTCTTCCCATATTGTAACAAACTGCTTTCCCCTCCAAATGATGTAGACAACATTTTCTTCTATAAAGATCCAGGACCAAACCAAAGAAGAAAGGGAACAAGGCAAAACTACAACAAAGCAACAGATGGAAACTGTCTGGAGGCGACGGTCACTAGGGTGACACTGCCGGCGCCATCATGGCCACACCTTCCGCCATGTGCTTTTCAGCGGTTTCCCTTTTAATTCCCACGAATATATTTGATTAAATTCCAATGGCCATTTAGAACCAGGGAAGGTTATGAAATTAGAAACTGGGTAATCTGTTTAGGGAATATACCCATTCTGATTGCTAGGAACTAGGAGAAAATTCCCTTAGGGAGTTCTCATGAACAAGATAAGCTATGAAGTGTCCTGATATTATTTTTGTGGTCTTTAGGGGAAGATTTCACAAGATTCCTCTGCGTAACGACCCCAACCGAAACTGACGGCTTCATGCCTCATGGCATCTGTTAAAGCATGTCTGGTGGGGTCGGTTCTATGTAAAAATCTGCCGCACTCTGGTTCAAAGCAAGATTCAGAGACCAGATATCCCGAGTTCAAATCATGGGACCATCACCAATTTGCTATAACAATTTGGATAAATTACTTGAGTTTTTGAACTTTAAAATTCTAATATGCCCTATGGACTTATGAAAAAAAGTGAGTGGAAAAACATACGAATTTTGGCCCAGCCCTGGGCCAGATAGCCTATGATGTGTAGCTATATACACATCATCCTTAGATTGTCTCTCCCCTGAGATTCCATTAGTAGATAGTAAGAATGTTATTTGTGCTTTCTAAAAGTAAAACATCCTATAAAAATCTTAGTATTGTTGACTTATCTTTAAGTAACAGGACGTGTGACATGGCATAAAAGAAACTTTCCCACGAGACTCTCTTAGTACCTGAGAGCTAGAGCTTGTGCTTTGAGTGGAACCCAACATCTGTCCAGATGCTTCCAGAGGCTTAGTCTTCCAGATTAGAGCATGAACCCCTAAAAAGGAATGTCAACTCTAGAGTTTATGACAGAGTATTTATAGCTTGACTTTGACAATGCCTTATTCCATTAACTCAAAACAAAATCTAAATGATTTTATATAACATCTTATATAGGAAGTATAACCATATTGATTTGCAATCAAATTTTCAAGACACTGATATCTTTCAGTTCTTGAAATATATGTGTGGGGGGGGCAGATTCTAAGTTTCAAAGTATGAGGGCTTCGTAATTTAAAAGCAAAAATTTCAACCTTAAAATTCACTGGTGAGATGATACTGTGAAAGACACTTGACAGGACAGTCAAGAATCGGCATAAACTCGGTCCAGGTCCCTGTCTTTCAAACAGCGGTACGGTGCCAGGAACAATCTGACAGACACTTACAAGCGATGATTTCTAACTATTTACTGAAGAGAAATATTTTCCATGTCCCAGGGCTAAGACAGGGATTTGTAAGTCCTAGCTCATTATTAGCATTGGCAGCAATCTACCGTCACAGTCATTAGGTCTGTTGGCACCAGACACCGCGTTCATGCAGCATAGTCCACTGAAGAGACATCTAGTTATAATCTTCGGCTACAAGGAGAAAAAAAATCCACCTGCACACCAATGTCCTTGTTTCATGAACAGTTCCCACACCCCCGGATGCCATCAAGATAACTGTTATCCGCGATGACGCACTGTTTGTGTCAGAGCGATCTCCCTGAAAGATGTCCCCATCAAGAAAGCAGACTGCCACCGGGAATAGTCAGCCCACAGGGGCTCGTCCTGAGCTTCCATCTCTTTAAGGTTGCATTTGAAAATCCAGTCATTCACAAATATTATCAGGGTGTTTCTTTTCTACATTAAAACTTGAAAATTTCCAACCAATTGTCTTTCTCCTAATGACCGTTGTTTAACACCAACCAAACAACAACAACAACACCCATTCCTTCATGTTCATTTATTTCCAAAGGCCTGCTAACACTATGCCCAGCTACCTTCAGAGAGCTATACCGCATCAAAATAGGCAGACTGAGGAGCAGAGACATCCGTGGGGGAAAAGGACTATTAGCCCTGTTCCCCAATCAAACAAGTGTCTAGGTTTTCCTCTCAGCCTGCTCCTCATCACTTTTATACGCCCACACTGTGCACACATGAAAGAGTATCTGTGGGTCTGTGAGCTGTGGGGAAGAGTGTGAGCAGGAGGAAGAACGTCAGACCTGTGAGAGAAGGGACAGGCTCTGGGGACCCTGTCAGTCAAGGAGGAAAAGCCAGACTTTCCAGAATAAACTGACTTCGCTGTTCCTTGCCATTATTCTGCCTACTTGCGAACGTTCAGAGCTCATTAAACTTAATGGGCAACTAATGGAAAGAAAGCTTCAAAAAATTAGCAATTCACGAACTTTCCCCTTTCTAATGCCTCCATCAATCTACTCATTTAGCAGGTACGGATAGGAATTTAGAGATCATTAACTAAATATGTGGTTTATTAAATATTTTTTTTAGTTTCTGGATTAAAAATAAAACATCTTAAGCTCAGAAACATGACTACATGTTTTCATTCCCATGATCAAACGAAGTTAGTAACTGAACTAGCACTCGGCTTGAGAAAATTAATGGACTAGTCAGTCGTAATTGTGCTCCCAGCCTTAGCTGGCATGCCAGTTTTAGAGGCAACGCTTTGATCACTAGCCTGAAAAGCAGTAAAAATCTAAGAGGTCAACTGGCGAAGAGAGCGAGAATTGGCAAATCCATGGGGCTGCTGGCCACGGACACTCTGGAGATCCTAATGACTGGTTCTTTAGAACTAAGTTCCCTCATCAAATCACACCCACCGGTTTCCTGTGAACAAACGTGAGTGCAATTCACAAAGTTAAAAAAAAATCACTTCTTACACAAACGTGAATTATATGAGAGTAGTTCTGAATAAGGGAGAGGGGGAGGGAGAAAAGGAAGGCGAGAGGAGGAAGAAGGGAGGTTATCTGTGTGGGAATGATGGATGTGAGCATTAAGATGCCACTATTGCAGCAGGGCCTTATCTTATGACATGCCTGATAACGTGGACATCAGTCACTTTTTCGAGAGACGTCTGCTTGGAAATGGGGTTGGGGTTAAATATATGGACTCAGATTAAAGTCACAGGAAATTTCTTCTCGCCTCCAAGTCATAAGATGAACATATAATTGCCCCCAAGGCTTTAGAAGAGAGCTAAGGTGAATCTAGCGACTGCTCTGGACAAGAGACAAACAGTTCATGCTGTTTAGAGTTTTGCTTGGTGAGGACCAAGAGGATGAGGAGGAGGAGAAAGCCGCTCCCTGGAGAAGACATGAAGACTGTATTGCTATGCAGAAGTACGTGACTAAAACACACAGCAACCATCTTGAGTCATCGCAAGCCCAATTCCACCTTCCTGGCCTCAGAACTGCTATATATGATCCTTAGCAAATGTTACTGCTTCATAAAAGTTAGGACATCTATTAAACCCTTGCCTCCAAGAGGAAGTTCTCATTCACTTACAATAGAATCCCCCCTTCTATTCCTTTCATCTCATCACCCAATTTCCTGAGGTTTCCATGCACATTTATCCCCTAACACAACCCCCTCAAACTATAAGATTTCCACTATTTTGGAACAAAAGAAAAAATTTACTTCTATATTAAAAAGTGCAATATAAATCTAAATGGTATATGAGACAATGAGGCTCTGGGGGGCTTTCACACACACACACACACACACACACACACACACACACACACACACACACACACACACAGTTTATCTGGAAGCAAGAACAAAAAAGAAGTCATATTTAAAACTATAGAACCACTGTGAGGGATTTTCACTGAATCACTCAAGGCCTACACTTGTGTGTGATGTAAGTGCCATCAGCATTGACCCAGGAGACTTCTGGGAAACTCATTCCAAAAGCCAATTCCGGTGATGCAGTCAGAGCAACCAGATAGCATTGCTGGGGGTACAGCAGTAGGAAGTGGGGGAGTTCTTTAACCTGACCCAGGGTCAATTCTGAATTAGTCTGGGGACTGTAAAGGCTTCAGTAGCCCAAAAGGAGTTTGAAGAACCAATCTTTGTTGGTCATGACAAATAATAATAATAATGATAATAATAATAATCATTAGTAATAAAGGTGATGAGCCGCCCGCTGTGGGGGGCAGGAGGGCTGGGGAAAGGAACAGAAGCTCTGCCTGCCAATGACCTGGGAGTAGAGAAAGATGCAGAGATGGAGCAGAAGGCACCTCACTCTAAACTTCCGCTAGGGCAACAGGATGCCCTCTGACGTTTGTGTCTCCTGAGATACTGAAAAGAAACCGGGAAGTCAGAATATACAGCCTCCCTCAAAGGGTCTGTTCACTTCTACCACCTTCTCCCCGAGTGTCAGCTCCAACCCAGAAGCAAGGCAGCATGTGGGGCATCAGCTTCATTTTAAAAACGAGTTCCAAAATGTTCCATTTCCTACGTCTTTTTTCTCTTCTCTATCTTCAAAATTTGCTCAATTCATAGTATGTATTCCACGAGTCTGGCCCATCTGCCATTCAGATAAAGAGCAGACCTGGCTTGCATTAGAGACATACCTTCAGGAGCTGGGCCTGCAGTGATGACATTGGTAGGGGTGCACAGGGAAGCAAGCTCACAGGGGTCTTTGTGGTGTCCTCTGTGCAGCACAGGGTGTTGAGAGAGGAGGACAGAGGCTCAAAGCCAAGAGGACTGGGAAAAGAAAGGAAGAGGAGGCCCCAACACAATCCACAGTCCTGGTGGCCCTCTGAGCATGGAAGGCATGGAGCAGCCAGGTCAGCACAGGTCAAACAGGTCACACACACTTGCTAAGGTGGGGTGGGCGTGGGGAGGGAGTTGCACACCTTTCCCACTAAAAGTAATAGGGTTCATATTCTCGTACAGTAAGCAAAGCTTTCTGTGGTTGAGAAGTATGAAAGAATTTCTGGAAACCCTATGCACATACAATTTTAGTAGATACTAAGCATGTTTAAAGCTAAGAATGGCATCCTCCCACTACAACTGGAGGCAAAGTATAATATCACAGAGTAGGTCGGCGTCGCAGGATTTGACGCAAGGCTAAACTGCAGTCTTCCTCCCCGCAGAGGCTGCTTGACAGCGGTGAGGGTGGGTGAAGAACCGCACAGCCCGCGGCTGAATGCCAGCCCTGCCACTTGAAGTTATTCAACCTCTCTGACAGAGTTTTCTCGTTCTAACTGGTAGAACAACACAAGCCCCTGCCCGAGGAGAAGATCTCTGAACTATCACATGACAGGTCTCAACAGGCATGGCTGAAGACACGCGGAAGCCAGCACTGGTCATGCTCCAGTACCCGTCTTCCTCCTTCCTGGAATCAGCTGCATGCTCTCCTACAAATACCACACAGCTAGAGCTGACTGAAAAGTTCTCTGCATTTCCTGAGCATAAGCTTTTTGAAAAAGCAAGCTAAGGGGTTGGGGTATAGCACACATGGATGAGGCCCAGGGTTCCATCTCCAGCACTGACAACAGGGAGTAGTACACCCACTATTATCTAAAACCTTCAAATAAAATGTGGGTGACCCTTGGATGTGAAAAATTGGCTTCTTACATCAATGGGAAAAGATCATAAGTGAAATAACATATTTCTTTAAATTAATCAACAAACAGCCATTCTCTGGAAAAAGAAGGAAAGAAAGTAGGAAGGTGGGAAAGAAGGCAAGAGGGGAAGAAGGAAGTGAGGGAAGAAAGCAAAGGAAAGGAAAAAGGAGGAAGAGCTCTTTTTGTGCATTATGTATTGACTTGTTCATTTACAATTAGACTTTGCAGTACTGGGGAATGAACTCATAACCCTGCATTGGCCAGGCATAGGCTTCAACCTATGCTTAGGTTGAGAAGTCTTTCTATACTTCCACTTTTTCTTCTCTGGTATGGGAAGACCTTCTGTGTATGTGTTGTTTTTATTGATTAATGAATTTAAAAAGTGCCTTGGCCTGTGATAGGGCAAAAGAGTAGAGTTCGGGAAAAACTAAACTGAAGGCTGGGAGAAAGAAGGCAGAATCAGAAGAAGACATGTAGCCCCACCAGAGACAAATGTGAGATGGAACCTTGCAGGTAAGCCACAGCCACGTGGTGATTAATATAAATGGTTTAAATTAAGATGTAAGAAGCTAGCAATACACTTAAGCTAATAGGCCAAGCAGTGATTTAATTAATATAGTTTCTGTGTGGTTATTTCAGTTCTGGGCAGCTAGGAACAAACAAGTGGTCTTCTACAACAAATTGTCACCTCAATGTGGTCAACTATATCCATGTAAAAATTTGAGAAAGCTTAGAAAGGAATTCTAGACACAAAAGAACAGAGTTAACCATGGCTTTTGGTGGCCACAATTGTTTTTTTCTAGATGAGTTCAGCTTCCTGGTTCGCCAGGACAAATGGCTCTGACTCTTTTGGGAGGTCTGGCTATGGAGCATTTAAATGGGGTTTGTGATCAGAGTACTACAACTTGCTTATTGGCAACATAGACCCCACTATGTGCCTGAAAATGGGGTTGTGAGCATGGCTTACACTAAAAAGACCTCCACCCTGCCATGTTAGACTAGGAGTCAAAAGGCAAAGCAGCCTTAGTCTTAGTATGCTTAAGATTTTAAGAAGCACTCCTTGACAGAAAAGGATTTCAAATAGACAATAGGACAGATTCAGACATAAAAGACCTCTAAACAAGTCACAGTGTGTTTAAAAAATGTATCTAGGCTTGGGAGAGAAAAGAAAAAGGGTAAAGAGACAGTAAATGTACTATAAAAGAGTATACAGGCAGTCATATATTAAAGGAGTAAAGATAATAAGATAAATATTAAACTTGTAGAAAAAGTAATAGAGTAAGGAAAATAAGCCATGTAAAGATGAAATATACACAGAGTTTGGATTATGTAAATTATTGTGTGTGTTTTTTTTTTAAATTTTTAACTGTGAATAAGATAGGTACAGAGAGACATTTCATTATATGGGCTGCTAAGCTAAACCAGCACATATATTTTAAAAGTATCATGACTTCAGAATTTGAGTCTAAGGATATGTTGTTTTAGAAAAGAGGTTCTTCTTTTGTTTGCACAAAAGATGAGAACCTATGGACTTCTTCCAGACTAATGTGGTTTAATGGACCAAGATCTTCCCGAAAGGTCACTGTGAACACTCCCAAAATTTACTTTGCCCAACAAAAAGCAGGAAGCAGTTTGAAGAGAGAACTATGCCTGAATTCCCAAATATTGTTTATAAATGTTTGTTTACTTTAAAGGGGCATACTTTGCATTGGTATAGATCTTGGTTTATTGATACAAATTTTATGACAACTTTGTTATATGTATTTCTGCTCTTGATTAAGGTATTATGATTGTGCAGTTCATTTAAAAATGCAATGTATAATTAAGAAATACAGGTTAATAGATAGTCATCTATAATAGTCAAGCTTGTAGTCATGTTATTTATGTTTTCTAGTATTTCAGATGGATAGTTATTCTTCATATCTTTCAAAGACTACAGAATATGGCATTTAAATGTTTTGAGAACTTAGGACTTTTCAAGACAATGAGACAAAACTGTTTCTGGCAACGCCAATAACTTCAAGAAGATGATGGGCACCAAAGATGCTCCTCTTTCCTGGACTGTCTGATGTTATGGTGTATGAACTGGACATGCAGGACAAACAGAGAAATGACTGCTAAACTTTCCTAAAGAAGATGAGTCAGTCCTTCAGGGTTCCTGCTTCATGAAAGAGTCTGCCAGACAATTCTTCAGGGCACAGAAGGAAGTAACTGACAAACTGCCAATATAGGTGGAACTATCTTTGGAATTTCCTGTTTCATGGAAAAGCTGGCTGGATACTATGGGCCTATAGGCCCCAATGATACAGAAGAACCTGTATGGGTGGCTGCAATGATGTCTCTGTCAATTCTAGAGTTTTGGAAGTTGCTTACCAATGCACTTCCTGTTTACTTAGGTAATATATCCTTCTGGAGTCTTTGATGGAGTTGAAGAGTAGATAATTATAATTATAGTTTTCCTTAGTTTTGATAAAAGATAAAGTAGATATAAACATTGTAACTATAATTCTTGCTTGATACCTCTCTTGTTATATGTAATTTTACTATGTTAAAGTTAAAACCTTCCTTTTCATTTAAACATAAAAGGGAAAATAGTACGGGAAGTCCTTCTGTATATGTGTTGCTTTTATTGGTTAACAAATAAAGAAACTGTTTTGGCCTGTGATAGGGTAGAATAGAGCTAGGTGGGAAAAACTAAACTGAATGCTGGGAGAATGAAGACAGAGTCAAGAGAAGCCATATAGCCTACTGCTGGAGACAGATGCATCAGAACTTTGCCGGTAGGCCACGACCTCATGGTGATGCACAGATTAATGGAGATGGGTTAGTTTGGGATATAAGAGCAAGCTAGAAATATGCGTAAGCTATAGGCCAAACATTATTGCAAATAATATAGTTTCTAAGTGATTATTTTGTGGTCTGGGCAGCGGGCAACAAACAAGCAGCCTCCTACTACACTTCTCTCTCCTTTCAGAAGTAACTTAGTACAATGCAAAGAGTCCTCTTTTCTCTGTTTTAATGTCCAGTCTCTTCCATGCCCAAGGATGGCCTTCTGCTGACCATCCTTGAGTGTACCAACAAGATAAACTGATGTGGTGGAAGCAGCTACTCCCGGAGCTCAGCCGAAAGCCACAGACAGCACAGTGGATGCAGGGCTAACATGGGTTCCCAAGCATCTAGGATTTGTTGCTTTCAATTCCTTCCTCAATTGAAACCAGTGGCCCTTTCCCAGCTCTGGTTCAAAATTTATTTATTTTTCTTCTAAATGGAAGCTGAAGTCCTGACCTGTCCGTCATGCTACCTAGCATCCCCCATGTCCTTCCTCTCTTCCCTTGACCCTACTACCATCCTTTAGAAGTCTTAGCTTTATCTTTTGACTCTTCCCCAGCACCATTTTCTCTTCCAGTTGCTTGTTCACCTTCATGGTCAAAGTCTCCTTTATTATTCCGACTTCAGTCTAGTCCTCAGCTCCCACTTTGCCGAACTTCCTGAAGATGCACCCTTCCCATCTGAATCCTGGGTGGTCTAGCTACACTACCACCGCAGTCTTTACTGTGTGGTACCAGCTATCAAATATAACTGTGTGCACATCACATGCTCTATCAGCCAACGTGTAAGGAATGTGTGACATTTTAATAGAAAATTTTATATCACTCTTAACAAAATTAAAATTGTTATAAAATCTGTTTTTCCACGGTGCTTCAAGATAATAGACTAACACGATCATTTATTGCAGATACTGTGCGTTACCATCTAGAAAGCCTTGTCAGTTTCCAAATGACAATGTTGTAATGCTCTAAATGACACTTCCCACTCCATAGCCCCATGAATGACCACTGCACCAATCAGCAGAGTTGAGAATGGGCTTTTCATTTCCCTGTAAGCTCTGCATCAGCTCGCAAAGGTGCAAGGGCTAATGGACAGAATGTGGGAACATCACCTCACCTGGTGAAAAGTTCACAGAAGTGACTCAGGTAAGAACCTTTATGTAATGAAGTTATTTGGTTTACCAGGGGCAGGTTTGACTATGAAAAGGGAACTGATATGCTGACAGCGGAGACCACAGAGGCACACTGTGAAGAGGGCAGCAAGGACCACAAGCTAAGGAACAGGCCACTGGGAGTCAGGATTACCTTGGTCACAGCCCCATCAGCTCCTTAGCTTTTCCTCGCAGTGACAGAACTCATACTGCTGACTCCAGAACCTGAAGAAGACAAGTTCTTTTGTTGAAGTCCCTACATTTGTGGTGTTTCAGCAGTCATAGTAAAGAAACGTCCAAGGGAAACACGAAGTAAACACAGACCAGAACACAGCAGTACTCAGGGTGACATTCCCTACCCACCGATCACTGCCCATCATCGGCCACCCAGCATCAGGCCACTGCTGCTGCTCTTTGGAGAGTCTTCCTCCAATCAGAATCAGAAACAAAAGAAAGACACAGAAATCCACGAGCTCACAAGTTCTCCGAATGACTCCAAGGTCGTTCCAGCTTGAGAGCCAGTGAATCCACACTCTTCCTTTGAACTAGGTGATGGCCAGCATGCCAGACTTCTTAAAGGATGAAATAGCTAAACTAATGGAATATCACTTCTCTGAAAAAATTGAGTACATAATGTGAAAAACAACAAGCCTACCCCAAATGTATGAAAGCACAAATAGCAAAACACCTTCAAAACGACATGAAAGAGCTCTTACTAATTCATTCTGTCTCATCTGTGGATAAATGTTTGAATTGGAAAAGTCAAAGATGAATCCATTCATTCTGAATCAGGTACTTAGTACAGTAGGGTATTTTTCACCTCGCTGGCAAAAATAGCTTTTTGTAAAGTGAGCCAGAAATTAGTGCCTTTTCTCACAGTGCCAAAAGGAAGAGGTACATTCTGTACTCCTATCAATTTCTTGGCTGAGAAATTTCCATGATGTACATATAAAGATAAATGTTTCAATGGCTGTTTTGTGACACAGGGTTTCATTATGTAGTCCAGGTTGGCTCTGTTTCTGGGTAGCATGTGCTATGTCCAGCTCTCAGTGATATAATAAGAATGTGTTTAAAAAAAAAAACCTCAAATATATGTCAAGAGGAAAACAAAAGAGGAAAAGAATAACATTTCCAATATAATTCTGAAAAATACCCATCAGGTACATCATTTACACTGTATTACCCAAAATGCTACCTTGTCAAAGCCAGGTTTTATGCCAAAGTTACTGAATGAACTTGAGAAGAAATGACCATAAGGAACCAATGTCAAAGCTTAAATTCAATTTTTAATTTCCACATTCTTATCTAAAGGGCTATATATTAAATTATGGCAAATAATCAGTAGTTCTGTAGTGTTCTCTCTCTCTCTCTCTCTCTCTCTCTCTCTCTCTCTCTCTCTCTCTCTCTCTCTCTGTGTGTGTGTGTGTGTGTGTGTGTTGGCAAGTTGGCAAGGAGTCAACTTGTGGCATTCCATAAGAGCTGTCCATTTGTTTTGTGAGACAAAACATGAGAGTTTCTCACGTTACCTAGAACTTGCTGACATGGCTAGGCTGTTAGCTAGTGAGTCTCAGGGATCTGTCTCTGCCTCCCCAGCATGGGAATTGTAAGAATACAACATCACATTGGGCTTTTTCACATGGGTTCTAGACAACGAACTCAGGTCCTCTTGCCTGCATTTTACTGACAAAGCTATCTCTCTAATCCAGGCTGATGTTCAGGATTGTTTGTTCGTTGGAGTATGAGGTCAGATCTGGTCCCCACCTAGATCTGAAGCTTCTACTGAAGGTATTGCAAGGTATGGAGCTTCCCAAATACTTGTGAACCTAGCATATCTAGCTCCTTCCTGTGTCTGCTAATTTGGCTGATGCTGCTGCTCAATGTGGAATTTTCCCCACCCCTGTGACCATAAACGGTCAGGTCATCTTAACAGATAAACCTTAAGCTTTCATTAGATTTAAAAACCTCAAAGGCTCTAATTACACCTTTCCTCTCCTGAACCTTGCACCCTGCCTTCTGAGTGGGTGTGGGGTCATTCGGACAAGCATGGTCAACCTACCAGAACCACACCTGCTGTGGGACAATGGTCTTGTACTCTGCAAAGATTTGTCACTTGTATTGGTTTAATAAAATGCTGACTGGTCAGTAGCCAGGCAGGAAGTATAGGTAGTATAGGCAACAAGAATGGGAACCCATATGTACCTCGCTATCCATGCGGGAATATTAGCTGGCTTGTTCTTCTGTAAGTCTTATATAGGCAAATACAGCTGTTGTGAACTCCTGAGTGTAGAAATCCTCTTGAGTCACAAAACATTGTCTCATCTAAGTCCTTCACAGCCTTTGGCTCCTGTAATCTTCCCCCAATGTTCCCTGAACCCTGGAGAGCCTGGAATGTGGTGTGTGTTGGTGTACTGTTTAGCCATAAACAAGACAGCCATAAATCACAACTTCTGACCGCCAAATGCCTGTGATTACATTTCTCGTTAGCAACCTCTGAGGTCTATTTTATGTGGCAGCTAGGATATTATCAGAAATTTTTTTTAAGTTTTATGATTTTACTAATGTATAACTTAGATAAGCAAACTATATGAACCTAAAGGCTAAGTTGGATGCCCATCTACATATGCTAATGAATACACTAAGCCACCATAGTCCTTAGTAAGAATGTCTCCAGGCTGGGAGTGAAGGTGTCAGGGGCTCTAAGCTTGATCTCCAGTACCAAAGGCAATAACAAAATCCATTTTCAGAACTCACTCTAGCAGATTCCCCAATTCCCCCCCCTCTCCAGTGTAATTACTTTTATTGATTAATTTTGCTAACTTTTGTTTCCCATTTACTCACAGATACCTAAATTTCTTCAACAAAAGGAATAATCTTATGTTGGACTTTTTGTTAATGAAGCTTCAACAGTAGCAATGTTGGCCCCCATAGGGAGTGCATATTCCTCTTCATGTTAATGAAGTAAGGAGTTTAAAAGAAAACATAAACAGTCATTTGTCTGACCTTACAGGGGACAGCAATAGACCCGAGGACCTGATGATCTGGGGCTCTCAGGGGAACACACAGGTCTCTTGACACAGGTCTCTCGTGGGAACATAGGCTTGTTGGACAGGAATGTCCGATACTCTGATCCACATCAACACTTTGTCCTAAGTACCCCTTCACTCCCCATACATCCAGACAAGACCATGAAAATGAACACAGATGTCACAAGCAGGAGTGTTCTATCTCCTTATTTCTCCCAGAAAGCTGATTTTAAGGGAGGCGGGGAGGGGGGGGGGGTCTGGCAGTTTCATTACCATTGTTGAAAATGTTTCAGGCTGATTATTGCGTGTGAAAGCCATTCGCTCTCAGATTTTAGTAAAACACACTTGAATGACAAAGAATGCTTTGTGTGGAATGCAGCGTGTGATTTGCCTGTGTGGCGGGGAGGTCCCTGCTGCGGCTTCACTAATGCAGAGCGGCTGTGCAGGTGCGGGCTCCAATTCAGAGATCGATACTTCATCTCTAATTACCCGAGCCCTCCTGCGCACTACTGCTTTCCGAGTCCCCATGGATACGGGACATGAATACTGATGCAATCCAGTCGTCAGGCACTGCCGCCGGTAGCCAGCGCAGGTCTGCAAAGCCAACTCCGCCACAGCATACAGATGAGGAGTAATAGTTCTCACAATCAAGCTCTGTTCTAGACGCACGAGACGTCCACGCCTTCAGGGAACTCATGATGAATAGATTTCAATGAGTGTTATTTTGGTAACCTCTGAAATGTACGCTGCTTCTTCTTTCTTTTTTCCCTTCAGTCCGGGAGTTTCTACAAGTGGACAGGACACTGAGTGAATTGGAAAGGGACTTAGCCAGAGTCAGGAGTGCTTGGAACAATTACAGAAAAGTATGTATCACACTGTAAGGTCAGAGCGGCCATTTGTACTTGGGGATCGAGTAATCCACGACCTTGGCTCCCCATAGCTATTTGTGAAATCCTGCAGTTTTCTGGCTCGGCTGCCTGGAGAAGCTGTCATGAAATGTCATTCTCTCCAGATGTGCCCTGAGTGTAATGCAAGACAACTGTGTATGGCAGGGTGCTGTTCCAAGTTCTCTAGAGGACACTTCACTAACCCAAAGAGCAAGTGTTACTGTAACTGAGACATTATGAGCGTCACTGCAGTGTTGGCACAGTCCCTGTATCACCTGAAAATGGGTACTCTCGCCCCAAATAGATTCCCCCAAGTGTGCAAAATACTGCTGCTCTAACCAGCTGCTAATTGCAAATAGTATATTAAAGATTTGCTAGTCATATCGTAGGAAGTACATACATGCCATAGGAGAGAAAATACACTGCATAACTGTTTCCTAAGGAGGATGTCTATATACAGTCTGTAGATACTTGAGATGATGCTAGACTTTTTAAACCAAACTTTGTATGGGTGTACGCATGTACGTATAGCTGTGCACATGTGTGTGTGTGTACACATACATGTATGTTTATGCATGGATGCACAATCACAAGTGAACATGTATGTAGAGCCTAGAAGTTACCACTGAGTGGCTTCCTTTACCAATTTCCATTTCATTTCTTGAGACACCATCTCTCCCTGAATGTGGAGCTCACTGGTTCAGCCAAAACAGCTGGACAGTAGGTTCCAGGCTTCCTCCTGTCTCCATGCCTCCAGTCTGGGATTTACTCTGTGTCTGGACATCTTTGTGGGTTCTAAGGATTCAAACCCAAGTCTCCATGACTGGGAAGGAGATATTGCGCTGACTGAGCCACCCCTCAGCCCTATGTTAAACCTTATTTCTTTGCCATTTTAATGGGAAGTCATTTTATAATTACTATTTTCTCATATCAAAATTGTTAACAACTTCATAGTCTTTTATAATATAGTCATTTCATGCTAATTCCTACATCTTAGAGCTCTTGAATAATAATGGAATGAAATATTTTTAGAAACAGTATCCATATTTCTGCTTTTGTAAAAGAACTGGCTCCTTCATTTGTACATGCTCCTTTATGTATGTAACCAGCAGACAAACACACCAAGACTTGGCTACCTCACTTCATACACAGCTCCCCTCGGCTTTACTAGGATCTTAAGTACGGCTATTATGGATTTATTTTCAAAGGATTTCATATGCTGCTCTATTCACTTGATAGTAATGTAGTAAAACAATTTTGTAGATGTTAAATACTAAGAACATTTTAAGTGGTTTTATTATATGCATATAGACATTGATAATATTTTTCATTGTAATTAATAGCTTTACATATTCATACTTGAAGATATTTAAAGTTCTTTCTTCAGCATGAATTTATAGGAATTGAACTTCCAGGTCGAGATTTATGAGCACATTTATAATTATTCTGCATTGCCATGCTGCTTTTTAAGCAGACTGTATCAATTTACCATAATTTCGGATTCTCCACTGAATTATCAGATGTGAGCTGAAGGTGCTACTTTAGGCCGCATGACTGAGGTCAGAGAGAACAATTAAATACCAGAGAGACTGGGTGACTTGCCTAAAGCCAAATAAAGCTGATAAGAGGGAGAATCAGTCATGGAGATGGCAATGGTACCGTGGGGACAGCGTGATTACAGCACCACCTCTGTGCCACACTGCCCTGAGGTTCTCACTCCTTAGGCTCTCCTTGTTGGGAATGTGAGCCACAGCTGCTAAAAAAGGGAAGTGGACTGGGGTGAGCAGAAGACACAGGTCGGATAAAGGCATCTGTAAGAGTGGTGCAAGGGGAAAGGAAACCGCAGTAGAAGCAGCCCTGAGGTCTGATCTGAAATTTTGTTCCAGAAAGGATGTGAGCCTGTTAGTAAGGCTCCAGGCATGGTTACTTCAAGGTGCCACTGAGTAGGAGGCCCCGGCGGTACATCACATCAATTCCCTTGTTTAGAAGTTACAAAAGATTCAGAATTCCCTGCAAAGCCCAACGGCCAATCGGCAATAATTAGTGCATGCAGGTGTGTCTGGACCACGGTCCAGGCAATCAAGGATACCTATGAATAACACTGGGAGGGTTCCGTGGGAGTTGAAGGTGATCACGTTTTCTCATCACCTCACTCTGAGGCTCTGAGCACAAACTTTGTTCATCCCAAGCGGTGTTGTCAAAGGGCTGAGCAAGCCCACCAGCACCTTCCAAAGCTTCACACACACTTAAACCAGGGATCTCAGAGAAAGTACTATGATCCCATTTTCCAGGAAAAATGAGAGCTCCCCAGAGAAGTTTCAGAGAGCAAAGTGCAGCTGTACCTGGATGGAGATCAAGGTCCTCCTAGTTGGCCAAGCAGAGGCCAGCAATTCAACCTTGAACTCTGCCCACCTAAGTGTCCCACCCCGATATGTCTTTGAACTCTTCATCAATCAGGTCAACTGTTAAAAATCAGCACTGACTTGAACTGCTCGCTGTTGAAAAGCTGCTTTCTAACTTTTCTTGGACTCAGTAAAGAACTTAAAAACACTTCTAGTTCTGCCTCGGGGGCATCAATGGACTCTTCCGAAACTGGTTTTTCTTTCCCAAATGAGAAATTTAGGCCACTTGATCTTTAAGGTTCCTTCTCCCAATGCTAGTTATCCAAGTCATGTGCACATAAAAACAAATCGCGTGTGTGTGGTGTGTGTGTTTGTTTGTGTGTGTGAGATGTGTTTACACACACACCTGTCTGACAGAATGCACATGCCATGGTGTACAAGCATCGTCAGAGGACAACCTCCGGTCCCCACTTTCCAGATTGTTTGATTCAGGGTCTCTTTGCTGCTTGATGCTGCCTGTGTCAGGTAGCTTGCCTGTGAGCCCCTAGGGAGTCTTCTGTCTCTGCCTGCCATTGCCCAGTAGCGGCACTGGGAGAATGACCATGCTATACCGAGTCTAGCTTTCTGTCTGTCCTGTGCTTGGCTTTCCTCGGGTCCTTACACTTGTACAGCAAGCGCTTTAACCACCAAGACATTATTGACCCGACCTGCCAAGTGCGCTTCTGATACAGCACAGAATGAGCCATGGTCAAAGGTAAAGTTAAAATTCGGATTTCCTTAATAAGTGACTGTGTCCAAACAATTTCACAATTTAAAAAAAATAACACACACACACGCACAAACTTGTAAATGGATATTTTAACAACTGGTCTAATTTTATTTTCACCTTCACATAGACAAACAGGTGACAATTCTATTTCAGAAGCATTGTAAGTTGACCAATCAGCAAAAGATAACAATTGGAAACACTAGACCAGCATCATAGGCTATGGCCATATGTACCAAGAAAGGCAGGGCCATGGTTCGAGTCAGATTCAAGAAATTCAAGGGCATGGGCAACAAGAAGAGTCTGGAGGACTACTTTTCAACTGCATGGGTTAGAGGTTAGTCATCAAGTTGATATAATAGAGAGTAGCCAGCAGGCATTTTGGTGTGTGCTGTATGCTTGTGTTCATGCTCATGACTGTGTGCAGGTGCGTCAGCACACATGTCTATATGTATGTGGAGGGCGGTTCTCAATGTCAGGTGTCTTCTGTCCTCCATATTTTATTTTAAGACAAGGTCTCCCACTTGGAAGAACCTGGAACTTATGGATTTGACAAGGCTAGCTGACCAGCGAGCTCTACGGATCCTACCGTTTCTGTCTCTCCAGTGCTGGGATTGCAAGGGTGCAGCATCATGCATGTCTAGATTTCCACATGGGAGCTGAGGATCCAAACTCAGGTCCTCACACTTATGTGACAAGCGTTTTATTGACTGAGACATTCCCCATAATAATAAAATACAGTGTATTAGCGGAGCACAAGACATAAAGGGGCAACATTGGGAGGTTAGACTCGTTACCCAGATACTGTTCTCAGCTCGGAGCTGGATTCTGCAAACCACACTTCGGCTGGCTCCACTGTGCCAGTGTCTTGCCCAGTCTGATCTCTCAGAAACATTATGGCACTGGGAAGCTGCAGGGGGAGATGGAATTTGGTCTATTCTGTTTTTCTTACAGTTTTTACTATCTTGCCAGTAACACACCTTTACCCCATGGAAACAACAGGGCCAGCTTTCCTCTCCGGGACACCAGCTAGCCAGCATCTCCTCCTCAGAAAGTTTACAGGGCTCCATGTACTTTTCAGTTCCTTTCCCAAATTCCTTGACACTGAGTATTAGTGCTTTCTTGTCATCACTACCTCCAGGGTAGTACTAAGGGAAGGCCAGTCCTTGAGATGTTTGCTATTGATTCACAATGGCAAAGGTGTTTACACCAGTGTATACACTAATTAACATCACTAGCTACACTGCTTGCAAAGGCAGATGGCCTCAAAAAGGAGCAGTGATTCACATCCAGGCTGCAAGCTTCTCATTGCATGGTGGCGTTAGTTCCTGGCCATTCAGGTGCTTTGATTTACACAGTCTCAGTGGCTCCCCATGAGCAATCGTTGTTGTTGTTGTTAAGTATTAATAGTAACTCCTAACATACTTCTTGTGTTTTCTGTCCTTTATCAGGCTTTGATAACAGAAATTAGATATAGTTATTTGTTCAACAGTTTTTCTTTTGGTTATATGCATGCATGCTTACAAAACGGATCATGATATAAAAATGACATTAAATGGTTGCAAGCCAGAAACAAACTAGCCTAACTTATAGATTCTAGGAAATTCTTTTTATCTTTATCTTAGTAAAATGTGCGTGCGTCTGCATGTGTGTGTGTGTGTGTGTGTGTGTGTGTGTGTGTGTGTGTGATTCCTGTGATGTTATATTTAAGACATGGACTTTAAAAATATTTTTAATATTCAGCCAAATAGAAATTTTCATCTAAAAGTGACCAAATCTAAACCAAACAAACAAACAAAACCAATAGTCCAGACAGGATATTAGCGCTCCATCCTCTTGCCTCAGCCTCCTCAGTGATGGGATTACAAATGTATACTCACGCTGGGCACTGGTTTGGTTTATTTCAGGACCCTAGACAGCATGCCAATTTGTGTGAGTTGGCTGCAGGACTTTGGGGGCAGCCCAGGTAACTCAGAACCTCCTTTTACAAAGGCATTTGTCCCTGCCAGTCACGTGTGAGTGGACCTACCCATGGACAGCACCTAAAGATCAGGAAACAGCCAGACTTGGGCTTACGTCAAACTACTTAGGCATTTCTCATCATAGCAATAGCCGAACACAGCAGTCTACTTAGATGTCTGTAATTTTAGACCAGAGAGGACTCAGTGTCCCTAGAAGATAAGCTACAGCTGATCTGTCTGATCTACGGAAGGATGGAGGGAAACAGGACAGTGTAGATTGCCAAGCATTTTTCTACAAGCCAGGGAATAGTCCACGCTTTTGATACTGGAATGAAAATTAGTTCATTGCTCAGTGATTCTGAGAATTTTCCTACTACACTATCTGGAAAAATTTGAACACAAAGGTGAACTTGGGCTATTTTAGTAAAATGTATTGACTCTATGTTAAAATATTTACAACATTATGAAATTTTCATCTTAATTTTGCGGTTGCATCCACATTTTTTTCCTCTTGGTTGGAGACAAGTAAATAATACCGTCTTTTCCAAGTTCATAAAACTATTTAAAATATTTAAGCTTTTAAGTTATTTATACTGGAATAAGGACTTGGTTTAGTCAATTTAGTTGACTTGACCAAAGGAAGAAGTCGTGTGGGAACTGTGCAGCCCGGGAAAGTGAGAGGCCAGGAGTATGACACAGCGGTGTGCACTGAATTTGAGGTTCACCGTGAGTACACTTTAATGTGACTTTCAGAACATTACCGACCTTCTCTGAATTTGTACTTTCGTGACCATGAAACGGGGTTGACAAGGCATTTGCACAGTTCTGCACAGGGTATTTTGACAACATGGATCCAACACACAACTCTGTCTCCCACGATAGCAGCTAAACTGAACAGTTCATCTGAACGAAGGCTGTTCAGAAAGCACTAAAGAAAGAATTTCAATACAAGTTTACTCGGCCGGAGCATGTCTTGGTCTTTCGCCGTCTTTAAAGCATTTGTTATGTCCTGAAAGGAAACTAGTCTAAAATGGTGACATTTCAGGAAAAAAAAGATCCCAAGCAAACATTCTATTGACAAGTTTCTTTATAGCCTTGTCATGGTCCATTGGCCTTCCACTCTCGATCCGGTCAGCCTGGACAAAAGGTATTCTCAGGCCATTCAGTCTGTGTAGGGGCAGAATGAACTAGAATGAATTAGATCTATGTCAACGTGCTTCCTGTTCTGGTATCAGATGGCCACACTTACCATGTGGGGGACAATGGAAACTATCCAACAAAACGAGGGGACAGGACAAGGGTGGTCCTGGCTCCCACCATCTCGTCCCTACACCATCAAAACCTCTGCTTGAAACTATCCAACAAAAGGAGGGGACAGAACAAGGGTGGTCCCGGCTCCCATCATCTCGTCCCTATACCATCAAAACCTCGTCAAGCGCAGAAGCAAGCCTGAACCTCCAAACCGTGGGACTGTCAGCAGCTTGACATTCCATGAGGGGCGAATCTGCCACAGCACCTCCAGCTCTCTCTACAGCTATCTTCTCCGAGGAAGCATAAAATGCCTATGCTCATTCCACTTTCCTCGCTAAGTCTGAGAACACAAATATAAGGGTTCAGACGAAGCATTTTCTGCCACGCCTGTTCACTCCAGCTGCAGATTTCTCCTCTGTGAGTGCGAAGTTCATCCATCTAAATTTACTCCGAAGGCCCCAGACCGTACGTTCTTATTAAGTGAAAAGAAGCCAACCAGCAAGCACAGTCACCCGAGGAGATGGCAAGCATTGAAAAGAGTATCCTAGGGGGCTTTAACAGGGGGGAGGGACCACTTTTTATAGGAGCGATTCCATCAGCAGACAGTATCTGATAACTCAGACTTAAAAAACAAAACAGATTTGAAAATGTCACATCAATATTTATAAGCTTTCCTAGGAACTTATGCTACTAGGCCTATATTCTATTTTAGAGATCTTTTATAATTAAAAAAAAACACTGATACTACTTTAGAGGTTAACAGTATGAGGTACTTTTAAAATTAACTTCCCATTTTATACCAAGCTACCATTGTTAACGCAAACAAACATGAGAAGATAGATCTTTTTGAGTCTTGAACTTAAGCACCCCGATTTATCAGTAACACCAGTAAGAGTGGCGACGATCAGGCAGAAGGAGACTGTGCCTGATAAAGGATTTCCATACAGCAATGGGTCCTACTAGTTCATGCAGCTGTTAGCACCAGCGGTTGGTGCCACCCTGCTATGTAATGTGCGAGACTCTAAACCAGCAATCTCTGCTGGAGGGGGGTTACAGTGATAGCACCCACTGCAGCCCCCTGAGTTCTCAGATCATGTGACAGGCAAACGCTGAAGTGCTAGCCTCTTTCACAGAATCAACTGATGTTACAAGTTCTACTGCAAATAAAGCAGTCACTAGACAGAGCACACTGAAGACGCCACATCCTCGCCGAGAAACAAACCGTTTCTCAGAGCATTTCAGACACATGTCTAGATGAGTTTTATGTGAACGTTTTTATAAATCAAATTTAAATGTTCAAGTCATTCTTAGGAAAGTTGTTAAAGTATTTAAAATATTGTTATGTATTAAAAATTAGATGTAGGCCTATGAGCACATAAGAATTATATGAAATAATTTGACAGTGCCTACCTGTTTCAAGAACCGGACTCCGTAGCTAAATACATACAGGGAAAAGGAAAATCTCCACCTGTAGAAGATTAAAGAAATTAAGGCAATCAGTTTACATATTTCACAGTATACCCGAAATGTGAGGAAAAAGTTATTAAGTTTTCTGTCCCTTTAAACCAAGGAATGGATTTGGTGAAAGTCACAGGCCGAGCATCAACAGCCCTGTGTATGGCTTTAGGAAATAATTATTAGCCATTATTCACAACCTTTCTTTCTCTAAGTTATCAAACTTGCCCAGCTGCCTTTCTTCCTTCCCAACTTTTCAATTTTCTCTGATTGAACCCACATGGAGGGATGAGGTTCATCAAATGAAGGTATTTAAGTTTTTATTTACAAAAAGCATCCTACCCTAGTACTCAACACCCAAATTTACTTCTTGCATGCAGAAAGTAAAGTGTGTGTGTGCAGGTTCAGGCACACATGGGCACACATGTGTGTACATGTGTTTGTATCTCTGGTCATGTGTGCACTATGTGTGTGTATGGCTCCAGTGTCGAAACTCGGTCAGATGAGTTTGTGCCATAAGCACCTTTTTTCTGGAACCACCTCTCTGGCCTTCCTTGTACTCTCTGAATGTGAATACCATGCTTTTAAAAACTGGCTGGGATTCACTCAGCTGTATTCATCAGGTTACCAGGTTGGTGGAACCTTGGATGAGAGCTTGTAGATGAACATCCAAGAAGAAATAGACACCTTCATACCATCGGAAGACAAACTGTTTGCAAAGAATCTAAAAGTTTTTAAGTAAAGCAAGTGACAGATTATAGGAGATGATTAAAGTGATACATAAAATTGTCTGAAAGAAGGAAGAATTACATTCAGGGGAGGAAGAGTGCTAAGGTGCTAGGAAACCTCTGATGACTGGCTTTGACCACCAACAGACACAAGCATCCCCCGGACTCCACAGAGAGAGACATTTCTGGGCTGGTCCACTCTCCAATGTTCTGAAATCTAAGGCAGAATTCATTTAGAGAAGAACTTTGAACTTCAGAGTTGAAAGTCTTCAACAAGTAACTCACAAAAACCTGAATTCAGGAAGGAACAACAAAAACCGACAGGAGGAGGATGAATTCAAAAAGTCTCGCAACAAACCTGAAAAGCACAGACTCTAGCCTCATGTGGACATCCTCCTGTAAGAACGGACGGCGCATGCACACAGTGTGAACAGAGAAAACGGACTTCACCCACAGTCACAACCAGTTTCCTTGGTGGCTACGGATGAACGTCTGCCTCTGTGTTTCTTTCCATCTTGGGAACAAATTCTACATCAGAACCTAAAACCAAGACTGACATGGGCCATGTTCAGTTACACAAGGTTCAGCCTGACCTAATGCTTTGCGATCACCATATTGAATTCCAAATAAGTGTTAGATAATCCCCCATTTTATCTTGAATGGACCCTGAAGATTAGTTTGCTTTGGTGAACAACACAGAATCTTTTCACCTGGGGCAAATCTGCTAATATCCCTGGACCTCAGCTCTACCTCAGGGAAGAATAAGTTTATTCCATAATGGTAAACCAAGGATTTGGTCATCTTTAGAGAGACATTTATTTCAGTCCCTTTCTTTCCCTGTTACACTGAGCCAGTGTACCTCAAGAATTTGCTTGTTTTTCTGGCCTCTGCAGACAACTAAATCTCCAACTGCTCTAGTGAATGATTTATAACAGCTGTCTCAATTCTGACCATTGTTAGCAGGCAATGATCGGACAGCTTATGTACAATAAAAATTTTATAGAAGTCATTGGAATTCTTATCATCATTTATGTGTCTGCATTTTATTCTATCACTAACATGACCCAGTTTTCCTAAGACACGGGCTCTATTACAGGAACACCGATGCCTACCCTATTTGAATAACAAGTTGCAATGAATATTTACAAGGCAGACTTCTTATTTCCACAAAATATCTGCAGGAAGCAAAATTTGCAAACATTTTGCAACATGAAAAAAATACTCTATCTATGGAGTTTCATATAAGCTACCGTTTTAAATAATTGCTTCAAGCTTGTTTATTGTTCCCAAGACTTTCAACAGAATATCTCTCAGAGGAGATAAGGAAAGCGACCACAATAGGAAGACATGACTTCCATTCTCCTGCTAGGAGCAGGGAAGGATTCTTATAACAGCAAGAGAATAAAATTGGATTTTAAAAGGGGTTTTAGAGGGCCTAAGGTGATACCTCAGTTAGTAAAGTACTTGCCTAAAATTATGGGGACCTGTGCTTAAAAAGGGGGTTAGCGGGCTTAAGGTGATACCTCAGTTAGTAAAGTACTTGCCTAAAATTATGGGGACCTGTGCTTAACACCCAGAACCCATGAAAAAAAATCTGGGCATGGTGTTCTGTGTTTGTGACCCCAGTGCTGGGAAGGCAAAAGCAATGGAATAAACCTCCCAACAAAACTGAAAACCGGAGATGTCTGGATCTTGATGGTCTAGTTTGATCTAGTCTGATTCATCAGCTCCAAGTCGAGGAGAAATTCTACCTCAAAGAGACAGCATCCCTGAGTTTGTCCCCTGCTCCAACCCCCTAAACACAAACATGTGTTTGCACGAGTGCCACGCACAGACACTTTTTTTTAAGGTAATAGAGAAATAGAGATAACATTAAACAAATTATGGCTCTTTAGAGAAGCAGTAAAATATCTTTCTGTTTGTACCCCCCTTCCACACTCTTTTCTAAAAATAATTTCTTTACTTTTTTTTTAAAAACAATCTTTTTTTTTTCATTTTACATACCAACTCCACCCCCCATCCACTCCTCAGAGAGGGTGAGGCATATCCTTTGGGGGAAGGTCCAAGGCCCTCCCTACTCTATCTTGGCTGAGCAAGGTATCCATCCAAAGAGAACAGGTTCCCAAAAGCCAGTACCAGCAGAAGGGATAAATCCGGGTGCCACTGCCAGTGGCCCCACAGTCTGCCCCAGCCATGCAACTGTCACCCACATTCAGAGGGACTAGTTTGGTCCTCTGCTGATCACTTCCCTGTCCAGCTGGAGTTGGCGAGCTCCCATTTGCTCAAGTAAACTGTTTCAGTGGGTGTCCCCATCATGATCTTGACCTCTTTGTTCATATTCTCACTCCTCCTACTCTTCAACTGAACTTTGGGAGCTCAGCCCAGTGCTCCACTAAAGGTCTCTGCCTCTGTTTCCATCAGTTGCTGGATGAAGGTTCTATGGTGGCATTTAAGATATTCATCAATCTGACTACAGGGCAAGGCTAATCGGGGCACCCTCGCCACTATTGTTTAGGGTCTTAGTTGGGGTCATCCTTGTGGGTTCCTGGGAATTTCTCTAGTATCAAGTTTCTTGCTAGCCCCATAATGGCTCCTTCAATCAATATATCTCTTTCCTTGCTCTCCTCTCTGTCCTTTCTCCACCTTAATTATCCTGTTCCCTCAAGTTCTCCTCCTCCCCTTCTCCCCTCCTCTGTCCCTTCCACCCTTCCTTCTCCCCTGACCCCCATGCTCCCAATTTTGTCAGGTGATCTTGTCTGGTGGATCTATCTATGTTTTTCTTAGGGCTCACCTTGTTACTTAGCTTCTCTAGGATCATGAGCTATAGTCTCAATATTCTTTGCTTTACAGCCAGTTTCCACTTATGAGTGAGTACATACCATGTTCATCTTTCTGGGTCTGGGTTACCTCGCTGTTGGTCATCTTGCCCAGAAACAGTTTGTGACTGCTACTTCCTCTTACAGCTAGAAAGAAGGGGAAGTGTTCTGTACCCTGGTGGTTTCAGATGCAATCAAGATTCTGAGACAAGATGATTTTTGAAAGTGTTGCATGCCAGGAATTGGAGCGCTACCATAGCGTGTGTGTGTGTGTGTGTGTGTGTGTATGTGTGTGTGTGTGTATGAACAAGGCATTGGAGATAGCTAATTTCTTTGAAAATCTCTCATTCCACTGAAAACATGTAAAAGCCTACAAATATTAACTCACTACTTCATCAAAGACTTCAAAGAGAATTTTTACTAAGAAACAAAGGGACAGAGAATAGGACCAAGAGCATCTTCTCCTTGAGCAGATCTGGAGAGATCTTTTGCAATTAAGCAACAACAATAACAGCTAAATAACCGGCATGAATCTATCAAATGGGACTGAGTGTAGCAAGCAAACAGCATGCTAAATAACCACAGCACACTCTTCAAGGCGACTTCCTACAAAAATCAGAAGTCATTTTCCAGAAAATATTTCACATTCTCAATGTGATGAAGAAGACAAGATTTCTAAAAAAAAAAAAAAACCCAGAAAGACAAAGGTATAAATCAATTTTTAAGAGCAGCGGGACTAAAAAGAGATTATAGATGAAGAAAACCAAAGAACAGTTGTGCAGACTCTGAAGACAGAGCCGGGAATTACTACCTGCGCGTGAGGAAAGGGGTGAGGATAGAGAGAAAGAACAAGAAGCTGTATTGGTGGGGAAGCCCTGGGAGAGCCGGGGGAGGGGGAAGAACATGATCAAAATATACTGTATAGAAACGTTAAATACAAAAATTAATTAATTTGAAACAAGATATGCATAGAAGAAATCCAATCACAGAAACAGGTGGTGAACAATCCCAAGAGATCAACAGAGAAAAAAGGACTATAGATCCAGGGGTCAGGAAAATAATAATCTAATTATATTGGTTTCTAAGGAACTATAAGTAAAAAACTGACATAGAAATAATCATCAACGACACATTTGAAAAGAATAAACTAAGAAATAAAGAATCAAATTATGTTCTAAACAAGACCAATTCAAAGCCACATCCAGAACTAAATTTGAATCCTAGAGTAAAAATGAAGAAGAATCCTTCTGTATTCAGGAAAGAAAACAAAACATATCAACACACAAACAAATCAGATAAAAACAAGTCACCATCAGGGGCACAAATGTCCACACGATCTTTAATTTCTCCTTCACACCAGCCAATGATAAAGATGGTTGAAGAAAATCACAGCCAGGTAAGGTGCCTTTCATTGGTTAAGCAACTTTAAAAATATTCTCCTAATCAAAGGCTGTGAAACTGTGCTACTCTGCAGCCTTCATTAAATGGTAAGTGTGCTGTTCTGTGTGTAAAATAAACACATGTGCAAGATAAAAATCTCATTTACAATAGTTATTGCATCTTGGCAAATGTAAGATTTTTGTAAATCTGTAGCTAAATAAAATACACTATTAAAGTTTTTTTTTTAAAAAAGTAACTCAGGTCATTTTCAACCCACCAAAACACCAAATATAAATTAAGAACTCAAAGAATATAGTTTTAAAATAAAATAGGATGCATAAACTTAGAAATATGCATAATTTCCCTAAATTTCATCAACCAATTAAAGCTATTGTTCTTAAGGGACAATATAAAATATTTAACAACAACCAAGGGTTGAATTCTGAGATTGTATTGGTAAAAACAGGGAATGAAGAAGCAAAACATTAAATTCATTGTTACAGACAATACTGTTTTGATAATGAAATATATAACTAATAATATTTTTATAGAATCTTAAATGATGAATCCTCATTAAAAATCGTTAAGTCAAAAATTACGTCTGTGCCTTTAGTTATGTAGTGCTAAAGTAGCAAAAATTGAATTTCTTGCTTTCTTTTTTTTTTTCTTTTTGATTTTTCGAGACAGGGTTTCTCTATAGCTTTGGAGCCTGTCCTGGAATTAGCTCTCATAGACCAGGCTGGTCTCGAACTCACAGAGATCTGCCTGCCTCTGCCTCTGCCTCCTGAGTGCTGGGATTAAAGGCGTGCGCCACCAACGCCTGGCTGGGTTTCTTATTTATTTACTCTTTAAGGTAAAGCAAGAACTCCCAGCAATAAGGAAGCAGGACTGAGGACAGCGGAGAAGGGAAGGGCACTAGTGTAGTTGACAGAACTACAACTTGAATCCTATACTCTCCACGAAGGATGCAGACACTTGGACAGACACCATTAATAGCTCTCTATTGGGACCCTTTGTTGGCAACAGAGTGTTTGGTGCCAGCCACACCACTGGTAAAAGATAAAATGAGGACACAAATCCAGCATTGCCTCCAGACGCTTCCCTCAAATTCTGCAGAATTAGCGTCCACTGCAGTACATGGAGACAGCACAAAGTGACAATCAGAATGGAGAGAGTTAAGATTGTCACTAGTCTGTGACTGTCCCTTGGGGTGACCATACAAATTTCATTCTATTTAATGAACACAGTGATGTCTATTTTTCCTCCTTCTTTAAGCCACAACCATATCTTCTCCTCCATCCAAACTGACTTTTCATAATCTTTCTGAACTTCTTTCCGGTCTCTACCTACCAAGGCTCTTGTCCCTAAAACATGTTGACTTAGCCATAATATATCCTTTAAGGGTCTAATTCCTAATTGGATCTTCCCTATCGGAAGGAGAATTTTGTATCTTAAATCTTCTGCCCAGGACTAGCTCTTTGGCAGCTGTGCTCACACACACAGATGGGACACAGTCTCCATGATTCTCACACAGTCTGGAACCAGTGGCCCAGCAAATGTACCTCCTGGCCTGAAACTGAAGACGGTAACAAGTGTTTCTATGGGTGGGAATGGGAAGGAAATGGGGCAATCGTCAGGAGTAGATGGACAGACATGTGACACAAGGCACATGTTAAAGAATGACTTGCAATGCAGTGTTTAGCAGTTGTCATGTGTCATCCAACAAGTAATTCCTAATTAACTTTTATGACTCACTATATCTCAATGCCAGTGGCTACAAAACTCTACCTCATCAGAATGTGGTTCCTGGGCAGCTGTGTCCCATTGCATGTGGAGAAGACAAGATGATAGAGCAAGGCTTCATTCTTCTTAAGTGGCTGAGCAGTAGGTCATGTCAAGGACAGACTCCCTTGCTTTTTTTAACTTTAGGCATCCAGATCTGTTTGTAACCACATGCAATTGTGACTACCCTACAGCATACATTTTACAAATCGCTCCAGGACTGCTCAGAATAAAATTCAGTGAGACAGTGAGGATCCATGGCAGGGGTGCTCTAAGCAAGAAAGGCACATGAATTCATGGGCTACTGAGGGTGTCCAGACAGACATAAGGAGTTGTTGATGCTCAGGGTTTCCATGGGTAACAGCTCACTCTTGTTTCTAAGGATCTAGTGAATTCCTGCTCCGTTATCAGAAAAATGATCCCGTCACTAAATTGGGGAGATCAAGTCAAAGAAATTTTACCTGTAATTGTACAAATGACCAGATGGACATTCCTTAAAGATTTATTAAAGAACAAGAATATCTCACGTGAGTATGAATATTTACAGTCCCCCCTCTAGGGGACCGACAGTTTACAAAGCTGATTCTCGACAGACGATGACTCTAAGTCCATCTATTCGCATCTTAAATCTGTGCTTCTAGCTTCTATCAAAAGGTGATTTGTATTTCAAGGTCATCCTGCTAGAGTGTCTCTAAGAAAATCTCATTAAGGTCATAGTGTGTACCTTCTGTAGGTGAGCTAGGGAAGGGAGGGGTTAGTGAGGCAGAGAGGAACAGGTTGGATAGGAAATGCAGAGAAGGTTCCAATGGGCTGTGAGTTTCCAGGGCCTAAGTCTTCTTAAGACTGTCAGTAACACAGAGCAGGCCAACAGGCAGGATACTAACAGCTCCCAACACCAGGAAGTGGGCTGTTACTAACAGCATACAGGTCCCTACTTCAAATCATATAGTAGTAAAGAAAGAATTAGTGCAGATGGGAGCTGAGGGTAACAGGGCCCTTCCTGGTACCATCTGAAACCTGACACAAACGTATGGCTACAGGATGTATATATATACAGGATGTATATATATATATATATATACCTGTACACCTGTATTGTAATACACTTCCCTTTTAGTACAAAGGATAAAACGTATATCAATGAATAACAAAAAGAATTATTACAAAATATCTATCATATTGCCAACGTTTTGACAATAAATTTATCTTTTGCAGCCATGCTCATGTTTTAAATCTATATTAAAAACACTTTCTTTTTTATTGTTGCTTTAAAACATTAGTTAAAACATAATCACTTCGTTTTCTCCTTCCCTCTCCTCCTTTGTGCCCCTTCCGCATCTGCCCCTCCCCCAGCTCTCTCCCAAACTCATGGCTTCCTCTTCTTCAACCACTGTGGTTACACACACATATAAATAAATACAACCTAATGAGCTCGTTCAGTGTTGCCTGCATGGACATATTTCTGGGGCTCACCACTTGGGACTGGTGAATCAGGGGCCTCAGCCCTGGGCCCTAGTTCTCTGTTCATGTTTTGTTTAGGCAGTTAGGTTGTTGAGATTTCATGGGTGTGGCTTCCTGGCTGATCATATATCTATACCTATATCTCTATCTATCTATCTATCTATCTATCTATCTATCTATCTATCTATCTATCTATCTATCATCTATCTATCTATCTATCTATCTATCTATCTATCTATCTATCATCTATCTATCTATCTATCTATCTATCTATCTATCTATCTAATCTGAAGATGTAAAAAGAAGGGAGCGATGATACAGGAAATGGATGTATGAGTACCGTCAGGAGTTACAGCTAGAGTTTCTAGCAGATCAGACACTCAAGAGCATTTTGAGCGATGCTAGATCAACGTGAAAACAAATGAATAACCCATGCATTCACTATTTCCCTATAACATACATGTTGTGTGCTCCAAACAAGCAGAATCCTACAGCAAATGGAATCTCACACGGTTCCTTGTTCGCACATGTGGAACATAGCGGGTAGTAGAGTAAAAACACACTCTTTCTCCTACTGAATGAGTGAGCACAGCGCAGCTTCCCGCTGCTCTAAAAGCTTGTTGATCTGCCAGCTCGGGTTAATCAGGGCAGGACTGCCAAAGGAGACAGGCAGAGTAGATTTTTCTAAAACCCACCCAAGAGAGTAGGGCTTCTTGCTAAAGGGGTAAATAATTAAAGCCTGCAGTGTTCTGTGAAGTGGTTTCTAACTCTAAAATCTGGCCTGTGTGTAGCCAGACAGAGTCCTAGGGGAAGGAACGGGAGACAGCTAAAGGGTCAGTTCTGGCCTTGCTGACTTCCAGGAAGCAAATCCCCACCTTTACGCTCCTAATTGTGGTCCCCAGTAGCCCATTCTGTACGGCCTTTGAAATATCAGTTCTGGCTTACTGCTCCCTTGACCTCCATCTTTGTTTAAATCCTACCTCCCCTACAGGGAAGGCGGCTACAGGACCTTCCTGCTCTTCATGTCTGTGCCCCGCCCTGACCCTGACTCTGAGGAGGTTTGCAGGATTATTGTTTTGTTACCAGTCATGCAACATTCTTTTATTTTAAAATATTTTTATTTTTTAAATTGAAATATAATAATTGCATCATTTCTTCCCTTCCCTCCAACCCCTCCCAGACACCCTCCTTGCTCTCTCAAATTCATGGCTTCTTTATCTTTAATTGTAGACATTCTTAAGTATGTAAATTCAACCTGCTTGGTCTGTACAATGCTATTTGTATGTATATGTTATACATATGTATATGACTTCAGAGCTGACCACTTGGTACTGAATAGCTAAATTGTCTGCTCTGAGGAAGACTATTTTTCCCACAGTCAGCCCTCCCTGGTTGCCTGCAGTTTTTTTTGGGGGGGGGCAGGGTTAGGGCATCAGGACTGAATCTGAGGCCCCATGAGATTCCTTCCATTTTAGCATGTCTGCTGGTGTCGTCCTTTTTCAGGGCTTTAAATATGCATTCTTACCACCAAACATCAAGAGCAGATAGAGCCACTACCGAGTGTGTTCTCATATAAAATTCCACTTATCCATGCAGAACTATTCTCTCAGTTTGTTCTCTTCCCTTAGATCAATGCGGAAATGTGGCACAGCGAGCAACCCCGGCACAACTACAGGAGCTGGGAGCCAAACTCAGGATGTCGTCTCCAAGGGCTGACGCTAACGTCTGCATTTTCTGTGTAATAGCTAACACGAGCTACCTACCAACCAAGGAAGACTGGATAAGCAAAGGAGGTAGGGTCTTTTAAACTAGTACTAATGGATGTTACCAGACACATGGAATTCAAAAGCATCATGATGGGTGAAAGAAGTTAGCATGCAAAGCCATATGTTGGATAATTCTAATTATAAGCAATATTCAGGAAAGGTAGATTTATGGAGAGAATAAGATAGGTCGGTGGTTCCCGGAACTAGCAGCCAAAGTTGACACGAAGTGATAGGAAATGGGGCCAATTTATATTTTCTGGGTACTGTTTCAGAACTGGATAGTGTTCCAAGACTGGTATAACACTGACAGTTTGCCAAAACTCACTGAATTGTACTCTCAAGACAGATGGATTCCATGCTATGTAAATTATGTCTTAACAAATAGGTTAAAACAAACAAGCAAGCAGGCAAACCGCACTGCCTCTGCCCCTGGCTCGGTGCCCATCCTGCCCATTCTTGCAGGCTGAGGTCTCCTATTCTGACTGTCTACAGCTGTTCTGCTTGTTTCTCTGGGGAATCAGCTCATGACTCAGGCTCTCTCTTGGATATATTCCATATTATCCTGGGTTCTTTAGAGGAATAGAACTAATAGAAGGTATATATATATATATTTTGAGAGACTGTGGTCCAGCTAGCCCAACAATGTCAGATGAAAAGGCCAAGATTCTGATAGTTGTTTAGTCAGAGGGGCTAAGTGTTTCAGCCATTCTTTAAACTATATAGAAATTCCAGGGAATTGGGTTCGAGCACTAGTGAAGGAATGCCCCCCTGCAGGATAGATGAACTTGAGAGTGAGGGCAAGTGGGCAACGTGCAAAAGCTTCCTTCTTCCATGCAAGGCCTTTCACGTGGGCTGCCACCAAGGGATGTGGCTTAGATGTAGGGTAGCTCCCAGTTTGATTTACTATAACTTTGGTATTTTAAAGGGTCCTGGAAGTCAAAGAAACATGTGCATTAAACCTGCATTTGTGAAGATGAATTTGTACATGTTCCAAGGTCACAGAAGATCTCTAGAAATCAGATGTATTTGAATGTATGTTGCCAGTTGCAATTCTACTATAATGTCACCACATACTTCAAAAATAACCAAATTAACTTTTCTGATTCCCTTAGACAAAAAATAGAATTATGTAAAGCACTTTATTTATGTCAAAACTACTATGCAAAATGAAATTTGTTTTGTTCTTAGCTTACATGTGTGTTTATGTGTATGCATATGTTTCCCTTTTAAAACCTAACGGCTATCCCAGCACTCGGGAGGCAGAGGCAGGTGGATCTCTGTGAGTTCGAGACCAGCCTGGTCTACAGAGCTAGTTCCAGGACAGGCTCCAAAGCCACAGAGAAACCCTGTCTCAAAAAAGAAAAAAAAAAAACCTAACAGCTTTTTCTTTGCAATTTTGTTTCACGTCTCTATATAGTGACAGTTTGTCACATTCCCACCACCCTGACACATCAAAAGCCTTTTAGTTTTACTTTTGACTCTCAATCAATAAAATTCTGATAGTAAGGTCTATAGATAGATTTGGATATAGCCTATGGACCAAAACAAAACAAAACAAACAAAGAAAGACAACCTACAGACTAGATCATTTGTTTATTCTGTTTCTTTTTTTTTAAGATTTATTTATTTATTATGTATACAACATTCTGCCTCGATGTATGCCTGCACACCAGAGGAGGGCGCCAGATCTCAGTACAGATGGTTGCTGGGAATTGAACTCAGGACCTCTGGAAGAGCAGCCAGTGCTCTTAGCATCTGAGCCATCTCTCCAGCCCTATTCTCTGTTTCTTAATCTAGCCTGCAGTTCTGATCACAGGACTCCTTGCTCTCAGTTCCAGTGGTATCCATGTCCTGATGGCCATGACTTTGGGAGGTGGATAATGTCAACAGCTGCAGCCTCGCTCCTTCACGAAAGCTAAATTGTCAATCAGGTCTGTCACAGGCAACTGTGATAGAACAGGAACCTTCCAAAATGGCAGTGTACAACTAGGCCCCATGCCATGGAATAGCTGCTGAGAAGGTGGCTTCTCAAATATAGGAGGACAGTCCATCATCCCACAGAGAACTCACGCCATTCAGTACACCCGGGTTGGACACATTTCACTTCCTACTTTTCAGGATGGACCACAACCAGTCAAAACATCACGGTATTACAAACATCACCTAGCCATTCTTAGGCAAAGTCTAAGGAAGGAACAGCGGCCAAGAGAGAGGGAGCGCAAGAACTCTGCGTTTCTTTTTCCTTCGATATCATGGAAGGTCATAGCCATGGTTTTCTGCAAAGAACATTAAAGACGGGTATGAGGATATCCAGTCCCTGTAAATTAGTTTAAGGAAAACTTTATATTCACAAAACAGCAGTTTATAGGATGACTTAGAAGTGCAACGTGTTTCATTATGATTTATAGCCTTCATCATGTCAAAAAATTTCCTAAAATACGTTTATGTAGAAAGAAAATTAATGAAAACCTATGCAAAACAGAGGGGCGGAGCTGCATATAAAGTACTGTTTACATCCCAAACAGTGGTCACCAAGGTCAAACCCTAACCTCCAGCCTTCTAGGCAAGCACAAAGCTGAACTTCAGAAGACCAGGTTCCCCATCCTTGATGTCAGCTGCTAAGACGAGTGGTTCAAGTGAATGGTCTCCATCAACCCCACTGCTGCAGACGCTCATTCTCTCCTCTTCCCCAGCAGCCAACCACACGTGTGGATGAGCACTTTAAGTTTCGAACACCAGCACTGAGGTTTTACATATTTGATATTCTTTATAGAATGTCTATGTGGATCAGACAACTTGACCTGGGTACTTTTTATTCACTAAAATTACGGACATTGAATTAAAGTTATTCCTTCTAGCAATGGGGTAATGACTTTCACACTTAGTAATCAGGCAGATACGGGAAGATAGTGAAGTTCTAAGTCCAATGGAAGGAGCATAACTCATGTATGTTTTAGCTGCACTTACAGACATATCTTTAAATAATTCTGTTTACTATGAACTCAACTTTTCTGCGTCACTTGATCTGAAAAAGAATGAAAATCAGTTCCCTTGGATTTTGTAAATGAAAATGACATTCAGTGCTTGTGTTGTACAGTTGGCAACCACTGCCTTTTTATCACCAATATCATCATTAAAACATGTACACAGCACACTCAAACACATCCGGAACCCTGTGCAACTTCTCCAACTTGGCATTTCTTTTAAATTGCACGACATCTCGTGGTGCAGAAAGGTAGTTTTCCTTCATTTGTGTTTTCTTCTCTGGAAGTCATTTAAAATGTTCTGTTTCTACATTTCCAACCTCAAACTTGCATGTGAATTTAAATCTGTGAACTGAACTTGTTTTTTTAAATGTAGGAAGTTAAGGCCAAGGAATTGGTGCCTACTTGAGAAGCGTCAATTTCTTACTCTACAGACAGGAGTGAGACTGTGGGGAGGGCTTGTCTTGGGAAATGAACAGGAATCCACCATGGTCTCTGTCTTTAGAAAGGAGAGGGACACAAGCAACCAACAGAGGAACACATAAAACTATCAGTAAATATAATCACGAAATCATGATTTAGCATCCTGGAAAGAAACCGGTCTTTGCATCGAGAGTTGTAATTACATTGAGGCTGGCTCAAAATGATTTCCCAGAGCAGGCTGTAAGTATCTGTGGAAGATGCCGGAGGGCTGCTGCTGTTTCTGCCTGCCGTCCTGGGTGGTAAGAGACAGCCACCTGCTCTGTCAGCCGACATGGGTATGCCATGCCTCTCCGCGGAGGACAATGCACCCAGCTAATTTGCCTAGCTGAATCATAGCGTGTAGGCTGATGTGTGACCAGTGCTGGGCGGTGGGGATGCGGAGGAAACTGACAAAGGAAGAGCAAACTCCTCAGTTACCATTCTGTGTGTGCTCAGGAAGTTAATAGAAACTAACCTGGGGAATCTGTTTGGAGGCGATGCTAACAGATACACTGAAGTTATTTTGTACAATATTGGCAGAGATGGGGGGTAGTTAACTACCCAGTGCTATAGAAACGCAAAAAGTAGACATAACTATTATTAATATGTGACCATTACAAAAATACCACATTCTGCTAGATACAAAAAAAAAAAACCCTTGAGAGATGAGTTTTAATAGCTTCCAGTTAACCGGTAAGATGAAATAAATATACAGATAACCACAGCTCTAGATGACATGTGAGAAAGATACCACCAAGCTGCCTCTGGGTCCCAGAGAATCTGACGCCAGGTAGTGGAACAAAGTTCTCCTGAGTTCTGGAGAGGTATGCAAAGGATCCGGAGCAACAATGCAGCAATCTGGAAGGCCCTTTCCTTTGCTCTAAGAGAGTTATAACAATTTCCTAATTCTAATTCAGACTGAGAAGTCAGGTGAGTAACCGAGGCTAGGCAGGCACAGGATCAATTATAATGTTTATGATGTTTACAATGAGATGGCACAGAGGGTGTCTTGATTAAAGTTTCTATTGCTGTGTTAAAATACCATGGTCAAAATCTACTTGGGGAGGAAAGGGTTTATTTCACCTTATAGCTTCTAAGTCCATCATCTAGAGACGTCAGGACAGTAGCTCAAGGCAGGAATCTGGAGACAGGGTATTGATGCAGAGGCAATGGAGGAGTGCTGCTTACCGGCTTGCTCTCCAGTTTTCTCAGCTTTCTTCCTTACAGTCACCAGGACTGCCTGTCCAGGGAAGAAACCACCCACAATGGGCAGGACTTCCCACATCAATCACCAGTTAAGAAAATGCAGTACAGACTTGCCTACAGGCAGATGTCATGGAGGCATTTTCTCAGTTGGGAGAGTCCTTCTTTCCAAATTACTCTAGCTTGTGTCAAGGCGAAATAAAACTAGAAAAGACAGAGAAGCCACTCAAGTGTGCAGCCTTCTATGTGTAAGTTACACTAGATAAGGTAGCTCGAGGATGCAAGCATTGATGCGTCTCTACAACCAGGCAAATGAGTGTTGGGCTCTGCCAGGTCCAACCAGGCTTTATCCCAGGGGGAGCTGAGTAGAAAACCTACTCTAGTCCCACATTTTTTCTACATATCTGAAAAATCTTATTAATAGTGACAAAAACTTTGAAAAGTTAATTATTATCTATAAAAATGCAAACATCCTGAGCCAAATCACATATTAAAACATTATTAACAATTAAACTCTTGTTAAATTAATTTACCAGGAAGCTAGAAGTAGGCCTTTGAAGATACAGACGGTTTGCTGGAGGAGAAGAGGGGGAAAAGCCGTGCCTCATCTCAAAGCCAGCTTCCTGATTGCAAGAAGGTTCTAAGGGGAGCTTAAGATGCAATGGCTTATCTCTATGTCAAATCAAATTTGGCACTGCAGAAGTAATGGATTAGATGGTTTCCTTCTTTCAAAAGTCCCTTAAAGGAAATAACTTTCCTTTAAATCAGAGAATCAAAGTTCATATCAAGTTTACAGGCACAATTGGAAAGTGCCACATTTAGGGATGGGCTGCTGTGCAGGGATGCAATGCTTACCAACGATGTCTGAGGCTCTAGGTTCAATTCCCCAAACCCCAAGAAGTGTCACCAGTGCCTTAACCTCCGGGAAAGCTCCTATCTGTGTATCACCAGCTCTACTTCCTGCTTGTACTGGAGATCCAACAGTTATATCAGTGATGCTTAATTAATTCACCTAAAACCTGTCAATCAGCTAGCAGACATGAAACTGGAGACAACTACTAATAGCAGTCTGTGCTCCAGAAAGGCACAGAGGGTCCTTAGCACCAAGTCTTCAAGCACATAGAAACCTTTATACGGGCCTCAAGCAACAGTGCACCAACATCAAACAAATGTCCACAAGCTATCTCTTCCCAGAGTTATCCACTGAGAACAATGTTTGTTTTCTTCTTCTTCTTTTTAATCTGAAAAGATACTTTTTAGGGGAGGGGCAGCCACTAACCTGTGTACTGTCAGGAATCTCTCAGAACAGGATAATAAACTCCAGAAGCTCACAGTTGGATTTGCTCTGGCAATGATTATTTTCAAATATAGAGGTATTTTCTTTGTTGGTAACTGCCTCCAACTACATTCTCACCGTGGGAAAGAGTGAAAGCTCCGAGGGGGAAATGCAGAAAGGCCTTCTTTATAAAAAATGACCCATAGGAAGCACCTCTAGGCTCCTACTTCTAAACCACGTTTGTAATTGTCTTCCGTGTCTGGGAAGGAATGGGAATGAAAGAAAATCAGAGACAGGCTCGTGTGAAAAGGAAGCAAGAAAAGTTGGGGCAGACCAACTAGTACGTCTCCTCTTCCCAAACAAGTAGCCGGGTTCCTGTTTGCTCATTTCTACAAAGTGACTTCTCGGCCAATCTGCTTAGTCTCTCAGAGCCTCAGTTTCCCCGTGTTACAAAGGGGAAGGGGAGTAGAAAGAAATACACAGAGGGTAAGAAGGAAATCCGTCTACTATCCCAATTTGTACCTGAGGTAATGTGGTTAGAATTTAATAGCGCTTACAAAGAAGCCTTGGAAATTACAGAGCTTTATAATGTCAGATGCTGCTATTAGAACCTGCTCACTTAACTCTCTGTGGCCTCTTTAGACACATGTTTCTCTGTTCCTGAGGCAGCAAAGGATATCAAGGAAAGTAGGCTATCATGGCCTGGTCCCAGGAAAACTCTTGTCCACCACACACCTCCCTTCCTGAAACCTAACAGATTCTCCCCACCAAAAAGTTCAAATTCTCTATTAATTGTTCAATGTCACATGAGTGTGCCACTTAATATCACTTTACACGGGAATTAAGATACAATGATTAAAAGATATTGCTCTATTGGAGAACATAAGATTAATAAAGACCTAGCAGGGAGGGTCATGAGTTCGTCTTTCTGTAGTGGCTGAGAAATTAAGATATGTTTTTCATCAATTATGTCGCTGTATTTCCTATGATTCTCAGAGTGCAGCATATTATCTACAAAGGCTTTACATGTATGAAAAGGGCATCAGTAGTCTATTAAAGCTTCCCATTATTTTAATAAACCACTTGATTATGCCAGGTAACATCTCCAAAATTCACGAATGTCTGGTAAGAAAATAAACATTCTCCAGTGCGCGGAGGGAGAGAAAAGGAAAACGCTTTGTTAATTACTGCGGTGCGAGTAACCGGGGGTTTCTTTCCTCCTCTCCAAAGGGAAGAGGCTGTCACACACTCAAGTCCTTACACAGTCTCTCTCATTTACAACGTTCTCTCTCGGGTGCTTTATTCCGAACAAAGAAGCATTCTTTCAACGAAGCCATTCAACCTCTTCAATCAAGGCTAGTCTGTGATGCTTAGGATGGTCAGCTGATACAATCAGCTATTTTAAGAAAGCAAAGGCATGTTAGCAACAACAGCCGCGAAGCGCTTGGCTATTCCGGGGTCATGACCATGGAGCTGCTCATATCGGACATGATTATAAACAGCCTTTTAAGAAACCCTTTAGTGAGGAGTTCAGTGAGGAAAAGAGGTACAGCTTAGAGACTGCCAGTGTGGGTCTACAGGAGAAGGAGAAACGCAAAGCATGGAAGAGGCAAAGGAGCGCTGGGCGTGAGATAAAGCTTAGAGGAACAACTCCAAAAATGGATACCAAACACAACTTAAATCGGGTGAAAGAACAAAGTCTGGTGCTTTTCTTCTGGATGATTCTGAAGTTTCTCCATCAGAGTCAAAGACAGACTGCAAATGCAGAGCGCCAGCAAGTTACTTCATGAAAGTAAACGAGCAAGCATTCCTATAGAATATATACACACATAGAGTGCGCATATATGTCAACACTAGATCCTATCTGCTGTCTGTTAAAGAAAAGGTGGAGATAGTATCAATTCAAACCATTTAAACTCTCTTGTTGCAATATATCTGAACATACAATGATGTCAAGTGACAGGTGAAGCCATAATAAGCACTATCAGCCTTATATTAAATTGGGATTAACATCATAATGTTGGGACTCATTCAAATCTGTCGAATAAAACTGATACGAGAAATAATCCAAAGAGGTGGAGGATGAGGAGGTGTGCTGCAAAAAGCTGTCTTCTGGATATGATATGGGGGTAGTACACATAAATTCAGTGTGGCTGCTGTTACCTGAACAAGATTAGGACTCTCAATACATGAACGAACATGGATCGAGGGGAGGCTCAGGAGGACCCACAGGTCTCCCGGAGGGATTGCTGGAAGCCAGCGGTTACTGGGAGAGGAAATGCCACCACTTTCACCTGCAGTGTCGTCTCTGAAGACTTCCTCCTGCTTTGGGAAAAAACTTCCCACCTGTGCTCCTGGAATTCTAATTAAACTCACTGGATCACACACACACACACACACACACACACACACACACACACACACACACACACAAGCAACGGGAAAGCAGAGGAGGGGCACCCGGGGAAGAAGCATGGTTTCAGAGGAACGTAGAACGAGAGAGGGGAATGGGAGGGGATGAAACAACTAAAATTCATTATACATGTGCATGAGGTTGTCAACAAATTTGAAAAAGTAAACGTTTAAAAAAAAATCCAACGTCATGAAAGGGGGGCAAACAAAGCAATACAGACACGGGCGGACTTCCAAGTTTCCCAAAGTGTCCGAGCACTCAGCTCAGCACTAGTCTAAGAGTTCCCTAGAAACCACACGAAAAGAAAGCACCGACCAAAATCTTTAGGTGGCACAACAGCCCGTCTCTGTACACCGAGCATACTCGCCCAAGTATCTCCGCATCTGCCAGTCAGCAGCTGAGTACGGAAGTACCAAAGCATTGCATGCAAACCATCACCCGCTTGTCCTCTCCTGCGATGCTGACTGTGGTGTGAGCTCAGGCTCTGCAGATCTCCCTAAAAGCAATAGCGGAATGGCTTGGTAGGAACGGTGCTTCCATCTCTGCAAGACGGCACGTTCAGTTCCAGCAGAGGCAGCAGCCATTTTCGTGAAATCAGTCTCAACCGAACCTGAGAACCGGCTGCAAGTTACACAGGCATCCTCATCTCCCCTAGACAGCACTAGGCAACCCTCCTGGTCTCACAGGAAGGGGATAGAATTCCTGGGGCCCACTGTTCATCGGCCAGCAAAGTCTCATGTAATTTACCGAGCGCAGCGGTTTAGCTGGGGAAAAGACAAACATTTCCAGGTGTAAAGCGAAGTAAGGAAAATTGTAAATAGTGGGTAGTAGCTAAAATAAACAGTGCCAGTTAGGAGCCCTCCAGGAGGTTCAGAGAGGAACTTCTGGAGAAATCTGTGTGTGATAGAATAGCGGCGGCGTAACCATGGTGATACCAGGACATGGGCTGGGCTAGGAAACAGGGATACGGGACTGTCTTGAAGGAGGAAAGGAGACCAGTCAGGTTCAGAGACTGAAGCAGAAATAGGCGGGGTCTGCAGGAAAGGGCAAGACCCCTCCCACTTGCACTGGGAGGGCGGGGGGGGGGGGACAAGTGAGCAGAGGAGGACACAGAATGGCATATGGGCAGGAAGGGGTTAAATAGGAACTAAACAGAGAATGTGAGGAAAGGGGATATGCTTATTATAATGTCTCAACTTTCCACATGAAAACATTGACATGGTTCCTCCATTGTATTTTCAGGATGTAGCATTGTGTCACAGAACGACAAAAATAACCACAATAGGCCCGGCTTACTCCATGCCATGTTCTGTAGGGCATGGCTTATATCTATGAGCTATTCAACTCTGACGGTATACTGTTCCCTCCGCTTGATGAAAAAACAGCACTGTGGATCAGATATGTGAAATGCCTTGCTTGGGCTCACAGAGGAGCTGTAAAGTGGCGTCTGGATTCACACTCTTGTCTTTAGGCCTCAGTGTGAGGTCTGGGAACATAAGATCCAGCAAAGCTGAACACATGCTTGGTCCACTGCTGCATCCCCAGAAACAAGACAATACCCAGGGCAGCGCAGACTGTAGTCTTTTTGTTTTTAATGAATGAATGAAACTTAGCTATTACTCATCTTGTCTTGCTACCTAGTAAATATCATTTGATGAATGAGCTACTAAATACAGCAAACAAGCATCAAATGATTTGCATCTGATATTAACAATAAGAGATTCAGGAAACTTTATAAACACTGACTTGAAGTAACTCCTCTAAATAAAAGGACAGTATTTGCACAAAGCATGCGCTTTCTCTCTTAACGGGAAACGATTCAGGATATTACCTGTAGATAAAATGAAATAATCATAATGCATTAACATAAGCCCAAGGGCATGAGATCGAGCATGATTTTAAGAGCCATGAAATAAAATAAAAATAACAGGTATCTGGTAGACGTTGAGTACGATGAAAAGCAATGTGTCTCCCCATTCCACATGCTTGCTGACAGGCAGAGCCGAGTAGCATGGGCTGTTGATGGTAATGATGAGGGCTGAGGCAGAGGATTAGACTAGGATTCAATGAACCGTGGATATTTTGAGAAAATTTTAAACATATATATATATACACACACATATATATGCATATACACACATGCATATATATATATATATAGTTATTGTGGAAAAACTTTTATGAGGTTCTGAAAGAGAACTTTGAAAGAAATAAATTATTCTATAAAGTTTTATAGCCCAGAAATCCTTGCAGAATCCCTTGATCTGACTATAACTTTCATTTTCATCTAAAGGGCTCGTAATCAACTCAAAGAGGCTAATATATCCATTTATGAAGAAAACGGAGTACTATCCCAATACACAAAACAGAAACACTCTAAAAATGAAGAACATGTATGAGTCAGATGAGAATTCAGTTGATTCTGAAGTAATTGACTAAATAAAAAGTGCCCTCTGCATATTACATTTTTTTCAACTTTTAAAATACATAATGTTGACTAAAGGACAGAAAAAAGCAGTATGGTCATATCTTGATTATCAGTATAAATATACAAACAAAACAAAATTTTGTCATCCTCGGTTGTCCTTTCAATATCCTGTGGCTTTGATTCTTGTTGTACCTTTAACATCCAATTTCTTCATCCTCACATTGTATGAACGTGAACACGCACATGCATGCGTGCACACACACACAAGAACCCAGTAGAAATCCTGGAAATTTTGATCTAAACTCATGCATTTCTGCACCTGCTCCTGGACAAAAGACCCTCATGTACATATGGGTATGGACAAATCAAAGATTTAATTTCACCATTCCCACAATAGAAGCCTTCGAAATCTAGAAAGGCAAGTAGCATTCATGAGAAAAGGTGGACAGAGAATCCAGCTTTTTCCATGCTTAGGCACTTTGACACTACAGTTTGGAAAGCTAGGAGTTCCTAGTGAAATCACTTCTGGACTAGGCATTGTAGTTCCCAAAGAGACACAGGCTCTCAGGTATGTCCATAGCTCGTTCTTCAGAACCGGTGACCTATACGTGGTTGGCAGTGACTTAAGACCTTTGAGATGGGGGAGTATCTTGGATATTCTGGGTGGGCCCAATATAATCACAGGGGTCCCTAAAAAAGGCAGGAAGGTAAGATAATCAGAGACGAGAGAGGAGGTGAGAAGCAGACCCCAAATTTTGGGGGGCATGCGAAGATGGTGTGGCCTTTAAGATAAAGAGTGTCCATGAAGTGAGGAATGCAGGCAGCTTCCAGCAGCTAGAAAGAGACAGGAAAATATTTGCTCTTATGGCCTACAAAACCAACGCAATCTCACTGTATGTATGCCATGAAACCAGACCCCCTGGCTTTTAGAACTTTAAGACAATAAGTTTATTCCAATGAAACCAAACCTTCCAGCTTTCAAACGATAACATAATGAACAAGTATAGATGTAAGCTACCATTCTTGTGCCCCCCACTGCCCTATATCCAAATTTAGCAGAATTTTCTTATACATTATTTGACATTCTGCTAAAATTTGTCAAAAACTGGTGGCTTTTCTCTTATATGTTTTAGTGTCTCAATCTTGCTAATTCCTCATTTGATAGCTCCATTTTTATTTAATTCTCAGTCATAGGGCCTCTGTGTGTGTTGCGGGAGGTCCTCCCACTCCTCCAGCCTATCGCCACTGAGATACCAGCCCCTTGGGGCGTGGTCTCTCTCCCTTTAAAAAAGCGGCCACTTCCCTCTCCTCTCTCTCTTCACTTCCTGCTCCGCCGCCGGCGACTAGACTCCTGGTTGCGTTGCGTAGAGGGCCATTGCCTGGGACAGTGATCTGTAAGTTTTTTCCCCTTTAAATAAATATCACCCTATTAATCATAATCCCACATTGGTGTGGCATTGTTTGTGACTTACGCCTTCATTTTGGCGCCCAACGTGGGGCTCGAACCCACGACCCTGAGATTAAGAGTCTCAAACACCGTTGCCTGCAGGGAGTAACCCAAAGGGTACTAAGAGAAATGAAATCTGGCAGATGGATGTGTTCCACTTTATGGAATTTGGTAAATTAAAATATGTACACCATACCATAGACACGTATTCAGGTTTTCAATGGGCTACTGCCCTGAGCTCAGAAAAGGCTGATTCAGTAATCACACATTTATTGGAAGTTATGGCCATCATGGGTATACCTGCACAAATAAAGACAGATAATGGTCCAGCATATGTATCTAAGAAAATGAAATGCTTTTTTGATTATTATAATATAAAACACATTACAGGTATACCAAACAATCCTACAGGTCAGGCAGTTATAGAAAGATCAAATCGTACTATAAAGGATATGCTGAACAAACAGAAAGGGACTGAAAATACCCCCAGAAATAGATTACATAATGCTTTATTAACCTTGAATTTTCTCAACGCTAATGAGAAAGGAACAACAGCAGCAGAAAGACATTGGATAATGGAAAAGTCTGCTGAACTAAATCAACCGATTTATTTCAAAGATGTGCTGACCTCTCAGTGGAAGCCAGGAGATGTGCTACGTTGGGGAAGGGGTTTTGCTCTTGTTTCCACAGGAGAAGAAAAATTGTGGATACCATCAAAATTAATAAAGTTTCGATTTGAAGAGGAGAAACCTCTTGGAAAGGAGAAATGACAACTCATCCACAATGATGATATTCATACAGGTGGTAAGAAAAACATATAGAATGGGGGCAGGGTTCTGTTCTTATCTCCACAGGAAAACACTCATCTTTGAAAAATTCAAGGGACCCTGGATATTTGGATACTGACAGATGGAAAAATACCTGCCCAATAGGAAATATCAAGAAAACTGAAAGGGTTGTGTAAGTAATATTAAACCATATTTCTAAATTTATAAAGCTGGTTTTGAAGTTGGACTCTGGCTCAGTCCTTCTCCAATTCCAAGCCTGTTAGTAAGAGAAAAACCCAGAGTTTCTGGAGTTTCTGTCTCATGTCAAGAGCCATGATATGGGACAGAAAGAAATATGAGTTTAGAAAACATCTTTGCTTTTCTTCATATCTATCATACTTTTCATTGAATATATCTATCATGTCTTTCATTGAATATATATATATATATATATATATATATATATGTCTATATGATTAATGCTTAAGTTTTTCATAATGAACAATGAGTTTTTCCTGAAGTGACATTTGAAGTTTCCAGGAAGAAGATGGGGCCCCATAACAACAACTCCACCTGGTTGATATGATGTCATGATACTGATAGCGCTACAACAAGACCTGCTTTGGGTACCAGCTGCACAAGACAGTTCCAACTTGGTTAGCTGAAATGGTGCACATCTTATACAACATTTTGGCCAGACCTGCACAAAATACTCAGAGACTATTGGCAATTTTAAAAGACATTGATCTTGAAATTTAACCATCATTTTACTTTCACAGGATCCCCCAGAAAGAAAGTCGCCCCTATGACAGCTGGAAGTAATTTTAGAGGACGACGTCCCCTCTCCCAGTAAAGTTTGCCCTTGGGTTTAGGGACATCATTTAGGGGTTGATTATAATTAGTATACGATTGAGGGTTGGGGGAGGAATTTTATAAGCTCAGGGATCATTTTGAAAAAAAAAAAAAAGAGGGATGATGGGATAATAGATTTGTAATTGTGAGTTACTGTTGTTAGACAAATATATTGATATAGATTCTTGTATATTGATACAAAGTTAAATTGTATTGACTATTGTATGCATTCATGTTTCTACCTCTGTTTAAAACATTTTTTATGTATTGACATATATTGTATTGTATATATTTACCATATTGCAGTGTACATTTCTACCTCTGATTAAGATACTTATATAATGTTCGTGTATTGGTATATATTTACCCACTGCAATGTATATTTGTACATTGTTTATATTTGGAGGTCATTGTCCTCATTTGTTTCACAGTCGTTTATTGTCTTAGTCTTTAAGTTAGATAGATATTGAGAATTATATAGACTAATAGTCATCTAAGTTTGTCATTTATAATTAGACTAATCAGGTTCTTTAGATATATAGAGATTATACTCAGTATAGATAGATAATCTTCAACTTCTTCAAAGAGCTGTAGAAAATGGCCTTTAATCTAACTCAGAGTTTTGTGGTAGTGAGACACAATTGCTCCTGGCAACACCACTCTATTCCCGAGAGAATGTTGAGCACCAAAGACACTCCACCTGGAGCCTTTCCTTTTGGCAGAACTGGCCTTGGGGCAAAGAAATGCCCATACCTCAACCACTGACAAAGATACAGAGCGTGCATCAATGGATAAAACAGGGCTGTCTTATCCTGCCAAGACAGGGTAAGATAGTTTTGAAAAGTTGCTTGCCTTTGAAAATGGTGTGTCAGTTATGTTAGGCCTTAGCCAAAGTTGGTTGCTTCAACGCTGCTAATGTGACTTTGGGTGATTGCCTAGGTAGCTAGTTGTCTCTGTGATTTGTTGCATGTTTTGGAAGTTGTTTTACTGAACTTCCTAATTACCCAGGTAACATTATTTCCCTTCTCAGATCTTTGATGGGGTTGAAGACTATATAAATGTAGTTACTTTCTCTCATGACTTGGCCAAGTTATTTATTATACAAGACCTAAGCTAGTTAGAATAGGATATTTGTACTTATTGTATATAATTTCATAGTAGGTTTAGAACTCTCTTATTTAAACAGAAGGGGGAGGTGTTGCGGGAGGTCCTCCCACTCCTCCAGCCTATCGCCACTGAGATACCAGCCCCTTGGGGCGTGGTCTCTCTCCCTTTAAAAAAGCGGCCACTTCCCTCTCCTCTCTCTCTTCACTTCCTGCTCCGCCGCCGGCGACTAGACTCCTGGTTGCGTTGCGTAGAGGGCCATTGCCTGGGACAGTGATCTGTAAGTTTTTTCCCCTTTAAATAAATATCACCCTATTAATCATAATCCCACATTGGTGTGGCATTGTTTGTGACTTACGCCTTCATGTGTGGAAACCTGTTGGTTCATAAAGTATACTTACTTCTCGGCTCATCTAGAAGCACGAGGTTGCCATTCCTTTGTTATAGCTCCCACCATTCAAGCAATCCAAACTTGAAAAACTCCTCTCGAATCTGCTCTCGCCCATCTTTGTGACGATGAAATTAAACTGAGGAACAAGTGGTAAGGAGATTTTTTTTCCCTAAGAGCACTCTAATAGCTTGTAGCTAAAATGATACAATTTAAATGTCAGCGGGAAAGGTCTACTGTGTAAAATACATTCCCCTCAATGAAGGTTTTGGTGAGTTAACAACGTTGCATGCAGTATGTTAGAACCGCTGGCTGCACAGACCTCCCCGGAGTCTGTCGAGGGTAAGCCACTTGGGTGCAAGATTGCATGGCAAATATTGTGTATAAAGAAGGCCACTTGCATACTGTGGCCCAGTCCATCAAGTAGCAAGATGTCTCCATGGGGGAGAATGTAGGCAAGTCATTTGCATTCACTCCTAATAGTCATACACGTTCCTTGCTTGGGGATAAGTCTATCAAATTCTCTAAGCCTCACTTTCCATGCCTGTAACACGAGAACAAAGTGGGGCGTTACAGAAGTTAAAGTCATGGATATAAGATGTTTTATCTAGTGTCTTCTACTAAGAGTACACTTTCAGACACAGTGAAGGGGATAAAACAGTATATATACTGAGACTCCAGAGCTATATTAAGAAACATAGAATATTACACTAAAAATGGTTTTACTACACTAGAATATTCTTACATTTTCTCCTTTATCTTCCCAAAGTCTATAATTTTGTACTTCATTATATTTCTTTAAAACCTTACCGCCAAGAGGCTTGCATTAAAAGGCACAATGTATTTCTAACATATACTGGAATTATATACACAGACAATATGTCTATGTACTAGTATGTAGTTATACTTATGTATATATTATGTCTGCTATTTTAAATCTCAGTAATTTTCTCTAATAATATTACTTATATAATAATCTATTAAAATTAGTTATTGAACCAAGGTAACAATGTCAAAATAAAATATAGAAACATAGCCTTCATGCGAAAGGGCTTCCCTCTTTGACTTCTACTGCTGTGACCTCCTTTGCTCGGCCAGGGAAGACCTCACAATTGTCAGGTTCTTGATCATTTGGACAGATGTGGTGGGTCAAACATCTGGCTGGTTATTTAGGCCCCTGAAGCCAGCCGTGGTCATCTGAAACCTCTCTAGGGCTGGGTTCTAACTCTCTGATCCGGGAGGCTTCTCCAGAACCACGCTTGCTTCATGAGCAGTTAGGGTTTCCTTCAGCAATGTCTTCACTGGAGTCCTGGTCCATGTGTCAGAGTTTAACTCCAAGATCAAATACAAAATGTGTACCCTTTGACTAGAAACTCCATTTAAAAAATTACACTGAAAACAAAAAAAAAATATATATAAAATTTATATACATGCAAAATGTCCCTTGAAGCTCTCTGTTCATTAGGAAAGAAGCAATGGTTAGCAAATTAAATCTTCACAAAATGCTGTCGTTAATCAGAATGAGGTCCATCTTCCTATATGTTGTGACCTAGAGAGATGGCTAACAAATTAAGCGAGGTGGAAGAAGTGTTAGAACAAACCAGGAGGCGTGGACCCTTTTAAAACTGCATTCCAGTTTGCCTCTGACCATCAGCACCTCTTTTGCTGTTGCCACAGTGACTATGTAATGAGAAGCAGAAACACACAATGCTGGGAGCCAGGACCAGACCTGAGCTGTTCTACTAAACCCCCTCAACTACCAACCAGTACCCCTGCCTTCTTTTCCTGTCTTCTCTTCCTTCAAGTGGAGATAATCTTGCCTCTTTCTAAAGTGTGAACAAATTAAGTAAATTGATCCATTTAGAATCAAGTCTTTAACCGCATACTTATTAGGAGGAGAGGAAAAAGGATAAAATACAGTAGATACAAAACGCGGCATACATACCCTGGAGAATTATCCAGGTTTTCAATGAGGAAAATCTGGACACACACCCCGTGGGCGACCCCTGGAAGGGACGATGCTACGTGAAAGAGCCAGCCACGGAAAAAGCAAAGACTTCATACTTCTGCTTATAGGAGCTACCTAGAACAGCCAAGGCCACAGAGACAGAAGGCAGAAGGGTGGCCCTGGGGACAGGGAGACAGAGGGCAGAAGGGTGGCCCTGGGGATAGAAAACCAAGAGTCAGTGCTCAGGGGTGTGGAGCTGGAGTTTTACAAGATGAAGTGTTCTGGAGATGGACCACGTGGCTGATTACACAACCATGCGAACGCAGGGCACAAAGTCTGGACACTCTTAAAGAGTTAAGCTGGCTGGCTTCGTGCTGCCTGCTTTACTATAATTAAACATAAAATAAGTCGCTGGGTGGTGGTGGTGCACTCCTTTAATCCCAGCACTCGGGAGGTAGAGGCAGGCGGATCTCTGGGAGTTCTAGGCCAGCCTGGTCTACAAGAGCTAGTTCCAGGACCTGCACCAATGCTACAGAGAAACCCTGTGTCGAAAACCCCCCCAAAACAAACAAACAAACAAACAAAAAAACCATAAAATAAGTCCCTTTGAGTAGACCTTTGCCCAAAGTTAGGGTGAGTAACTTTTAGCAACAACAACAACAAATAATAATAATAATAGTAGTAGTATCATCTTATTTCCACACTATGCTTCTTTAAATGGAACTTTAAAATAGGCTGCAATGGAAAGGTCTCAGTTAAAATTCTTTAAATTGTTATATTGATTTCTCTAAGACCTAAAATGCATGCCTTCACTGAAGCTTAATTTTTCCAAATTGCTTCCAGAAAAGTGAAGGTTGATTTTAGATTGTTTGTTTGTTTTTTTCAGGGTCACGGTCAATAGCAGATAAACTATCCCTGGTCATATGGCAACAAGGAAGCCACAGCTCCGAGCAGCCAATCCGTGGTGTGTGAGAAGTGGCCAAGAAACCGTTCCACGTGCAGACAGTCCTAGCAACAGGTCCTCTAAGCTCAATGTTTGAGAGGGCTGCCCAATAAGAGATATTTTCTACAACAAAACCACATCTGTTTCTCTCTCTGGATGACCTAGCCCAGGCACAACTGTGTTAAATAGGGCTAAAGCCGAGGTAAATCAGTTTGCTTCTTTCCCTGAGTGTCTGAAATTTGAATCTTTAAAAATTAAATAAGACCTGGAAAAAGAACACAGTTGCCCAGAGAAGCCTGGAGCACAGGATTTCCAAGGATCAGGCCTACTTATTTCCCTGGTGACGGGCAGTGCACCTTTAAGAGCTGATTCAGCCCTCCAGCAGACCCAGGAGCCACATCCCTCCTAAGTATTTCAAGCAGTTCTCCTCTTTCCTCACACCCTGAGGCCAGTGTATAATCATACCAATTACTGAAACTACGGCCGTGATAGTTAAAATCCAGGCAGACTTGCTAGGCTTCAGGCACAGTGAAAAGCTTGTTCCCTGAATGACCTGCCTTGTACTGCCCAAGCTATACTTGGAGTGAAGCAGTTTTCCTAAGGCAAACTTGGCTTAGAAGTCAAGCCAATCTCGGAAGCACAGACCTGCGGTGCAGGTCTATCAGATCACATGGCCAGAGTGCTTAACTATTGTTCTGTACTTTTAGGGAAAAGACAGTAACCAGAGAAGAAGCCAAGACATCAGTGGCATGGGGTGGCCAAGTGCCGCCTCCATCGCTGTTCCTGTACTTATTGTTTAACATACAATGATCATGGAATGAAGTAACACCACAATACATAGAACGGCCTGAACTTCGCCTGAACTCCACTGAGTATGTTTTGCATCCTACAAGCTCTTAACTCCACTGATGGGTGTTGGATGGGGGTAGCGGGGAGGAATATAGTCACGAGCTTATATTTTTAAAAATCACTTTGCCATTGGTTTAAAAATAGTGCTTATTAATAATCCAGAATAATTGGATTTCATTGTGGCATTTTCATAATGTATTAACACACCCTGGCCCTCTGTCTTCCTCTTCTTTGCTAGCCCCTTCTCCGTTCACAGCAGGCTTATTCTGGCATGGGTCAGAGAGCGCACACCACGTGCACAGTCTCTTCCACTTTGAGTGGGAGAACCAATGGTTTCTTAGCGCAGAACAGACAGCTGTGTCTAGGACAGGCAATGAATCCTGCTAGCTCTTGCTGCTAGAATTTTCTACCGCAAAAAAAGAAAAAGAAATCAAAATTGGCAGAGTGAATAGCCACAAACCCACTGATAATATTTATTTACATGTTTTCTATTTCCTTTGACCACTTCACAGAAAAACTGAATTATAACTCCTGCTTTTAACAATATTATTTTAGTCCATAAACCAAAATCGAACAACCCTACCACCACAGAGAATTTCTAGTAGGTCTTTTTGTCTGTCAACATCTAAGGTTAAAAAAAAGGAGAAATAGGTCTCAAATTCTTCATATCAAAAAAAAAGATAACAAGACTATCTTGATTTCAATAAAAAGATGACTCCAAGTGCGTGAACAGATTTTCATTCACACAGTACTGTCAAAGTCACAGGTGACTTGGTACCCTACTCTATTAGTTAGCTTTTCTGTTGTTCTCATAAAATAGCACGATCACAAACAACTTAAGGAAGAAAGGGGTTCTTTTCATTTATGCTTCCAGAGGTACAGAGTTCATAATGGCAGGGAAAGGCATGGTGGTAGGAGAAGAAACAGAGATAGTACATAATCCCCATATAAGATGCAGAGACAGAGAGAGAAAAAATAGAGAGACAGAGAGAGAGACAGAGAGAAAGACACACACACACAGAGAGAGGGGGTGGGGTGGGAGGGGAGAGGAGAGAATGTGAATGAATGAGAACACCAAGTGGAACAAGACTATAAACCCTCAGAGCCAGCCCCCCACTGACCCGCTTCCATCAATTAGGCTCCACCCTCTAAAGGTTACACAGTCTCCTCAAACAGTGCCACCAACTGGGAACCAAGTGCTCAAGCCCATGAGCCCATGGGGTCATTCCTCACTCAAACCACCACCCACCGCTGTCTGTTCTGATGGAGTCCTTGGGATAGACTCAGGGGTGGAAAGGCTAGGAAGGTGTGTACAGTGAAATGGGAAAATTGTGCAAAAGGAAATTTGGAGACTGGGACTTGGTGAGACCACAAAGCCATACATATGCACCCCTGCACCCACTCATGGATCATGTTCACCAAAGGGTACCATCCCATCTCTCTCACTATACACACAGACCCTACTGGGAAATCTGACTATGCCCGCAATCAGGAAAAACACACAGCAAAGGGGGCCTGATATTTTCTACACATAAACAACAAACATCAAAAACATGGGACTCAGAAAACCTAAGAAAAATGTTTTCTTTAAAAGATCCAGTCTCAGGTTGTAGAGATGGTTCAAGTACCTGCCATACAAGCATGAGTTCAGATTCGCAGCACCAGGGAAAAGCGAGGCATTGTAGTACGTGCCTGTAAGTCCAGTGTTGAGGAAGAGAAGCAGGTGGTTCTCTGAAGCTCAGTGGTCTGGCTAAATTTATTAGTTCCAGGCTCAGTAAGAGACCCAGTCATTTAAACAAAAGAAAGGTGGGGACGACTAGAGGAAGACACCAAAGGTGATCTCTCGCCTGCACATCCATGTGCAATACATGTGCATATACCCCCTGCACACAGTATACACACTGCACACAGAGATACATATCCATAGAGATACGCACAGACATAGACAGATAACACACATACACAGAAGACACACACAACCAGCCTCACTGCAGCTCTCCTGTATCCATTATACCTATGATTCAGACACACATACACACAGAGACACACAGCCTCTCTCTCTCTCTCTCTCTCTCTCACACACACACACACACACAGGTCTAGACTCACTGCAGCTCACTGGCTGTATCCATTACAGCTATGATTTAGAAGAATGACCAGCACTCATGTTTCTGTCGAGAACGTCAGCTTAGGAATCCCGTGCCATTCTAACCTTTTATCCAGACTCTGGCTCTCATTTTAGAGCTTAGACAGCATGTATAGCTTTTCTGAACGAAGGTTTGCCTGGCTACCCGGGGCGATGTGAGGTATGAGCAGCATAACTATGGTGATGAGCTGGGTACACAATAAGCACCGATAAATGTTTATGTAATTATGATGGCAGGGGACCATCAAAGAAACATTAAAAGAATTACCAAACAGAATATTCATAAGACCGGGGAAAGCACTCATCACAGATCAGCACTCATATTTCCTGAACGACAGTCAGTTCTACACCATGGATGGTAACAATGACTCATCAGGATGGGAAAACAAATTAAAGCACACAAACCAATTGACCTGGTTGCCCTGCAACCAACTACAGTGTCCCGGCGCTTTAGTCTCCACAGGTCCTGTTTCACTAGTCCCATCCTTCTCTGAAGCCTAAAATTCTGGTAAGATGAAGGGAGGATATGTTGGAACTATCTTTCCAAGGTGCAGGACTAACTTCATAAAAGAGTCTGGGAGGCCACCCTCATTGTGTCCCCTTAAAGTCTAGAAAGTGAAGAAGTAAGGGGCTAGTCCAGCTGCAGTTGGGCTCTGCCCTCTTCCAGTTCAGGCTGTTCTGGAATATCAGCACAGAACATTTTCCTCTCCCACAGCTTTCTTGACTAGCTCCTTACCCAGGCACTTCTCTGGTGGCTGTGCTTATGCGTCAGCCCCTTCTTCCTGTCTGGACAGCCTCTGAATGTCGCCTGTTCTGTCACCGATGCATGCTCTTACAGTCAAGATTTTACTGACGCTTTCCATCGTTTACAAAAGATCTTATTCTCAGCGCAAGGCTGCCAAAGGCATCAATTCTGGCACACACACATCCCGCATCCCTAGAGCTAGCCAAATCCGATTACACTACATCTGTTGTTTTGTAGAGCAGGCCTTGCCAGCATTGTTTCCTGGTACACGGTAAAGCAACAATCTCGCTGTTAGTTACTTCCTAGTCTGCCAGACAACAATGTAGAGAAATCTGTGCATTCCGTGTCTCTAAGAGGCCACTGCCATCAAGGACTCTCGACTGTGACCACCCAGTGAGTGCTGAGCAAAGATGGCTGGCTTCCCAAGGAATCTGAGAACCTAAAGCTGAGGGGGTGCAGTTTTATGAAACGGCTGCTGTTGAACTTGGTCCATCCAAGACAAACTGACCTTGCTTAACTTTACAACAATATGAAGATTATGTATAAAACATAAAACCCTGGCTTTCCAAGTCTTTATCTTTAGAGCTTTTGAAGCTTGGTCTGCATACTACGTATGGTGTTTTTATTTTTCTTCCACTAGATGATACTCACTAGATTTCAATTTAACTGCTTCATTTTTTTTTGACAGAGCCAATTAAGATATTTAGATCAACTTCTGTTAACCTCCATTTTTTTTTAAATTCTAAAAAAAAAAAGAAAGAAAAGAAAAGGGAATAGCGGTCTCTGGGGATGGCTTGTTTGATACAATTTCTGCCTTGCAAGCTTGAAGACCAACACTCCAGATAAAAACATGCCAAATGGTGTATGCTTGCAATCCCAGAGTGTTGGAGGCAGAGTATCATTAGTGTAGCCTAAGTGGATAGCTACAAGCTGATAGCCCCTTTCTCAAAGAAAGTGGGTGGCAAACTTTTGGATGACAATTGAGAATATCCTGTAGTCTACACACATACATGTACATACATGTATGCACACACACATGTACACAAACATGCAGGAACACATGAAAACACACACAATCCCTAAAAGAACTAGAGAGTAAGAAGTTATCAGATTATTAATCTAAGGGAAACTGGTACCCAGACCTAAGTAGAGGGTCATGCTTTTTTCTTTAGCAGCCCCTGGAGAAAAGGAGAAGAATCTGGACTTATAACCCACCCAGTGTGGAAGGTGTTACAGCAAACAGCCCCCATCTCATGATGGAGCCCTAAAGGATTCCATCCACAGGATGAGCATGAATCACACATGAACACCTAACTGAAGAATCTCTAAAGTCACTTGGGGCATAAGCAGAATGTAAGGAGAAGGGGAAGGCACTGTTGTCTGAATGTGAGCAATGAGTCACCAGCTTAGGAAGGCCGTGGAGCCGTTAGGGCGTACAGCCTCACTAGAGGACATGATAGACCTTCTATAGCTCACTCCACAGCCTGTCCTCTGCTTCCTGACTACAGATGCGATGTGACTGGATGGCTTCCTGTTCCTGCTTCCCCTCCTTCTGCCGGCCCTTCCCTGCCCTGATGGAATGCTCTTGTTTAACTGTAAGCCAGAAAGAACCCATATTCTCTTCAACTAATCCTTGTCAGGTATTTGGCCTCACACAGGGGAGAGGTGACTAATAGGACTGGTGTGAAAAAGTTAGACCCCTGCGGTGACAGACTTGACCCTGTGGCTCCTAGGCCTCTGGAACTGGTTTACAGAAGGAGTATAGAAAAGTTTGGAGCTTTGGTCGCAAAAAAATCCCAGAAGTCTATACACAGACCTTGATAGGGTATTCTGGTAGGAATCGGGGAGGAAGTCCAGAATGCCAATGGGAACAGCGATAGTGAAGGCCGTCTGCATGCATGATGTACAGAGGGAGGGCAATGGTTCTGTCAGGAATTTGACTCTAGGCCATTTCTATATCCTCGGAAAGAACATGGCTGCGTTCTACCGATGCTCTGAGAACTCACATCAGGCTGAGCTTTAAAATAATGGATTAATTTATTTGGCATGGGGAAAACCACCCAGTATAACATTCTTGTCTGTGGCACGGGTGCTGCACACAGCTCTGATTCTGATGTACAGGGAGAGACAGAGAGAAAGACCATGGCGAATGTGAGCAGAAAAGAATGAGGTGCTGTAATGTGGCCCATTGCAGGGGCCTCAACTGAAGCTCACTTTACTTGGTCTGGAAGCATACTGCCGTGGACTTGGTTTGAGATGGCCCTGGATTGGCAGTGTTAGGAAAACTGAACAAAACATTTCACAAATCCGGGACAATGTCATTTTCCTTTTCAGCCCCAATACCCCATTATATAAATATAAATATATATAATATACTTACTATATATAACATATATTAAGATCAGTGAGTACTACAACCTTAAACACTAAAGGGGGAGAAAGGCCCATGAGTCAGAACAACAACAACAACAAAAAGACCCACAAACATAGGAACTATCAGATATGATCAACATATAAATTATAAAATAACTATGCTTATTCTGTATAAAAAACAAAAGGTAGGGAAAAAACATTTAAAATGATTTTTAATAAGCAGGACTTGAAAAGAGCAAATAAAAAAACTATAGTAGCTGAGTTAAGAACCAGGGATAAAGATAGAAATATTTAAAAGACAATGTGTGATTCTAAACAAAAAGACCAGAGGTCATCTAACATAAAGTCACAAAAACAAGCAGTAAGGAAAGGAAACGAAGATTCACAAGGACAAAGAGTTGATCTAAAACACACTTACTGGTGACTACAGGAGAGGCATAGGGGGTAGGAAAGAGACAATATTTCAAAATGTAATGGCTTACATTTTCCAAAAATTGATAAAAGTAGCAATCTACAGATTTCAAAATTCTAGAGACTATTGGGAAGAATATACTTATAAAATATTTATATCTAAACCTAGCATACTGGAAATACAGAAAGACAAAGACTGAGTGAAAACCCATGAAACCCATAGAAGGTAAAATGGCTTCATGCTCCAAGAACTGACAGACTGGCCATTGACTTCTCCCTAGCAACCATCAAGGCAACCGTGGAATGGTGCATTTGTCTGCTAATAACTAAGACAGCCTGTATTCTGTACTCAGGGAAAAAAATCTTTGAAGGATAAAAAGGAGAATTCATTTGAGACAACAAAAGCTTGGATATTTCAACGCTAGTAAACCTTAAGGAGCTTCAGACAAAAACCATGTGATTTCAATTGGAAAGTCTCGATACTAAAAAAAAGAGAGAGAGAGAGACAAACAAAAGAGAGAATGTGTGTATAAATCTGATACAATATTGTGTCCCTGTGCTTTTCAGGTTATTAATTCTGATGCTTTCAAGTATAAAAAACACACACAAAATGAAAGTATAATAAAAATAGCATAATTCAATAGATATGATGCATCTGAAATACTTCAGACTTTAAAAACTGACTGTAATTTCAAAACTAAAAGAGAAGAGAAATAGTAAGAAATAGCAGCACAAATCACAAAACAAGACAGATACAAGAAAAAAATATTATGTCAATATGGGTGAAGGTCTGGTAGAAAAATAGAAAACATATTTCCAGAGTGAAAAAAAAATCCTACTATGTTTCTATCAGTCAGATCTGGAATGAGACACACATCTGAAGCTGGGTCTGGTAGTTATCCAGAAGGCAGAGGCAGGGGGATTGCAAGTTCAAGGCCCACCAGACTAGGGTTAAGTTCAGTGCCAGCCTCAGCAACTTGGTGGACCCTGTCTCAAAACAGCAAGTGAAAAGAGGGCTTGGGTTATAGCTCATTAGTAGTGTTTCTGCCTGACATGCTGAAAGTCCTAGGTTCCACCACAAGTATCACAAAAAAAGGGAAAAGCACCCAAAGCTACACATACTGTGTTTCCAAATGGCGAGAGCTACACTATTTGTAATGCATAAGTGTTAAGAACTTGAGTAAAATTAAGAAGGTGGTTGTCCAAAAATTGGTATGGTTTTATGTCTGACGACAAAAGTGGTGTTGGATTGGGAAGACACACAGAAGAGGCCTCCGAGGAGAATTAGCCAGCCGATGATGTGGAACAGATTCTTGAAAGAGAGTGCGTTCAAACAAAAGCCATTATACAGGAGCAAGCTCACCACACAGGGGCACCTTATGTCAGCTGAGCACAAGGGATGAGAGATGACGTCAAGGACCCTGAGGGTTAAGATCCAGACCCTGCTGAGCCCCACGGGCTGGTAATCCCAGGGCAGAAATAGGAGAGGTAGGGGTGCACGGGAGCTCAAGGTGGTATACTTGTGCCAGGACAGGGGGCTTGGTGGGACATCAAAACAAAATGCAAGCAGATGCATGGGTATGGGGCAGGGAACGGAGTGCACAGAAAACTTGAGCAGTCATTCATTATCAGCAATGTGTGGAAGGATGAAGTCAGGTAGGTGGTCTGAAGGACCAGTGGGGAGGGCCACAGAAAATCCTCTAGAATACGGCCTGTATTTTTTTCATACCCCCAGCTAATATCATATCCTCCTTTAGGGAATATAAGGGGCAGGTCTCCTTGATTCCATGGTGCATGTGCGGAAGTCAGGAGACAACTTCTTTTTGAAGTGAGTTCTCTCCTTCTACCATGTGGCTTCCTGAGACTGAACTGAGTTCAAAGACAGGTGTCTTTATCAGAGGGGCTATCTTACCTCCTGGTGAATTATTGACCTAAAAGCAGAGCAGAGTATTTCTCATTGCTGCAGTTGTGTGGCAACTTTGAAATTTATCATACTATTCCATTCATTGGTGCACAACAAAATTTTTTAGCATAGAAAGATAAAAATAACTATCTCATTTTATCATAAAAGTTAAAAATAACAATAGAACTGATTCTTTATGAAAATTTTATTACATATAAATCTATGGTTTGAGCTAAGACACTGAATGACTTACTATTAACTGTAGATAAGTAATATTTAATAATCTCACAGTAATTTTTATTTACTGCATTACTGATCAGAAAGCAAAGATTAATTTCCTGGCACCAAAAATGCTAATCTCATAGGATTTTATAAAAAAAAATCCCTTATGGTTTCTCTATTTGCTTTTTATTTTTGATCTTCTTAATGAAAATCTTATCTTCAAAGTGGGAGTTTTATATCTAAAATACCTAATAAGGATACAATATGTAGAATATAAGCAGAAAAATATGCAAAGATACAAAAATGTGCCTTCGCTGTTTTAGTCTTTGCTTCTTATTTATATGCAGATTTGAAAGTCTCCTGGTTTATAGGATGCGTCTTTTAGACTTAAAAACATAAACTGAATAAAAAATGTCTAAGGCATCACATCAGCCAAAGTTCATGAGAAATCTTAACGGCTTGAAAACCATCAGCATATGGGACGTGCATCCCAGGGAGTATGGAACGAAAGAGCCTCCTGAGGAACTCAGCTGTGTTTCCCAACCTCAGCAACTTCTCAACAGTGGGCTAACAGGTGCTTTAGCTAACACGATGGTGTTTTCTCAAAGGCAATCACAGGCAACTAACTACCTTGGCCTCAGTATCTTTCAAAGGCAGAGGTTGACTTGAAGCCCCTTCTACTCAACCCCCACATAACAGCTGTGGAAATGACAAAGATGGTCTACTGGATGGCATCAGCTTTCAATTGATCTTATAAAGTGTGTGTCAAAGCTGGGCCAGCATCCAAGCCAGAAGTACACAGCCTGCCCCCCTTTTTCAGGGTACCACACAGAGCCCCACAGAAATTATAATGGAAAACTCCATTATCAACCCCAAGTCTTTTTTGTTGTTGTTATGATTTTTTTTAATTAGTATTTCCTTTGCTTCTCTGGGCTAAAAGGGACTGAGCAGAAAAACTTCCATCGCCGGTCCTTTTGGACTGAGAAAAACGTAGCCTATGGCTAACCATTCCCCATATCCTCCAGAAGACAGTTTCCACTGTGCCCTGCCCTCTCCAGCAGCCACCTCCGCAGGGACACATACACTCCATACAAAGAAACTGCAGAGGAGAATTCCATCTTCCAATTCATCCTCAAAATTCTCGCTCCCTTTCAGTCTCCACTGATGAGCCTCTCTGTCATCTCCCTGGGACAAAAGAAGCAATCAGGAGAAGGTGAGGTGACTGCCTACCTTCCTGACACCCCGTTCTTCTGTTACCATGGATGCACTGCCCAGCTCGTCTAGCCAATCATTCAGATCGCTTACTCCTCTCTTCAGGTTTTCAGGGTTGTTTTTTCTCTTTTGCTAGATTATTCTCATCAGCACACAAACATGCCGTCATTCATTTTCCCTTTGTTAAAATATAGTGCTTAACCAGCCACGGTTAGTTTCAACTTTGAGAGACAGCTGAGGGAGGATAAGCAGAATCCAGGAGCTCTGGTCTAGCCTGCGCAAGGTTGGTTAGACTCTTTCTCAAAGAAAGAATGAATGCTTAACCCCACATTCCCTCGTAATTATCACCCTCTTTTTCAGAATGTCCCCCGTAATGAGTTCTTGAGCACTCACTGTTCTAATCTCTCCCCTTTCCTTGTAAGCCCTACGGCAGTACTTCCTCTATTCCTTTCCATCTGAACTGCTCTAGACAGACACCAGAGACTCCAGGGTTGTGACACAGCCATCAGTCAGTACTGGTGGACACAGCTGCTCCTTCACAGCTTCTTCCCCAGTCTCAGGTCCTCTTCTAGTCTCCTTGTCTGTTTTTTTTTTTTTTTTTTTTTTTGTCTCTACTGAACAACGTCTCAGGGTCAGTGCTCACAAGCTTATTCCTACTTCCTCACTTTCTCTATGATGACCTCACTGTGTCTTGGGGGTATAAAATGCTACCTGCATCACTGAAGATTGCCAGATTTCTTTTTGCAGGCCAAATTTCTCCAAATCATCTGCTCACTCGTCCAGCTGCAGTTGGCACCCCTCCACATAAATCTCCCAAATAGTTCTCAAACTTAATATGATCAAAATGAAAAGCCAAGTTTCTTTTCCTTTCCGATGCTTCCACAGCTCAGTACCTGATGACGCCTTCAATCAGTTTGTTATGATGAAACTCAATGGACATCCTGAAGTCCTTACTGCCCCTTGCAGCAAATAACCAAGCTTTTCAGGATTATCTCTGACAGATATTTTTGGGATCGTCTCTAGAAACAGATGCAAATATAAAGAACACGGAGGGATACACCAGATCTGAGAGGAACAATGAACTAGATACCCAGGAGGCCAGCACCACGTTCATGTTTTCTAAGCTCCATGTGGAAGCAGAATCTAACAACGTATGTAACTGGCTATAAAGAAACTCATCAAAACAAACTAAAGATGAAACAAACATCCAAAGGCAATGTCTGGGTGATGAAGATTTGATGCTCGCAATACTTGTTCTTTTATACTTGAAAGTTTTGCAAAATGAAACCTTAAAATTTTTTCTTAATACAATCTCTTCGAATTACTTCCACTACTATGACCTTAGTTGGCCCCTTCAGTTGGCCTTTGTCATTCATTGTCCTTACACCTCCACCTCAAGGTGAACACAGCCAGCATGATCCTGTTAAATTGTTCATCACAGCACATCTTTCCTCGGTTCAATAGCCCCAGTAGTTTCTGTCCTATGGGCAAACATCAAAGTCTTTACGGCAATGTACAGGGCTCTATATACAATCAATCTGATTGCCTTCCGCACCTCAGCCGAGCACCTTACTGATCACACACTGGTCGGTACACTCTTCACTGGGCATCTGTAAAGGTTCCTCTACCCTGAATGGAGTCTCCTAACCTCTTTCAGGCCTTGGCCCAAATTTCACTTTTTCTGGAAATTCTTCCCACCATCCTGAATGCTCATACCTACCACTGAGCCACACACACCCCATCTCCAACTTTATTTTTCTTCCACCATACTTTGAGTTTACACGTTTTACCTATTTGTTGAGCTCTTCTTTTCCGCAGAAATGTAAACCATATCCCAAGCACTGTTCAGAACGACTCTACATGTGGGAGGCATTCAGAATCAATGAACAACGTGATACATATTATCTGGATGACGATCAACCCAAACACCCATGTTGACTCATTATGTGTTCTGGAAACATTTGCTGTGTACCAGTTATGTGCAAGCGTGGCCAGGTATTCAAATGGGGTAATGTGAGGTGATTGCCTGAAGGAATCCGCAGTCTAGAAGACCAAAAAGGAAATGTCAGAGCAGTGAGATGTTGTCATCAATAGTAAGCATGCTACACAAAGGGGAGAGGGATACTCATGTCTGGCAAGAGGAGAATGAGGGCTTCATGCCTCCATCATAAGCTAGGTGAGGTCACACAGGTCACAGGAATCCACTTTCAGGTCTGATCCTCTCTGGACACCCAGAACTGCATTCAGCAGAAAGTGGTACTTGGTAACTAGCCGTGGTTGGTATGAGGCTGGCCTGAGTCTTGACATGAGTGTTTGTTCAGCAGGCACAGCAGGAGGAGGGGCAGACGAGGCTGGAGTGGGAGACAGCAGGAGCATAAAGCCAAGGGGCAAGCATGCTTACACTGTCTTCCCTGGTAACACGAGCCCCACTAACACAGGTAACAAGAGTGGATTGGGTACTCCAGACTCACTGGTTTTCTCACCACCTGGAATAATTCATAACAGTTGTTAGTAAAAGGTAAAAGCTGTTCAAGAAGAAGGTCTACCCACGGAGGCCCTGTTTTTATTTCAGGTGATGATTCTGTACTACCTGTAGTGACTCTTAGTGGCAAAGGGCCAATATTTATTAAGTACTGGCAAAACAAGCATTCAGAACAGCTGGACAGCTCCATTTTAATTCAACGTACCATTTCAACCCATATTAAGTTTGAAGAAGCCAATGGTGACCAGGTTGGTAAATGATAGAGACAGCAAAGGAGGGAAGACAGCCCGTCCCTCCCAGGTACTGACCACATGTGCTCGACACCGGTGGGAGACACAGACCTCCCACTGTGACCACAAGGATCCTTGCTGTTCAGACAAATAAAAAATCATTGCTTCAAATTACATACTACTTTAAGAGTCAGTAAACCAGAAAAACCATGTTCTCACCTCAACAATCAAGCATTTTTTAAAGAAAGGGAAGGAGAAGGAAGGAAGGAGGATGAGGAAGAAAGAAATAGAACTGTATGTTTATTTCTTCTTACACCAAACCTACCAAACTTAGTGGGTTATAAAACACAAGAAAGGGTACGTGAAGCTGGCGAGGATAAGGAGTTAGGGAGAGGAATAGGTGGTGAATACGATCAAAATTAAAATGCACTGCATGCCTGTATGGAATTCTCAAAGAATAAACATAACTTTATTTTAAAACAAAACCTACCAAAATGTAAAACATGATATAATAACTTGGCTCTCTTGCCCAATGGAGAGAACAGTAGACTTCTAGACAAACAAGGCAAAATAGGTATAGCTAACAGAAAGACGATAATTTAATTTAGTTTTATTTTCTTGACCTTTTGATGCTCAACTTTCAGTGTCTATAGCATACAAATTCCAGGGTGTGGAGGAACATCATGTCAATTTATGTATTGTAATAGCCCCCATTTTCCTTCAGAAGAGGCTGGAAGATCACATGAGTGCAAGAAGGTATAAATTCAAAATCACCATTACATGTCAAGTACAGAAAGACTTATGTTTAGTGAGCAAAATGTTTTTATATATAAAAAAAGAATTTCTAGCTCAGTCATAGGATGCTATCAGATAATGCAAACCCAACTCTGCTCTTAAGAGAGCCGCACTCAGTAACCATGACATTTCCGTGAAAGCAGGCCAAGTGGTGACCCTGAAGCAGAAGAGCAGGTGGCCCTCAGTATCGAGAGGACACAGTATGAGCTGGCCAAGCAGGGCTCGGCTGCCTTTTGTCTGTCCTTGCTCATCCTTCCCCGTGCTTACTAGAGTCGCACAAATGAGCACACCACGCTTCCCGCTCCCTGAAGCAGCCTTTGCACCTTCCAGGGCATTCTCCACCCTGCATCCACCACTGTCAGCATCCTCAAATTTGCCTCTCAGACAGAGAGCCCTCCCCACGTGCCTCCCCCGTCAGCCTTCCCTGGAACTCAAGCTTTCTCCAATGAAAGTGAATTTGCTGGTCCCCAAAGGTTCAAAGCAGTTCCTGAAGTCCAAATAACTCTCTCACGTTATAGATATTTATAGGAATCTCCCTAAGTGCCAGGCATCAGGCTGAGCCATGGGGAGGAAAAGGTACAAAAGGCACAGCCTCAGGACCCAGGGTTCCAGCATATTGGACACAGCAGAGATGGATACAGGAACGAGGAGGACCTCAGCCACCAGCCCTGTAGAGCAAACATCCTATGGGTATGGCCAGAAGAAAGCTGAAGGTTCTCTCCCCAGGGTTACAAATGGGAGAAAGGAAGCTGCTGCAAGTAAATAAGTTCTGCCCCAGCCCGTCTCCATACCTGCTCTAATCACAGCTCCTGATAGCACCCCAGAGCCAGCCCCGTACTGGAGAAATAATTTAGGAAGAGCTGGAAACAAAACCAAGCTGTGGCACTAGGGAGCTTACTGCCGCTGCGCCACTTCCTTCCCAGTTTCTTCAAGGGCAAGGGGGGGCGTTGGACACCTAACGTCTTACACCGGGGTGCTGTTTAAATTTAGAGACCTTTTTACATCTTCACCCAGCTTCAGTGACTATCTCTTTTCTCTGCTCTTTCCAAGATGTAAGACCCAGGCAACCACGGAGTGCCCATTATATGGATACCGGATGACACTAAAGCCAAAAGCCTCTCGTTTCATTATTCCTGACTAAATAGAGGAGTTAGCAGAGCCTTCGTGAAATATGCAGTATGGTTGAGATGCGGGGCTTTACTGTCATTTCTGTTAACCCTAACCAGATTAGGCTGATGTAAGCAAGTATATCCGTGCTTGCACCAATAGCCTCGGGCATAGGAGATCTGTGGAACAGCATCCCTAACCTCCCATCAAACACTTGCGACACACAGCAGCAGACAACTTGAAAAGAATTCTCCTAACACATTTAATGCTTTCAAATCACAATAGCTTTGTAGCCATTGCCAACAGCTCATTCTGCGTTTAAAACGAGAGTGGTTCACCTGATTCTCTTTCAGGTAAATTTCTTATCATATGAAGGCTCACTATGAAGTTAAATTTGGAAGGGCCCGTGAGTAATCTAACCCATCTCCCCTATAATCATCTGGAATCAAATCCTCCCATCTGAGAACCAGCTGTGCCCTATTTATTTCTCAGTAGAAATGCCCACCTCGCACCCAGTATCTTAAACACCTCCATGTTCACTCCTGATTCAGTGACTAGAGACTGTGCTTTCTGGCCTCCTGAATGGGAATGTGGTCACCGTGAGCTAATCGCCGAGGACGATGAACAGCCAGAAGGAAGCTAAACACTAAAACACAAAACATCTGCCCTGAGAAGGAACCATAAAGCACCTCCTTCTCCACAACACAACACACAATTCTCTCTCTCTCTTTCTTGTTTTGTTATTTGGTTTAGTTGTCGTTGTTTTGTGATAGGGTCTTGCCCTGTATCCCAGACTTTCTTCAAATTCCCTGTGTACTCAGGATGACCTTAAATTCACTGTCCTCCTGACTCAGCCTCCTAAACACGGGCATTAAAAATAAGTGCTACAAGACTGGAGAAATGGCTCCCTGGTTAAGAGCACTGGCTGCTCTTCCAGTGGACCCAGGCATCATTCCCAACCCCCACATGGCTGCTCACAGCCCTCTGTAACTCCAGGTTCAGGTAATTCAGTACCCTCTTCTGGTCTCCCTTAGCACCAGGCACACACATGGTATACAGATGTGCATGTAGGCAAAACACCCATATGCACAAAATAAAACAAAAATTTGAAAAGCAACATAATCTACATTTTAAAGAAGTGCCACCAAGTCTGACTTAAAACAGTTTTCTTGATGGCAAATTAGGATACAAAATTCAGAATCTTTAAGACAGAAGCAGTAATGAGGTCCTAGAGAAAGGGTGTTCAACTCAAGTATTCCAGGTAACGGCAGCCTAGCTAAGACGTTGGACAACTTTGCTAATAAGTAGAATTCTCTGCCCCTGTGAGTCCCAGAAACGTTTGCTTACTCAGCTTTGTGAGCCCAGTGGAAAGGGAAGCAGACATAGCAAGGTGCACACCATACATACCCTATCACTATGCATACCCTATCACTATGCATACCCTATCACTATGCATACCCTATCACTATGCATACCCTATCACTATGCATACCCTATCACTATTCATACCCTATCACTATGCATACCCTATCACTATGCATACCCTATCACTATTCATACCCTATCACTATGCATACCCTATCACTATGCATACCCTATCACTATTCATACCCTATCACTATGCATACCCTATCACTATACATACCCTATCACTATGCATACCCTATCACTATACATACCCTATCACTATTCATACCCTATCACTATGCATACCCTATCACTATGCATACCCTATCACTATTCATACCCTATCACTATGCATACCCTATCACTATGCATACCCTATCACTATGCATACCCTATCACTATTCATACCCTATCACTATGCATACCCTATCACTATACATACCCTATCACTATGCATACCCTATCACTATACAACCCTATCACTATGCATACCCTATCACTATGCATACCCTATCACTATTCATACCCTATCACTATACATACCCTATCACTATTCATACCCCATCACTATGCATACCCTATCACTATGCATACCCTATCACTATTCATACCCTATCACTATACATACCCTATCACTATACATACCCTATCACTATACATACCCTATCACTATTCATACCCTATCACTATACATACCCTATCACTATACATACCCTATCACTATACATACCCTATCACTATACATACCCTATCACTATACATACCCTATCACTATTCATACCCTATCACTATACATATCCTATCACTATGCATACCCTATCACTATTCATACCCTATCACTATTCATACCCTATCACTATACATACCCTATCACTATACATACCCTATCACTATACATACCCTATCACTATTCATACCCTATCACTATTCATACCCTATCACTATACATATCCTATCACTATACATACCCTATCACTATTCATACCCTATCACTATTCATACCCTATCACTATACATACCCTATCACTATACATACCCTATCACTATACATACCCTATCACTATTCATACCCTATCACTATACATACCCTATCACTATTCATACCCTATCACTATACATACCCTATCACTATGCATACCCTATCACTATTTATACCCTATCACTATACATACCCTATCACTATACATACCCTATCACTATTCATACCCTATCACTATACATACCCTATCACTATTCATACCCCATCACTATACATACCCTATCACTATGCATACCCTATCACTATTTATACCCTATCACTATACATACCCTATCACTATACATACCCTATCACTATACATACCCTATCACTATTCATACCCTATCACTATACATACCCTATCACTATACATACCCTATCACTATTCATGCCCCATCACTATACATACCCTATCACTATTCATACCCCATCACTATACATACCCTATCACTATTCATACCCTATCACTATTCATACCCTATCACTATACATACCCTATCACTATACATACCCTATCACTATACATACCCTATCACTATTCATACCCTATCACTATACATACCCTATCACTATACATACCCTATCACTATTCATACCCTATCACTATACATACCCTATCACTATGCATACCCTATCACTATTCATACCCTATCACTATACATACCCTATCACTATTCATACCCTATCACTATACATACCCTATCACTATACATACCCTATCACTATTCATACCCTATCACTATACATACCCTATCACTATGCATACCCTATCACTATTCATACCCTATCACTATACATACCCTATCACTATACATACCCTATCACTATACATACCCTATCACTATTCATACCCTATCACTATACATACCCTATCACTATGCATACCCTATCACTATTCATACCCTATCCTATACATACCCTATCACTATTCATACCCCATCACTATGCATACCCTATCACTATGCATACCCTATCACTATTCATACCCTATCACTATTCATACCCTATCACTATACATACCCTATCACTATACATACCCTATCACTATTCATACCCTATCACTATACATACCCTATCACTATACATACCCTATCACTATTCATACCCCATCACTATACATACCCTATCACTATTCATACCCCATCACTATACATACCCTATCACTATTCATACCCTATCACTATACATACCCTATCACTATACATACCCTATCACTATTCATACCCCATCACTATACATACCCTATCACTATACATACCCTATCACTATACATACCCTATCACTATTCATACCCTATCACTATACATACCCTATCACTATACATATCCTATCACTATACATACCCTATCACTATTCATACCCTATCACTATACATACCCTATCACTATACATACCCTATCACTATACATACCCTATCACTATACATACCCTATCACTATACATACCCTATCACTATACATACCCTATCACTATTCATACCCTATCACTATACATACCCTATCACTATGCATACCCTATCACTATTCATACCCTATCACTATACATACCCTATCACTATACATACCCTATCACTATTCATACCCTATCACTATACATACCCTATCACTATTCATACCCTATCACTATTCATACCCCATCACTATTCATACCCTATCTCATTTGTTCCCAGGAGCATCCCAATAGGAGTTTATCAATTCCCTTTGTACCAGCATCGTCTGATGGAGCGAATGTATTCACCAAGGTAACACAACTTGAGTGAGAACATGAACCAGTAGTATCTCACACCTACCCTCAAATCTGTTCAATAACATTGCTACCTCAGCCCTTAGGACTAATAATGACTGTATTAAACCACGTCTCTCCAGGAGCCACACTGACCTGCGAAGGCTGGTCACGCTGTCCTGCCAAAGCAGATGAGGCTTTATCAAGGCCAGAGCCACTGGGCACCAGGTTCTGTTCCTCCTTCCCAAGCTGTGTCCTCTCAGAATCACTTGGGCAGATTTCAAACCTCTGTGGTTCAAAGGTATTCGCTGCATGTTCTGACATTTCTCGTGTGGTGCTTCAAAAGCCTTGACTTCTGCACACACAGCAGGAATCGCTCCCTGCTGAAGGAGGACACCTTTCCCTGTCCACTGCTGCCACATCCTTGCACAACAGCCAGCCAATGGCGCCTAGGTGCTGGTCTCACGTTGGTTTTATATCTTTTATTTTTTTCATGTGAGTGTAATGCCCCAGTCCACAGTTCTGCAGATTCATGCGGATGCTGCCTCTTTGGGTTCCACAGAATGTAAGAGCTGCTTTGCAAATTGAAAGCCTGCTGTCCTTGCATCTCCTTGGATCTCTCTTCCCCCGGACAACATCACCAGAGCTACCTCTTTTAAATGAGGTAGTTGTGTCTCTGAAGTAGCCCACTGGCAAGGGATAGGTATGGAAGAATAAGAGTTTTTGCTACTTCATGCACTTCCTCAACTTTACATGTGTAACGTGCAAGGTAATTCACGCTCACTACACTCGTACTAGGTCCAACCCACCTCTGTATGAACTCAACAACCGTACACAGTAGCCACTATTAGTACACATTTTATAAACAAATAGGTTTAGGGTTGGCAACCTATTTTTCTAAACATCCCACAGGGCTTTATTTAAAAGGAGGCATGGATTCAGACTGCCTGGCTCCACCGTTCACCTTATTACCACTATACTGTTCTATCAGTTTCTCTGTGAGGCCTGTGAGAATGCAATGTCTGCCCATGTGAGCATTAACATGAATTTCTTATTTGCTTATGTACGACTTCCTCTGCCGAAACCATTAGAGGGTGCAACAATGCACTGTGCAGAGCCGAGTGGCATAGGAACACACATGCAGATACCCACAATAAGTCATGCATGCACAGCATATCCCTGGGTGTTTCAATTTGCCCCTTGATCTCAGATAACCTCCTTCGATCACCTCCCAGCCTGTGACCATTCCTACACTCATACTGTCTGACCAGCGTATCTCCTAAACTTACTTGTTGAAGCTCTAGCTCCTAGAGTGAACAGCTTTGTAGACAGCATTTAAGATAGGGAAGGCTAAATGGAGTCATACAGATAGGGCCCTGCTTGGTTTGACTGGTGTCTTTATGAAAAGAGAGCGAAATTACCCAAAGTAGCGGCCAAGGAAAAATTTGGGAGAAGCCAAACTCAATGGAATCTTGACCTCAGCCTTTCAGCCTTCACAACGGTGACAAAATAATTTCTGTTGAGCCCACTCAGTCTGTGGTATTTCCTTATGGCAGCCTGGGCAGACCAAAATGCCAACACCAATAAGCAAACTCAAGGACTTTTCCAAGAAAAAGTGTCATAGTTATTACAGTAGTTGAATATTTCTTAATTAGTTAACACATGAGAAATTGGGCTGCTATTTTTATTAGGCGTCTACATGTTTTAGCATAACATTGATGAAATTTTATTATGCCTCATGTTATTTTGTTGCCATGCAACTTCACATGTGGCCATTTGTAGGGATGGGTATGTCGATTCGACACACAAATGACTGCGTACCATCACTCGCAGATCATGAAGATAAAAGGTAGGATTGTACAGTAAAAACACCAGTCAAAAGAATATATTCTATCCCTGAAAACAGACACAGCTCTGACTCTGAAACCAAAATCAGTCAGAGAAATACACCCTGAAACCAAAGACAACCCTGACCCTGAAACCATAATCAGTCAGAGAAATACACCCTGACACTGAAACCAGAGTCAATCAAAGAAATACACCCTGACACTGAAACCAGAGCCGTCAAAGAAACACACCCTGACCCTGAAATCAGAGCCACTGGGAAAAAACACACTTTAGTCCTGAAACAAGTACCAAAGAAACACCCTGACCCTGAAACCAGAGCCAAAGAAGCACACTTGAGCCTGATATCAGAGCCAAAGAAACACACTCTGTCCCTGCATGAAACCATGCAATCCCCAAGCAGGAAAACCAGCCAAACCCTGAGCAGGAAACCAACCAATCCCTGAGCGTGAAATCTTGTTAATCTTTGAGCTTATCCAAGCTCAAGGATTGAAATCTGCCCAATTCCCACCCTGAAAATCTTCTGCCTGGAAAAATTCCACCCCTAAGAAGCCCATAAAAGCCCTTGTGCCTGTTCAGTTGGCAATTGTCCTTTTCTACCCTGGCTGAGGTAGCCATTCTCCTGGATTCTCCCTCCCCCCAAAAATCTCTTGAGCCGGGCGATGGTGGCACACGCCTTTAATCCCAACACCTGGGAGGCAGAGGCAGGTGGATCTCTGTGAGTTTGAGGCCAGCCTGGTCTACAAGAGCTAGTTCCAGGACAGAAACCAAAAAGCTACGGAGAAACCCTGTCTCGAAAATAAAAAAAAAAAAAATCTCTTGAATGAGTTTTAGGTGAAGACCTTCTTTTCTCAGAGGGGAGCAGAGTCTCTGCTGGGAAACTCCCTAGTGGAGCAGAGCAGAGAAGCCACCCTGCTACTGGGAAACTCTCTTAGCAGAGAGGAGCAGAGAGCAGTTGTAGAGCCTCTCCCTAAGCAGAATTGCCACATTCTGCAGAGAGACCGTCGGGCATCGGAACACAGCTTCAGGTATAGCCAGACTTCTTGACAGTCAGGATACCTTTCTCCTTACAGCTATAGGCATTTAGGATACCTTCCCATCAAAGCTGCAGGTATAGCCTGACTTCCAACAGTCAGGGCAGCTTTCTCTTCAGAGCTGTAGGTATCTGGGATGGCTTCCCTTCACACCTGTAGGTATAACCTGACTTCTGACAGTCAGGGTACCTTTCTCTTCAGAGCTGTAGGTATCCAGGATACCTTCCCTTGACAGTTGTAGGTACAACCTGACTTCTGACAGTCAGGGAAAGTACCTTTCCATTCAGAGCTGTGATACTTGCAAGGACATGATGCTTCAACAGTCTTCCTTGGGCAGCCTGACAAGATAGGCTCTACTGAATACTAACCCAAGCAGTTCTTGAAACACAAGTATAGGATAGAGACGCCCAGGCAGAACTGAAGATCAATAAACAGGCCTATGGACAGCTCACTGTTCTCCTTCTCCTTCCCAGATCTGCCGTTTATCTGTAGGATCAATCTACTAAACATACATCGCAGCACTGCAGTCTATGTATATTTGTGTGGGCACATGTATGAACTATGATACTATGAAAGTATTAAATGATAAATACTTATTTCTGGACAATAGATTTTTGAGTAATTTCTCTTAATTTTTAATGAACACTATACATACTTCTATAATGTTTCATAACCAGAATTGGTTATACCAATTTCGGGACTATTCTAAATCAGAAATAAATATAGTTTAAAATAGCCAAAACAGAAGGAGAAATGGTTTATAGGTTTAAAAACTGGCAGGGGACATTTATTATGAATATTAGCCTTAATAAATTTGATTATTCCTCTTCTTTGTCTTCATCCAGCTCCATGGTGGATACAATTATTTGAAAATTAGCATTAAAAGACCATTATAAATTTAGAATCTAAAGTGAAACCAATGGACCAAACGAAAGCAGAGCACAAATGTACTAAATATGCTGCCAGCTGACCAAGGTATGCCTTGCCTGGTATTTTTAGCCCACGTCTGCTTTTTTGCAATCAGCCAGTACACATGGGTGAGATGCCTAGCCATATGGCATGGGGAATGTGAGGGGCTGAATCCAAATGGAAAGGCTGAGTCGACTTTGCTACAGACCGTGGGTCTAGAATAGAAAGGAGCAAGGCTTGAAATCGAAGTCTCATAGAACAGAATACGGTCTACGGGCCACTTCACCAGCTTCAGGTCTCCCACCACGACAGTGGCACCACCGTGAGGACACTGACCGCTTCCATGAGTGCCAGGTTGGGATAAATGCAGCTATGGACTTTCAACATACCACATTCCAGAAATGCTGGTAACTGACATCCAATTCCAGATGTGTCCTGATGTTCCCGTGGTATGGGAGCTCTGGGAAGTGACTATGCCAGACACTGGGGGACTATGCTGTCTGTCTTGGAATGCCAAAAGAAACAACAAGTATAGTTTTATGACTCCAAGGCAGAGCGTAGCAAACAAGGACTCACTGGGCTGAATCCAGCTGGCTGTTTCAGTACGGTCCAAGGGCTTAGAAGAATTTTACATTTTTAATGGCTGAAAGGGTTTAAAAACCTAATACTTCATAATATGAAAATGATATATTCAAATTTCAATCTCAATAAAATAAGGTTTCTTGGAAGCTGGCTATTACCATTCGTATTTTCTGTCTCCAGCTACTTTCGAACCACAATGGCAGAGTCATGATTATGACGAAGTCCATCCTGGTTTACCTCCCAGCTATTTACGTGCTGGCTTGCTGACTTCTGTCTCTCAAACTAAAAGGCCTGAATACAACCCACAGGCTATAAAGTATTTAAATAACGGCGCCCAACCGTAGCAGACAGCATTGCTGAACAGGAGGCATTTGTTTGTTTTGGGTGATGGTGATGGTACTGAGCAACCCAGGGGCTTTTTCTTATCCCTGGGCAGGCATTCCCACCACCACCAAAGCAATCTATGGCTGAGTTCCGTGTTTTTCAAGAACAAAGATTCCAACTGTGTCATCAGATTTTGTTCAGACTCTGGATCTAAACACTGATGATTCTATATTCTAATACTAAAAGAAAAATAAAGATATCACCATTCTAGACCATAAAAATTTCTTATTCCCTCTCTTGAACAAGCAAAAAAAAAAAAGCAGCAGCAACAGCAACAGCAACAGCAGCAGCGACTGCATTGGTAGGCTGGCTAGAGAGCTCAGTTGGCAAAAATGCTTGATAAGCTGAGTTTGGATCCCTGGGACCCACATAAAAGAGCCAGGCATGGTGGCATACAACTAGAAACCCAACATCAGGGAAGCAGAGACAGGCAGACCCAGTCCCACCCACTCAGTGAGCTCCAGGACAACAAAGAGAGCCTGTCTGCATAAGGTAAGCACCCTCTGTGTTCTACAGATAGCCACACATTGCACACAGCGGTACCACCGCCATCCACAATAAACAAAGGTAATTACATTCATTATTAAAGCCCAACCTGGATTTTACAAGAACCTATGTCAAAAAGATATTGTCAATTTTGTTAGTAAATTTTATAAAAGATGTTCATTTCAAGATACGTTGTAAAAGCAATTTTGAGTTTCTCTCTCTGATCAAATTTGGCTTCTTCCTAGAATAAGGTAGAGAAATAGATAGGGATACTTCGTTGAAAATTTGTTGGTTATGAAAATTGGTAAAGGTATTTAGCACACGATGCAGGTGGATGATCTAAAATTAGAGGATCTAAGAGTCTTGGCTCCTTGTTTCCTGGGCAATTCAATTCCTGTTCCTCCATCCCAATTATTAGTTTCATCTCCTCTCGAAGGGCACAAGACAACCCTGTTCATTCACCCAAATAAAACAGTTATTTCACCCACAGTGACCAAATTGATAGCATGAAGGCAACTGATTAAGCCTTCATTATCATTGGCAAGTTCTCCCAAATCTAATGGAATCATATTATTAATAAAACCATGGGACTTCTTTGAAGGAATCAAGGCCACAACTTCAAGACTCTGGCGCCATAGAGTACCACCCCAAAACTGCTGTATTTCGGGGTGGTTTTAATAAATATTAATTCTGAGATGGAATTCCTAAAGGCAGTCTCAAGCATTGTATCCTAGAACCTAAGATCTGTTCCTCACTGCCATGTGGAGAAATGTTCAGGCTGAGGAAATTATCACTCATCTTGGATGCATGGTTGTTTTCTAACCTTACATTTGAAGGTTATCACATGGAAACCTCATCCTTCCAATCAATTACAGGCTGCTTAAATGAAAGCCATATAGGATCCTGACTACCTGACACGCACTAGTAAATATGCCCCATGGCATTAAGGAATGCTGAAGACAGGTGGGCACCGGTGACAAGGACACAGTTTACACTAACACCTTGCCCCTGCCTCCTCCTGATTCCCTGCAGATGTGACCTACGTTACACTACCCGGAAGAGGAAACATGACTTTCCTAAGATTTCCAGAGAATGGTGGTAGAGTTCCCATTCATCCCAACCAGCATCCACTTCCATCCTGAACCGGTTTCTTCAAAAATGTCTCACATGACATCTTCTTTTATAAACTCTTCATTCTCTTACAAAAACAAACAAAACAGCAACAACAACAACAGCAAAACAACAAAAACCTCTATTTCAGTTGCCAGTAAAGATTCAGATGCTTTGTGAGGAAACAGTAATCAAAGCCGACACAGCCGTGAGTGCCCACTTCATGTGTGTGGAGTTGGGGGGATCACATCCCCGTTTCTGAGCATGACTCACTGCACAACCTCTATTAGTCTGTAGACCCTGGCCTCACCATCCACCATCAGTGTGCACAGCATTCTTCAGCCAGCACATCGGCGCCACTTCATACTGACAGAAAACAAAACACAATTATTCCCTGAAGGGAGTCCATAGTTTCTTCAAGAAAAGGTTATATAACAGAAAATTACAGATCATATATGTATATATATATTCCATTATTATTATTATCCATATATATACATGTATATATGGGCAATATATTTATATTCACTATCTGCAATCAGCAAGTTTGTGTTCTCTGGCTTTCTAATATGACTTTAGGCCTTCTGAACAGCACTCATCTCTTTTAACCAGGAGACAGATGAATGAGAACGTTATTGCACTTGGCACACATATTATAAAATAACCATGCCTAAACACCCTGGGGTAAACACCTTGCACATCCATTTGGAGAGCTCACTAGGTGATGATGAAATACACTTGTTCTTGTTTGCTTTCTGTCGCTGACACGGAAGACTGACCCAAAGCAACATGAGCAGGAAAGGGTTTATTTGGCTTGTTCTTTCCAGTCCACCAGGTAGGGAAGCCAAGGCAGGAACTCAGACAGGAAGGTAAGGAGAGGACATGGAGGCACTCTGTTTAATGGGTTGCTCCCCACAGATCTGTTGGTCTGCTTTCTCACAGAAGCCAGGACCATCTGCCCTGGAGCGGTACTACCCTTCATGTGTTGGACACTTCCACATTAACCATTAACCAACCAATAAAATGCTGTGCAGATCTGCCCACAGGACAATCTGATAGAGGCAATTCCTCAACTGATGTCCCTCTTCCTAGGTGACTCTAGTTTGTGCAATGTCGAAAAAAGGTAACCAGTACCACGGACCCCTTGTCAACTTAGCACACAAACCATCACTGTTCAGTCATAACCTTTCCTTTGCTGTCTGTCCCCAATATCTCATGTTAATATCACAACATAAAACACAATCCAGCTTTTTAAAACCCATAGTCTAAATTTTTTAACAGTTTAAAAGTCTAAGTTCTCTGAATTATTAGGATCCAGTCTAGGGATTAATTATTAGGATCCAGTTAGGACTCCTGCAAAATAAATTACATACTTTTTTAGTTCTAAGAGGGAGAAAAACAGCACAATTACACTCAGATCAAAGCAAAACCAAAGTCAAAAAGAGTAAAAATCTCAGTCAGGTGTTTAGGACTCACTCTTGACCTTCTGGGGTCTAACAGGCTTGGATACCTCCATTTCTCTAGATTTGCTATCCGAAGCACACACACCTTGTCTTGTTGGCTCAAGTGGGTTTAATTCCACACTACTGCTATCCTTGGCAACCATCTCATCATTCCAGAATCTCCAGAACACGAATCTCCTCTGCAGCTGAGGAGATCCCTTCATCAGTAGTCTCCTGGTTTCTTAGGGTACCAAGCTTCAGTCTTTCTTTATTACACTTCCAATCCTTGGGGCTCCACTGCAGCCGAGGCTGTACCTTCACCAATGGTCTCCTGGTCTCTCCACAGGGAGTCTAACCCTGCACGGCTCCAAGTCTCAGCTACTCCGACTCCTTCACTCCTTCAAAACCAGTCTTATGTGGGGGACTCTTACACATTACCAAGTTCTAATACCGTGGCTCCCCCACTGGACCACAGCTTTTGTTTGCTGATCCTGGGGAAATACTTCCCATATTTCTCCTTGGTGATGTTGGTTCCTTATCATAGATGATTTCTCAATCCCCACTAACCAGCATTTTAATTGTTTCACTAAAGCAAAGGTTTCGCTATATTCTGCAGACTTCAAGAACCCTCTCCAGCTTCCTGACTAATTGGATCCATAGGTTTGAACCATGTACCCAGCTCTTAGAATTTTTGTCTTTGAGATTTCTATTTAGTTTCCAAAGCTGGAAAATTTGCCTAAAAATATTTATACTAGGCTGGTATGTAGCACGCATTCTTCAGCTGTGGGAGCATGTGGCAAGCGAGATCAATGACTCCTTCCAGAACAATCCCATTTTAAACCACCATCAGTTAGTATTTGGTAGTCTGTGTTACGGGAAAGGCTAAGAAGAATGTGTGTGGCCCTTGTTTTCTTTAACTGTCAGTTATGATACAACTAAGAAATTAAGATCAGTTAAGTCACCATACAAAGTAGAAAGAGATTCTAATTTTAAACATCAATAATTGTAGTAGGTGCTCTGAGAATTTGAAAGAAGTTGTGCCCAGTTCAAAGCCATGAGTCAGGCCATACTTTGGTCTGTGCCTAGGATTTGAGGAATTGATAGGAGATAGAAGGGCAACCAGAAGTAGCAGGTATTTTCGGGTAGGAATATTACATTAGGCAAGTGAATAAGGCATGGGCAGAGAAAGTTCAGCCCTATCGAAGAAAGGGGTCATATGGACTTACCCCCAACAGGCTAAAGCCAGAATCTGGTTATCAGCATCAGAAGTCTAATACTGAACCTCCACTTGTTGAAAAAATCATCGAAGTTTTAAAGCAACAGACCTTGGGGAGAGGATAATTTAGAATGATGTTTTGGGAGTTATCATGTTCGCAAAACAAGGACCATCTGATTAACAGGAGACCAGCCTGTACATTGCCACACCTCCAGGACTCAACTAGAAGTATTTTTAACTAAAGGTAATATGAATGTTCACTGGGGTACACGGGCCAAGACTAAGTAAACAAGACCAAGGAAGGACACAGATGTGAATCCAGGGGTGACTGTTACTCAGAATGTGGTGCAGGAGGCGGCAGCACCAGCAGCTGCAGACCTGTTAAAGACACAGAACCTCAGCTGCCTATCCACATGCAAGGGACTCAGACTGCACCTTCAGAAGATCCCCGGGCTACTGTTCCCTATACACATGTGTTTAAAAACAAAACTATGATAATATCAACGATAGAAGAGGCTACAATGTGCGACCAAAGAAGTTAGTCGGACCAGGGAGAGAGAGCAGGTGATGCAGAATACACGCTGCATCCAACCTGATTCCTGCTCAGACTCATGGACAATGTTAGGGTCCAGGCTCTTTGGAGATGGGGAACAAAGCCAAGGAGCAAATCCAGCTGCCAATCACAGTCTAGATGCACAATCCTGCCAAGAACAGCTACTACATTTATGTATGGGAAGCAGTTCACAGATTGTATCTACTTAGCTGTGGGTTTTTTTTCTCCTGAGATTTTATAAATATCCTACCCTCCTGATGATCCCATTTATTCTCTTCATATCTACCCAGCTGCAGGAACTTAGGGTACGATTCCGCATCCCATTCATTCTCTCGGTCTTAATCATGCAATGTCAAAATACTTTTGTGGTTTAATTGAAAGGCAAACCTGAAAAAAGCAAATGCAACTCTAATTCAAAATCGAAAGGGCTGTGACTGAGTGCCGTTCCAACGGCACCACTGTTGAAATCATTAGGCATCAGGCCAAAGTTCCCCAGAGGAAGGGCTGGATACACAGCAATGGCCGTGTTCCATAAGATGAAGTCCACACAGGGCTCTACTCTCATGTTAGAGTCTTGTCTTATCTGGGGATATGTTCGATGTTTAGATCTTCCTTTGATTTTCTTAAGTGAATCCAATATCACCATCTGGCGATATCATGGTGCATCTTCTATTACGTGTATGTGTGTGTGTGTGTGCTCACACTCATGTGTTGAAGTATGTGTATGGGTTATGTACTTGTGCATGCATGTGGAGGCAAAAAATAGATGTCTGGCAGGTGACTCTCAATCACTTTTCACTTTTTTTGAAACAAGGTCTTTCATTCAACGGGGAACTCATCCATCCATTCCGCCAGGGTGGTGGACTAACGGCTCCGGGATCAGCCTCCCCAGTGCTAGGATTGCGGAAGCATGCTGCCATACCCAGCTTTCCTCTGAATGCTGGAGGCCTGAGCTCAGATTACTCACTGAGCTGTCTGCCCAGCCCTTGTCTTTCGTTATCTTCAACAGCTTTATTAAGCACGGTTTCCCCACCATGAAATTCACATGATACAAACAGAGGACACTTTCCCATATCCTCTGCTGGCAAGCAATGCCTCACTGAGATGCATACATTAATAGAATATAGCTATTTCTTAAATAGCTAGGAACGTTGGACTTGGTTATTGTCCCCTTGATTAACATATCCAAAAATCTTAGTTTTTATTAGTGGAAAATATATCTTGATAAAATTCTGTCCATTCAATTCAAAATGTGGGAATAATGCAAATGCTATATTTCCAAGATGACTGGTTGGAAACACCATGGCAGGCCTTCAAATCTATTTCCTTGAAGCAACTGCATTAGGAAGAAAAGTTTATTTATTGTATCCATGTTGGAAATCCCAAACCCTTGCAAATTACTGTTCCCTTAGATTTTCCTGATCCATTTTTTCCACCAGGTGTAGTGCCTTATGAAGGCTGCTGGGGTCTGTCAACATCTGTTGTTTTTCACGTCTGGGTTGGCATGAGGACTGAGGCAGGTTTTTCTTTTAAAAACTTAGGAAGAAATGAACTTACATGCTCTCGCAGAACCTGGTCAGGGTGCTTGGTTTTTCCTGGTTGCGTCTTTGTCGAAACCAGCGTTGAATGCTCCGAACATCCCAGTCCAGCTGCTTGGAGAGCCCTTCCAATCGCTTCTCGTCAGGATGCTATGAAACAAGGCACCAGAAAAACCATTTTTATCCATTTTTTACTCACACCATTTACAAGTTTTAGGTTACATATGGTTGAATTTTCCCTCTAATTTCTGCTGCAGGCATTTCAATATTTATGACTGAGAATCTAGTCCCATCCATTTGAAGCATGAACAAAGATAACACCTACATTACACATTATGAAACCAGACAAAAAAATAAGACTCTTGCCCCAATGCTTGCATATTTTCTTGTAGGCAATTACTTCTTATGAAGCAACCAGCAACTAAGAGAGGAAGAACCAGCCAGCTGGCTGAGTCAGTCCCATCAGACTTCAAGGGAAGAATTTACAGAGACATCAGGGAAGAATTTACAGAGACATCAACACATACTTCACCTTCTCAGAGGAAAAAAAAGGAAGTACATTTTTACTTTACAAACAGATAATGCAAGAAGAACAAAAATCACAGGAAATCGCACAGCCAAGATGTCATTTATAGCACCATGTAGACATCCCCTTTCTCATCTTCTTCCCCCAGTCCTCACGTCCCTCACCTTTTCTTCCCTTGCCATCCCTTCTCACCACACCACACATGTCGTCTTACCAACACCATGTATTACCTAAGGGGCTTGAGTGCTGAAAGGACATGAAGACCCAGGTCCTCAGCCCACCAGCCATTCTGAGCCTTGGTCTCTTTAGCAGTACAAACAAGGGTGGTTTATCAACCCACAGGGGACTTTGATGAGGACAGGGAAAATATATGCTAAACCGAGTCCTTGTCACCTGTCTTCTTTCTCTTTCCCTCCTCTTTTCAACACGTTCAAGCCGACAGTCACGAGAGGGGGACCTACTGCGAATGAAACCGGCCAAGAGAGCTCCCTTCCATGATGTATTGTTCACTGCAGTTCTCATGATCAGAGGAAATAACCAAAAGGAAGTAATGAGAAGACACACTGGCCAGGCTGTAACAGAATCTACGCATAGGACCTAACAGCATCTCAGCAATTCAAGGGGCCTGTGGCCCTGACAACTCTTCTGTTAAAAATTCTCTTTTGAGTCAGGAGGTGAAACCTTTGGAGAAAGAGCAGGTCGCATGGGTGGAGATCTCAGAGTGAGATTTGATTGTTGTGACTGCAGCCACCACTGCCTCCCTCTCCCTCCCCCTTCCTTCACTCCTTCCCTCTCCCCGCCCCCCAAATGTGCACTATGGGCACCCAGATCTCACACTTCCACACCTCCCAAACCTTTACAAACATGAGAGCTAAAAGTCTGCTGCTTAAGTCCCTGGTCTATGGCATTCTATCATGGTGGCCTAAATCAACTAAGACAAACACATAACCCAAAAGCAGAGCAAATGGTATCCAGTTACAAAGTGTTCTGATTTTGTGCCTATAAATGCGACTTGCCAACTTTCAGTTGGACATGTGCCCGAGTTCCTTTCAGTGGTAATAAGAGAATGCGCAATCTCCTTTTATGTCTTTCTTAATTGAAAATATGAGAGAGGAAGGGGGAGTTACTGCCTATAATATATATTGGTTATTTTACTAGCCTATAAAAACAAATATTTGACAGTCTTATTATATTTATATTATATATATGTATATATATAAAATATATTGTGACTATATTCACCCCACTACCCTCTATTCTCTTCCTTACTTTGCCTCTTAATTCCTTGTTCCTAACTAGTCCCCCAAAAGCTATACTATTGAAGAAAACGACACTGTCTCCAGAAATGACCATAAACAGGCAAGAACAACTCAGGAAGGAAGTAGGACGTGGAGACAAGAAAAAAACCATTTTTTTTTAAATTTCTGAGTTTACTAATAGTGGGAGAAAAAAATCTAAGGTACACAAATCATAAATTAAAAACCATCTAATTCCAACACTGTCCCTGTTATCTCAATCCCCTTTCTTCCTTTGACAGGGAACCACAGTCAATCAATTTTTTTTTGTGGCCAGGGTTATTTTGCATAAACAAAACTGAATACATATTCTCATACCCCACCCAATCACACAAAGTATTGCAGACTGTGGACTTTGCTCTGGACTTGGGGTTTTTCCTTTATAATGTGTCTTGGGTGGCTTCCAAATCAGTTGAGAGAACACTGAAGTGTAAGGATAAACTCCAACTTTCTAGTCTACTCTGCTAACTGACACTTCGGTAACACCCAGCATCTAGAAGCGCAGCAACGATAAGCTTGGCGGGTTGTAGCGAATGACGGGATTCATTCTGGAACCAAAAACTGTAGGGCAAAGGGGTCTGTGCTTTTGCATTTTTTTTTAGTATAGAAAATTTACTAGCTTAATTAATTTAAACTCTCAAAAGAAAGAGCAGTCATCTCCCAAACCTCCACGCATCTTCCTCTTTTCCAGTCTGAGATGAAAAGCAGATTCTCAGTGTAGTTTTGATTTTCCTTTTGTCATGAGAGAAATATCCTGTTCATATGTTTAGAACCATTCAGGCTTTGCTTCCAGGTGAAGAATAAACTTGTGTACTGTCTGGCTTCACCCCCTTTAACATTAATATTTTCTAAACTTATTTGTAGGATTTCTTCATTTATTAGCGCAATTAAAGATTTTTTTCTATTGTAAAGGTTTATTTTTAGCCAGTATACTACGTCTTAAAAGTACAAGTTTTTTTTTTTTAAAAAAAAAACAACTATGCGGCTATTTACTAAAAATACATTTGAATTCACCAATCTGTTCTGCAATTATTACTAGAAATTATGATTAGAAATCTGTTCCAATAGTTTCAAGGTGCACTTTGAACATTTACTGGTATTCTGTGGGAAGCAGAAGGCTGGCCCTCTCCATGGCTACCCCGTGTCCATGGCTACCCTTCATCCTGGCAGCTCGCTGCACCTTTCCCTGTGGAAACCTTGCCCTGCTTTTCCACAGGTCTATTAGCCACGTCTCAGTAATATATGCTAAATTTTACCTACATAACAAGTATTAGGTTCTTCATACCTAAAATTGGTATATATTTATTATATTATATCTAAAATTAATATAACATTTCTTAAGTTAATGTAAACGTTAATTAATATCTTTGTTGATGGCCTCCACGAGTATTTAAATGTTTTCTGCAAGTGTTTCCTGTACAAGGTTGTAATGTATACTCTTGTGGTACTATTCTTTTCAGGTTTTATTATAAATAATCTTTTAACTATTTCATAATTTACATAGAAAAAGCCACTTAATTCTGGTAATTATGCCCCACATTTTTTCATCTCCGTAGAGTCTTAATTGTCTTGATTTTAAAGGTATACAATAATAGTCTATTACCAGACATACAAGCTCCATAAACATAAAATCTTTAATATTGTACCTATACTGTAAAATGACTTATAACTGCTTTTTGAATGAAAGAATATATAAGGAGAAAATTTTGCTTCCTCCTTTCTAATTTTAATGACTTTCCCTCATATCTACTTGCTATCTCAAATACACATGAGCAACATGTGAAATCACCATTATTTCCTCCCCTCCTTTTTGCCTCCCCGCCCAACGTTGGTCAACAATATTATCTTTCTTGGAGTTTGCTTCTGCACTGCCAACTATGCCTCTACTGCTATTGGATTTGCCTGCGTTGCTGATCAGCTGCCTCCCAGCTATTAAGCGTGTCTGCCTGCCATCAGTAAGTTTCCCACCATCTTCTCCTGCTCAATTCGAGTCAGTGGCACCGTTTTTATACCGTAAGAACATACACTGTTAAACATTCTGTTCCGACACCATCCCTCACAGTTCTTCCTCTCTTAGTTTTACAGTTTAAATATATTCAAAACGCACAAACTTTCCCAGTAATCTTGTATAATCTTCTGGTTAGCTAAAATTAATGACAATCTTCTTAGGAAAGAAAAAAAAATGAGGATAAATTACAGAGAACCTGTCTACTATTTTACAGGAATTATTTTATTATTTATGTGTGTGTGTGTGGTCTTTGTGTAAGAGAGAGAGAACGCATACATGTATGTTTTCATGTATATGAACAAGGGCCTTCAGACCCCCACAGAGAACAAAGGATACTAGAATGCTCCAGAACTGGTGTTCCAAGTGTTTATGAGCCACTAACGTGAGTCCTGGCAACTGAACTCTGGTCCTCTGGAAGAACAGCAAGCACTCCTAGCCTCTGAGCTACTTCAGCAGCTCCTGCCTTCCGACGTGTAACTAAACAGAGGGAAGGAGGCTCAGGACACCCTCGCTTGAGACTATAGTCATCATACCCTTTCCTACTGCAAAGGCTCTCGAGAGGTACCAGAGCATAGAGGAAGTAAAGGGTTAATAGAAATCGGGACTCCACTGTTTAGTTTCCATGCAGCTATCATGATGTGATGGAACTCTGTAGTGATGCGACTATTGGTGTATCACGCATATCGTGAGGAACACCCCTCCGGTGCTCTGTCGGAAGTCCAATAAAATCACAGGTCTCACCAAGAGACATGGGCAAAATAGTACTTTTGTTGGATATTGGTGGCCATCTGAGGTCTAGAAAGTGTTTTCATGTCTCTCCAGGAAAAAGTCATCCAACACTATGAAACACTGCTTCATAATCGCTGTATATTTTTACTCTTATAGTTTGAGAACTGATTTGATTTGGAAAGTGAGGTAGCTGGTTTCACTGCTTTGGTAAGAAAATGACCCCAAATTAAAAACAATACAATTAAAAATTAAAACAATACAAATTAAAAATCAAATAACAACATAAAAAGAGTCAAAAGACAAGCACTCAAAAACATTCACCGATTGGGGGCTGGAGAGATGGCTCAGCAATTAAGAGCACCGACTGTTTTTCCAGAGGTCCTGAGTTCAATTCCCAGTAACCACATGATGGTTCACAACCACCTGTAATAAAATTTGGTGCCAACTTCTGGCCTACAGGGACACATGCAGGCATAACACTGTATACATAATAAATAAATCTTTATTTAAAATAAAAAACATTCACTGGCAAGAAATAATCATTTGGTATATTGAAATGGGCTCAGCAGTAAGTAACGGTGGGTCCTTTGGCTCCACCCCCAAACCATAGAATCCAAAGTTCTCAAAACACAGGCAGCAGCAGAGCTTTCCCTCCTCACAGGAGTGAGGCAGCTAAAACGTGGAGACACTGGCTGAAACAGATGGCGTGCCATTTACTAAACAATGTGTGTGTGGTGTTTTATTTAATCCCCATGAAATCCTGTGAGTACATTATCTAAAGATGTCTAAGGCCTCCAAAAGTTAAGGCACTTGTTGGAGGCCCAACATTAGTAAGAAAAAGATACTGCTTCAACTTTCAGACTTTCAGGGTCTGACTCAGGCAAATACTAGGAGTTTTAATTATTTCCTAGAGGCGGTAGGTTCTCTATTGTGTTTAGAATGGAGGAGGTCTCCCTGTAGGGCAGGTGGAAGGTTCACGGTAGGATTTAAAATATGTTAGATTTCCTGTAGGGCAGGGAAGGGAGGGACAGATAAAAGGCAGACAGATGTTACCCCAGGAGAAGAAACTGATGAAGAATGCAATGACTTGGATCCTTCTGGTGACGTCAGAGACAAGAGTCGAAGAGGATGACTAATGCGGTCCCATATAGCAGGACCCTGCATTCAGAAGGGAATTTAATGTTCTATGGCTTATATCTTATAACTCTACTCACTTTTTGATGTAGTATAATGTGTTCTTGCTAGTACAATCTAATGGCACGGAAGCATGCTACAGACACTTAAGAGTCTGGCCTCATACGGAGGTTTACACCAAATAGGCACTCAACGTCCCTTCCCATCTCCTGCTCCAGGATCCACCTACTCCCTCTCTTCTGTTCCCTATCTACTTATAGCCACTGCCTTTGATTCCCCCAGAAGGGGCTTGAAACAAGCAAATACAGCAAGGAGATGTAAGATAGGGTTGACTTCTCTCTGAAGTTTCTTGCTATGGGGCAGGGCAGCCACCTCTGTGCTTCCTGGGTGACTCAGCTAAGGGGAGCCTCTTGCCTACTTGCAATCTTGTAGCAGGGGTTGGGATGCCCTTGGAGGTCACCTATCCATCACGAACTAGGGCAATGGACCTGGAGATAGGAGAAAGGCCTATCTGAACTTTGTCCCCAGTGCCAAGGCACAGTGTGTTCAGCTGTAGCTAGAGGAAAGGAGACAATGACAGCCAGCATGCTATGTATGTATTCAGTGAGACAGTGTGCCCAGGCATTCCTGAGGCTCTGTTTGTTCCATCCATATCCCTCAGCCTACAGACATTTTACAGCACAACCTAACACAGCTGGACAGGCCTGGGAATGTGGCTCTTGCCTAGCGTTTATAATGGCCTGGATTTGAGCCTCAGTGTTGTAAGAAAAATAATGAGACTAATAGGAGAGATATTTCACTTTAGTAAGGTAAACTACATGGAAAAGTGAGGTTCTTTTCTAAATATTTACTTCCTCTAATACCACAGGGTATGTGTCCCACGAGGCTGAACTCAAAACTACAAATGAGCTTTCCCTAAAATTCCAATCATTCTCTTCCTTCTCCTCACAGAGACATTAAACAAGATACCCAATCTGTCGTCAAAATTTTCTAGCAAAAGTATCATTTTTAAGAGGACAGAGAAAACTCCTGTAGACTTTTGGCAGGAGTGAAGGCAGCGAGGTAATCAAAAGTGTTTGGATACTTGAATTAACAGCTGCAAGCCATGAAGCTAGGGGTGCTAATGGCTACCACCACAAACCAGAGAGAAACGGCATCGACTTAACACTGCCAAATCACACCTCATACACCTGTCTGGCCCTCCGGAAACCCGCAAGGGGTCAAAGGAACCGTTTGATCCAGAAGCGCACAGAACGTCACATCCCTCCTGTGGTGCTTTCTTTTCCAGTCAAGGGTGAGGAGAGACACAGGGATCCTAGGGTCTGAGAGGAAAATGTGTGGGCTCCGTGTTGGCTTGTTTCCTTTAGCTGAGGTTCAGACTGAGTGTCCCTGATGTTTCTCTTCATCTTCTTCACGGTTAAATATGTACCGATCACTTCCCTACTTCCTCCTCTGTTCTCTTGGTCTCATTTTTAGTTTAGACTTGCTTAACTCCCTTGATGCTGAATGTTTTCTCTCTTCACTTACTGCGCACTGTGAGCCTCTCTCCTAACTCTGCTGGCCCAGTTCCTTTATTCCTTCACACAGCAAGTCCTCAAACACGGCCTTTCAGTGTCGCTCATGTTTGACTATCACAACCCTAGAATGTTCGGGTGGTACTCGCGCTCAGGCAAGAGGCTCCACTTCTCACACATGTATGCGCCCCACTGTAAGCTTTGACTGGTCACTCCCTCCCAGCTCGTATCTGTACGCCTCATGTCACCTGAGGCTGAAAAAGGCGCTGGATTGGACTAACCTCTATCTAATCAAGACCTTTGCACAGAGAGCTTGTAAAATCAGCTGGAGCCAACCAAGAGGTCATGAAAGTTCTTTATCTGCTGTTTGCACTTTGGGTCCAATCATAACACCTATATTCTCTCTTAGGAGCCTCTGTCTGATAGGAGGAGAAATTGATCATCAGAACCCAGGAGAGATGGGATGGAATGACTGGACGTTAGGAGTGGAGGTGGAGAAAATCGGGTCCCTGGAAGACACTCCTACCTTTGTTATAGCATTGAAGACCTTTTCCAGAATGGCGTTTGGCTGGGCAATTTGTGGTCCATTGGCCTGGATGTTGAGGGCTATGGCACATGGTTTGGCTATGAATCTAAAGGTTTAAAAAGAAAGAGAAGAAAATTATTCAGAAATTATACTTTTTAATAACTGTTCTTAGTAGTATCACTTGTACATGACCAGGTCATCCTAATTAGATGCTTATAGGGTTTTATAGCAACATTCACATGGGTAAACTCTAAGGCAGCCCTCCCTTAAGGCCACCAGCAGTCACATTACAAAGAGAAATTCTTTACAAACATTTAAATTCCTTGGCTGGGTATGGCAGCCCATGCTTTTAATCCTAGTACTTGGGAGGCAGGAAGATCTCTGTAAGCCTGGTCTGCGTAGTGAGTTCCAAGACAGCTAAGGCTATGTAGAGAGACTCTGTCTCAAAACCAAACAACCAAAAAAACAAAACGGCAAAAGAACATTTAAACTCTAATGAGAACTGGCAGCTCTGAGGAGATGCCACAGGTTAATTATATGATTGCTTAAACCATAAGAAAGAAAAGGAAAACAGTCGTACTGGACTGAATCATAAGTGAACACGTGAGAGACATAAATACATAATGTACAGTCTTCTTACAAACACGTGCAGCCGTGTTGTTCTACCAGTGTGCTCACTGAGCATCTGAGCTCCCATGGAGGGCGTGTGCTCTTCACCACTCTGGTGACAGATAAAGCCATTCTGTCTCCGTCATCAGTGGATGTACTACTGAGCCCTAATCCCTTTCAGTTTTATAATTTCTTGCTTTGCGGGTCATCCTCCACCCTTGCTCCTTTCTCCTAGGAAGCAACGAAGAATGATAAACGGCATGCCATCCCAGACAAGCTCAAGGCTGAAGGGTTTAAACGCATGAGTCA